>NC_086449.1:306752967-307052967 GCF_028390025.1 Pseudophryne corroboree | reverse complement strand
GCTCACCTTGTCAGCAATCGGCGTACGAGGTTACTTCCAGAAAATGTGGAGAAGATGATGTTCATCAAAATGAATTATAATCAATTCCTCCGTGGAGACATTCACCAGCAGCAATTGCCTCCAGAAAGTACACGGGACCTGAGATGGTGGATTCCAGTGGGGACGAATTAATAATCTGTGAGGAGGGGGATGTACACAGTGAAAGGGGTGAGGAACCGGAGGATGATGATGAGGTGGACATCTTGCCTCTGTAGAGCCAGTTTGTGCAAGGAGAGATTGATTGCTTCTTTTTTGGTGGGGGCCCAAACCAACCAGTCATTTCAGTCACAGTCGTATGGCAGACCCTGTCGCTGAAATGATGGGTTCGTTAAAGTGTGCATGTCCTGTTTATACAACATAAGGGTGGGTGGGAGGGCCCAAGGACAATTCCATCTTGCACCTCTTTTTTCTTTCATTTTTCTTTGCATCATGTGCTGTTTGGGGACAATTTTTTTGAAGTGCCATCCTGCCTGACACTGCAGTGCCACTCCTAGATGGGCAAGGTGTTTGTGTCGGCCACTTGTGTCGCTTAGCTTAGCCATCCAGCGACCTTGGTGCGCCTCTTTTTTTCTTTGCATCATGTGCTGTTTGGGGACAATTTTTTTTAAGGTGCCATCCTGCCTGACACTGCAGTGCCACTCCTAGATGGGCCAGGTGTTTGTGTCGGCCACTTGTGTCGCTTAGCTTAGCCATCCAGCGACCTTGGTGCAAATTTTAGGACTAAAAATAATATTGTGAGGTGTGAGGTATTCAGAATAGACTGAAAATGAGTGGAAATTATGGTTATTGAGGTTAATAATACCATGGGATCAAAATGACCCCCAAATTCTATGATTTAAGCTGTTTTTGAGGGTTTTTTGTAAAAAAACACCCGAATCCAAAACACACCCGAATCCGAAAAAAAAATTTCAGGGAGGTTTTGCCAAATCGCGTCCGAATCCAAAACACGGCCGCGGACCCGAATCCAAAACCAAAACACAAAATCCGAAAAATTTCCGGTGCACATCACTAATTTAAACAACCAGGAACGGCTCAAAGAGCCAGAGGCTGGTTATACTTAGGAGGGGGGACCTCACACATTTTTTTTTACATTTTTTAACCCTTTCAGACCCTTTTCCAAAGATAAGCATTCACGGATCTCACTGATCCGTGCATGACTATCACAACACACCAGCAAAAAGCAGGTCTATTTGAAAGCTCCATTTTTTTACGAATTCCATACTTCCCCGGAAGTGTTTGGCTATTGTCGGCAGTGATTGAGAATACAAGTTCTTAGTAAATTACCGAGTTCTATTAAATAACAGCCGTGTTTGACCGATGGTCTATTGATTTATATTTGTGTGGTCGGCAGAGTATCTCAATACGAATAGCCTCAACACTGCCGAGATTTGTGTTTAGTAAATTCCCTAGATCACACTTAGAAAAAAAAAGCCAACTCGAATGAAATCGGGACCTTAGTAAATATACCACAGTGAGTCCAGTCTGGCCAGAGGAGGAGAGGGGCCACGATCCCCAGCTTCTCCCCTCTTCTCTCACTCTCTCTCCCGACCCCAGATTCCTGTTCAGGCTGCTATTGTCACCGGTGATCCCCGCAGTTCTAAGCCCAGGTCCATGTAAGTAAATACCAATATACCTGTCTGTTCCCATCACCCTTTTCTCTTTTACACTTTCACCCGCTGCTACTGCTGTTACCCTTTCCCTGGCATCACCCTCTCCCTGTCACTCACTACAGCCACCCTTTCCCAGACGTCTCCCACTGCTGTCACCCTCTCCCTGGCATCACCCACTGCTGTCAACCTCTTCATGGCATCACCCTACCTGTCACCTTCTCCCTGGCATTACCCACTGCTGTCACCCTCTCCCTGGCGTCTCGCTCTTCCTGTCACCCTTTCCCTGGTGTCACCCACTCCCTGTCACCCACTGCTGTCACCCTCTCTCTGGCGTCACCTACTGCTTGCTATTTTGTTGTCCAGGTCTTCCATTAACTTAATAGCGCCGCATCCATGGTGCTATTAAGTTAATGGAAGCCCTGGACAACAAAATTGCATTCATGTCCTACTCCCACTCCCTTCCCAGTCCCAAACACTAATTTTTTTATTTATTTTTCTATAAAAATGTACAATATATCACAAGTATGATGAGCAGGCAGGCAGCGGGCATTGGTGGCATTGGACTGAGATGCAAATTAGTGGTGGAGGGCTGGGTCAGTTGATGGTGGTCGAGTTTGTAAGATATTGGTGGTGGCAGCGGGCATCAGCTCAGGGGCAGTAGCGGGCATTGGCTTGGCAGCGGTAGGGGTTATCGGCAATATTCGGCGGACATTATGGCTGTAGTGCCTCACCAGCCACTGACATCACCGCACGCCACTGAAACCAGTTAAATGAACAACAGTGATGACCGGCCTGGAAGCAGATGGCAAACATCGATGGTCGACTTGGAAGTCGATGGTAACTGGATCAAATATGCAGATGATGATAATGCAACTGATGACCGTGAAAACAAGCAATAGTAACTCCGGTAATTGGTCTGGAAACCAACAGCAGTAGATTCACACAGTCTGTATATATGCACAAGTCCACAAAGCCAAGCAAGTCCAAAGCAGGAGACAGTTTGTAAATTGCAAGCTGGTTGTTTAAGTGCCAGATGGAATAGCACAGTGCTGAACGCAGATAAACAACACACAGGTGAGAATGGTAATTAGCACCTGGAGAGAGTCTCTTACTGCATGCAGAAGTGGAAGCTGACTGTGGAAGGAGTTGTAGCAGAGCTGGAGCCTGTAGTTCCACAGAGACACTGGAGCAAGGAAATCACTGGAGACAGAAGCCTGGAGCCAGGAGCCGCTGTACACTGGATGTGACGCGTTGTTCAAGGCGATGAGACTGAGCCGATGTTCTGGATTTATACCCCTTGGTCAGCAGGCATTGGATGCTTGAATCATGTGTGCAGACACAGCGCAGGATTGGGTGTTAACAGGTCAGCTGACCGCAAGTGTCATGGCGGCGCCTATGCTGCGCAGATGGTGGGTACACACTGGATGAACTTCAGGGGTACACGAAGACAATGGGCACCGCGCCCGCGGACAGAGCATTCATGCATCCGTAAACTGGGGCCGTGACCTCCGGAGGCCTGCACACCAGCGCGCTGGTAAGTGAGATGCCACTGAATGCCGATTCCTGACACACTTAATTTTATCGAAATTAAGGGGCGATGAATAGACCCCCTCAGAAGCAGGGCCGGAATAAGCTCTCGGGGGCCCTGGCACCCAAGACAGGAGGGCCCCCTGATCCCCCTCCCGCCAACCACCAGCAACCCCCTGGCTGCACATGCTGCTCTCCTCCTCACGGTCACAGGCAACGGGAGCCACGCTGTAGCAGGGAGAGAAGACACCAGGCTGCAAGGGCAGGAGGGATCCACGCTGCCGGGGGAGGAGTGCGGCTGTGCATGCGGCTTCCTCCTCCCTCCTCTCGGGCAGCACAGTCGGGGACTGAATTAAGCAATCTGCAAGCCTTCACTGCTGCCAAGAGAGATGCTGCTGGCGGCAGAGGCTAGAGATTGCTTGACTCAGTCCCCGACCGTGCTACCCGATAGGACGGGGGAGGAAGCTGCATGCACAGCCAAACTCCTCCCCCGGCAGCGTGGATCCCTCCTGCCCCGGCAACCTGAAGAGTTTTGGCAAAGCGGTGCAGAGCTCCAGCCGGGGGGCCCCTTAAGACAGGATGGCCCGGGGCACTGACACCCTGGCCACCTCCCTTAATCTGGCTCTGCTAAGGAGGCTGTTCAGTATGAAAAAAATGCTAATCATGATAATTCAGTTTTCAATGATTCTAATTAAAAAATGTGCCATTCATCACGGACCTGTCACGAAAGTATCTATTCCAAAAAGCTGCTCCATTGCCGGACCCAGTTTTAAAGAAGGGTGATACTTTTCACACAGGACATACCGGGAAGAGGGAGCAGAAACAGCACCACCCACCCCACACACACACACCCCATCGCTGTCGCCACTCTCTGCCCCCCTCCCGCCGTTCAGTACTGCAGCCTATCCCGCCCGTCCACCTGCTGAACTCGGAGGGAGCAAGTGGATATGTTCCCCTCCACGAACCCCACCAGCCGATGTGCCAGAAAACAACCCCCCCCCCCCCCCACACCTGTTTTTATACAAATTAATAGATGAGTAGGCCCCTTGTGTCTAGGCTACATTGCCTAATTTTATGCCTTTAAACTAGAGGTGAGCGGGTTTGGTTCTCAGAGAACCGAACCCCCCCGGACTTCACATCTCGAGCCCGGATCCGAGTCAGGCTCGGGTTTTCCCGCCTGACTCGGAAACCAGAACGATGCAAAACGCCATCATCCCGCTGTCGGATTCTCGCAGGGTTTTGATTCCATATAAGGAGCAGCGCGTCCCCGCGATTTTCACTCTGGCATTGGAGAGTGTAGAGAGAGGACGTGTCTCCGTCGTCAGTGTCCTCAGTGGTAGTGTCTTGTGCTGCATCAGTCCAGTCACAGTGGTGGTGTCCTCTGCTGCCATAAGTCCAGTCCATTGCAGTGGTACTGTGTTGTCCTGCATCAGTCCAGTGGTGGTGTCCCTGTGCTGCTGTATATGTTCAGTGGTACTGCCATATATGTGCAGTGATACTGCCGTATATGTCCATTGATACTGCCGTATATGTCCAGCGGTAGTGTGTATAAATCCAGTAATCCTGCCATATAATTCCAGTGGTACTGGCGTATAAATCCAGCCCAGTGAAACTGCCGTATATGTCCAGTGATACTGCCGTATATGTCCATTGATACTGCCGTATATGTCCAGAGGTACTGCTGTATATGTCCAGCGGTACTGCCGTATAAATCCAGTGATCCTGCCGTATAATTCCAGTGGTACTGGCGTATAAGTCCAGTGATCCTGCTGTATAATTCCAGTGGTACTAGCATATAAATCCAGTCCAGTGATACTGCCGTATTTGTCCAGTGATCCTGCCATATAAATACAGTGATCAAGCCATATAATTCCAGTGATCCTGCCGTATAATTCCAGTGATCCTGCTGTATAATTCCAGTGGTACTGGCGTATAAATCCAGTGATCCTGCCGTATAATTTCAGTGGTACTGGCGTATAAATCCAGTCCAGTGATACTGCCGTATATGTCCAGTGATACTGCCATATATGTCCATTGATACTGCCGTATATGTCCAGCGGTACTGCTGTATAATTCCAGTGATCCTGCCATATAATTCCACTGGTACTGGCGTATAAATCCAGTGATTCTGCCGTATAATTCCAGTGGTACTGGCATATAAATCCAGTCCAGTGATACTGCCGTATATGTCCAGTGATACTGCCGTATATGTCCATTGATACTGCCATATACTGTATGTCCAGTGATCCTGCCGTATAAATCCAGTGATCCTGCCGTATAAATCCAGTGATCCTGCCATATAATTCCAGTGATCCTGCCATATAATTCCAGTGATCCTGCCATATAATTCCAGTGGTACTGGCGTATAAATCCAGTGATTCTGCCGTATAATTCCAGTGGTACTGGCGTATAAGTCCAGTCCAGTGATACTGCCGTATATATGTCCAGTGATACTGCCATATATGTCCATTGATACTGCCGTATATGTCCAGTGGTACTGCCGTATAAATCCTGTAATCCTGACGTATAATTCCAGTTATTCTGCCGTATATGTCCAGTGGTATTGCCATATAATTCCAGTGATACTGCCGTATCTATATATACCCTGTTGCAAAGCGGATTACTGAGGCCATAACAACTATGCTGGTGTTAGACGTGCATCCGGTATCCGCCATTACTGCAGTGGGACTGCAGTGCCAACCCTAAATGGGCCAGGTGTTTGTGCCACACACTTGTGTCGCTTAGCTTAGTCATACAGCTACCTCATTGCCCTCTTTTACTTCTTGGCATGATGTGCTGTTTGGGTACTATTTTTTTTTTAAGTACCATCCTGTCTGACACTGCAATGCCACTCCTAGATGGGCCAATTGTTTGTGTTGCTTAGCTTAGTCATACAGCTACCTCATTGCACCTCTTTTTCATCTTTGCATGATGTGCTGTTTGGGGCCTTTTTGTTATATCTGCCCTCCTGTCTGACACTACAGTGCCACTCCTAGATGGGCCAATTGTTTGTGCCGCACACTTGTGTCGCTTAGCTTAGTCATACGGCAACCTCAGTGCACTTCTTTTTCTTCTTTGCATCATGTGCTGTTTGGGGAATAGTTTTTTAAAGTGCCATCCTGTCTGACACTGCAGTGCAACTCCTAGATGGGCCAATTGTTTGTGTCAATTAGCTTAGTCATACAGCTACCTCGTTGCAACTCTTTTACATCTTTGCATGATGTGCTGTTTGGGGCCTAGTTGTTGAATAGTGCCATCCTGTCTGACACTGCAGTGCCACTCCTAGATGGGCCAGGTGTTTGTGCTGTACACTTGTGTTGCTTGGCTTAGTCATACAGCCACCTCGGTGCAACCTTTTGGCTTAAGAACAATATTGTGAGGTGTGAGGTGTTCAGAATAGACTGGAAATGAGTGGAAATGAATGTTATTGAGGTTAATAATAATGTAGAATCAAAATTACCCCGAAATTCTGTGATTTTAGCTGTTTTTATGTTTTGTTTTTAAAAATCATCATGCAAAGAAGAAAAAGAGGTGCAATGAGGTAGCTCTATGACTAAGCTAAGCGATACAAGTGTGTAGCACAAACAACATGTGACGTGCTGGAATTTGCCCAGATGTAATACACGCACAATATTGGTGGCACAGGAGAGCGTACCCCTAAACCACACACACACGGCAAAGCCTGTAAAATTAATTTGGATAATAATAACCCTTTTATTTGGAGCTATTATAATAATATGCAACACAAGCGAGCGTACCCCTACACCACAAAGGGCAAACCCTTTAAAAATGATTTGGATAATAATATCAGTAATGTTTATAAGCCTTTTATTTGGAGTAAATAATATACAACACAGGACACCACCACTGGACTTATGGCAGCACAAGACACCACCACTGGACTGGACTTATATGGCAGTACCCCTGGACTTAAACGGCAGTACCCCTGGAGTTGTACGGCAGTGTCAGACAGGATGGCACTTAAAAAAATTAGCCCCCAAACAGCACATGATGCAAAGAAGAAAATGAGGTGCAAGATGGAATTGTCCTTGGGCCCTCACCACCCACCCTTATGTTGTATAAACAGGACATGCACACTTTAACAAACCCATCATTTCAGCGACAGGCTCTGCCACACGACTGTGGCTGAAAGGACTGGTTTGTTTGGGCCCCCACCAAAAAAGAATCAAAACAATCTCTCCTTGCACAAACTGGCTCTACAGAAGCAAGATGTCGACCTCATCCTCTGATTACTCACCCCTTTCAGTGTGTACATCCTCCTCCTCACAGATTATTAATTCGTCCACACTGGAATCCACCATCACAGGTCCCTGTGTACTTTCTGGAGGTAATTGCTGGTAAAGGTCTTCCCGGAGGAATTTATAATTCATGTTGATGAACATCATCTTTTCCACATTTTGTGGAAGTAACCTACTACGCCGA
Source organism: Pseudophryne corroboree (assembly GCF_028390025.1). Classification (NCBI taxonomy): domain Eukaryota; kingdom Metazoa; phylum Chordata; class Amphibia; order Anura; family Myobatrachidae; genus Pseudophryne; species Pseudophryne corroboree. Next base: position 307,045,348 of record NC_086449.1, on the reverse strand, counting down.
TCGCTGACAAGGTTACCGGCTGCACTAAACACTCTTTTGGAGTATACACTGGAGGGGGGGCAACGTAGGCAAAATAAAGCCAGTTTGTGCAAGAGCATCCAAATTGCCTCTTTTTCCTGCCAGTATACATACGGACTGTCTGACATGCCTGCTTGGATGCTTGCACTCATATAATCCTCCACCATTCTTTCAATGGTGACAGAATCATATGCAGTGACAGCTGACATGTCAGTAATCGTTGGCAGGTCCTTTAGTCTGGACCAGATGTCAGCACTCTCTCCTGACTGCCCTGCATCACCGCCAGCGGGTGGCCTAGGAAATCTTATCATTTTCCTTGCAGCCTCAGTTGTGGGAGAAAATTAAGGAGGAGCTGTTGACGGGTCACGTTCCACTTGAGTTGACAATTTTCTCACCAGCAGGTCTTTGAACCTCTGCAGACTTGTATCTGCCAGAAAGAGAGATACAACGTAGGCTTTAAACCTAGGCTCGAGCACGGTGGCCAAAATGTAATGCTCTGATTTCAACAGATTGACCACCCTTGAATCCTGGCAAAGCGAATGAAGGGCTCCATCCACAAGTCCCACATACTTAGTGTAATCACTCAGTCTTAGCTCCTCCTTCAATTTCTCCAGCTGCTATGGTTATTTATATTTATTGTATAATAAACATTTTTATCTGATCATCTCAGCATACGTCAGCTTCCGCCATCATTTTCCAGGTTCCATTGCGCAGCTGGGTTTTTGTTTATATTTGTCACAGTCATATAGTCCTTAGTCTGTCCTGTTCCACTTGTCTACATGTCCGTGGTTAAGTGAACAGTGGGTACAACTGCATTTTTTAAGACACTGAGGACACTTTTTCTGACGTCTCTGTACATTCTTGGTATTGCCTGCCTAGTGAAGTGGAATCTAGATGGGATTTGTTACCGGACACACTACCTCCATCAATTCTCTAAGTCCCACTGAACTAATGGCAGATACCGGACACATGTCTAACACCAACATAGCTGTCAAGGCCTCAGTTATCCGCTTTGCAACAGGATGACTGCTGTCATATTTCATCTTCCTCACAAAGGACTGTTGGACAGTCAATTGCTTAGTTGAAGTAGTACAAGTGGTCTTCCAACTTCCCCCATGGATGACGATCGACTCCCAGCAGCAGCAACAGCAGCAGTAGGCGTAGCACTCAAGGATCCTCCGGTGGAATCCCAGTTAGGAGAGGACTCCTCAGTCTTGCCAGTGACATGGCAGGACTACTGACGTTCCTGACTGAGGAGGAAGTTGACGTTGAGGGAGTTGGTGGTGTGGCTTGCAGGAGCTTGGGTACAAGAGGAAGAAGGGATTTAGATGTCAGTGGACTGCTTACACTCTTACCCAAAGTTTCACAACTTGACACTGACTTCTGATGAATGCGCAGCAGGTGACGTATAAGGGAGGATGTTCCTAGGTCGTTAACGTCCTTACCCCTACTTATTACAGATTGACAGAGGCAACACCTGTTGTCCGGATCTATGGAGAAATAATTCCACACTGAAGAGGTGGCTTTTTTGGTATTTTGCCTCGGCATCACAATGGGCTCATTCATCCCACGGACAACAGGTGTCTTCCCCGGTGCTTGAGTTAAACAAACCATATCACCATCAGAATCCTCATCGTCAACTTCCTCCTCAGTGCCAGCAACAACCAAATCCTCATCCTGGGGTACTTCAAAAGTAACATCTTCAATTTGAATATCAGAAACTGGACTGTGGGTGCTACTTCCAGCACTTGCAGAGGGCATGCAAATGAGGGAAGGAGCCACCTCTTCCCATCCAGTGTTGGGAAGGTCAGGCATCGCAACCGGCGACACACTTGGACTCTCCTTGGGGATTTGTGATACCATCTTAGAACGCATAGTTCTTTGCTGTGCTTTTGCCAGCTTAACTCTTATCATTTTTCTAGCGGGAGGATGAGGGCTTCCATCGTCATGTGAAACTAAACCACTACTCATGAACATAGGCCTTCGTCGTTCCTTGCCAATCCATGTCGTAAATGGCATATTGGCAAGTTTACGTTTCTCCTCAGACCATTTAAATTTATTTTTTGGGGTCTTTTCACTGAGCTTTGGCTTTTTGGATTTTACATGCCCTCTACTATCACATTGGGCATCGGCCTTGGCAGACGACATTTATGGCAATTCATCATCTATGTCATGACTAGTGGCAGCAGCTTGAGCACTAGGAGGAAGTGGTTTTTGATCTTTCCCTATTTTATCCTCCAAATTTTCTCTCTTCAGATTTTTCTGGAGTTATATAACACAATATGCGACACAGGACAGCGTATCCCTACACCACACAGGGCAAACCCTGTAAAACTTATTTGGATTAAATATTAATAACCCCTTTAAATGGAATAAATAATATACAGCACATGTCAGTACTAGGGTGGCCAATCCCGGGATCGGCAGGATCCCGGGATTTGAGGCCAAAAATGCCGGGATTCACGGGATTAAACTGCGCATGCGCATTGTGTTTTTCTTGGCTGTGCGTGCCGTGCGCATCTCACACCTTACCTCCGGTGGCCCGCAGCATCTACTCTTCAGCTGCCTTCCAGCCCACCTGATCAATGGAGGAGGCCGGCCCCGTCAACGTCAACGAGGTCATGCTGCGCATCCGCACACCTTCCCTCCGGTGGCCCGCCGCATCTGGGCTGCATCGTGGCTGCCCTCCAGCCCGCCTTCTATGATCTTAAATGGAGGAGGACGCCGCCAGACTGTGCTCATGCCTGTAGTGAGTATGTTGTTATTATTTTTTTATCTAAACTTGAAATGGGCGGGGCTGGGGTGGGAGAAAAATGTAATCACAGTTCAATCCCGGGAATCCCGGGATTGAGCATTTTTCAATCCCAATTCCCAGGATTGAAAAAATGCCCCGGGATTGGCCTCCCTAGTCAGTACCACTGGAATTATACGGCAGTATCACTGGAATTTTTCAGCAGTATTACTGGAGTTATTCGCCAGTACCACTGGAATTATATGGCAGTATCACTGGAATTATATGGCAGTACCACTGGAATTATATGGCAATACCATTGGACTGGATTTATACGGCAGTATCATTGGATTTATACGCCAGTACCACTGGAATTATACAGCAGTATCACTGGATTTATACGGCAGTACCACTGGAATTATACGGCAGTATCACTGGAATTATACGGCAGTATCAATGGAATTATACGGCTGTACCACTGGATTTATACGGCAGTACCACTGGACTGGATTTATACGGCAGTATCACTGGATTTATACGCCAGTAACACTGGAATTATACGGCAGTACCACTTGACTGGAATTATACGTCAGTATCACTGGACTTATACGCCAGTACCACTGGAATTATACGGCAGTACCACTGGACATATACGGCATGACCACTGGACATATTCGGTAGTATCACTGGAATTATATGGCAGTACCACTGGACATATACAGCAGTATCACTGGACTGATTTATGCACCAGTACCACTGGATTTATACGGCAGTAGCAATACGGCAGTACCGCTGGACATATACGGCAGTATCACTGGACATATACAGCAGTACAGGGACACCACCACTGGACTGATGCAGGATAACACAGCACCACTGCAATGGACTGGACATATACAGCAGCACTGGACATATGGCACCACTGTGACTGGACTGATGCAGCACAATACACCACCACTGAACTGATGCAGCACAACACAGCACCACTGGACTGGACTTATACAGCAGCACTGGACATATGGCAGCAGAGCACACCACCACTGTGACTGGACTGATGCAGCACAAGACACCACCACTGTACTGAAGCAGGACACTGAGGATGGAGACACGTCCTCCCGCTACACTCTCCAATGCTGGAGTGAAAATGGCAGCGACGTGCGGCTCCTTATATGGAATCCAAACCCCGCGAGAATCCGACAGTGGGATGATGATGTTTTGCCTCGTTCTGGTTTCCGAGTCAGGCAGGAAAACCCGAGCCGGGCTCGGATCCATCCAGGCTCGGGTGGTGAAGTTGGTGGGGTTCGGTTCTCAGGGAACCGAACCCACTCATCTCAAATAATGATAACTAAGGGTTAAGGGCCCCATACACTAGAACAATATTGTCCGATTTCCTGCGATTTTGACCTTTCGGTCCGATATATCTTATGAAAAGTGTCACATTGTATGAGTTTTCCATCCGATCCGATACAATGCGTGTTCCCGTGAGTGTTGTGTCGGATCCCCTAGGTCGCAAGTGCTGCACTCGTGATATATCGTAATCGCATGGAATCGTATGAAAAAAAGGTGTGTTTTTTTGTGCCTGCGATATAGCACATGCAATATATCGTAGGACTCCCATCAGCAGCAGCAGTGACACAGAAGAAGGAGAGCTTGATATATCCGATTTGATTGGATTTCACATTGCCCCAAGTATGTATTTAATCCACACTGACCACCAATATCACTGTCCACCTAGCACACTGTCCACCAGTGTAATCACACTGACCACCAATGTATTCTATTGTTCACATTTTATTCATTTCTGTGGGCCCGAAGTCATTTTAAAACCCCCTAATAGCCATGTATTTTCACCGCCACTGTACCCCAATGCTGCACCTTGTGTTTCTCTGTCCCCAAACTTATTTTAACCCCCTAATGGCCATGTGTTTTCCCCGCCACTGTACCCCCAATGCTGCACCTTGTGTTTCTCTGTCCCCAAACTTATTTTAACCCCCTAATGGCCATGTGTTTTCACCGCCACTGTACCCCAATGCTGCACCTTGTGTTTCTCTGTCCCCAAACTTATTTTAACCCCCTAATGGCCATATGTTTTCCCCACCACTGTACCCCAATGCTGCACCTTGTGTTTCTCTGTCCCCAAACTTATTTTAACCCCCTATTGGCCATGTGTTTTGCCCGCCACTGTACCCCAATGCTGCACCTTGTGTTTCTCTGTCCCCAAACTTATTTTAACCTTCTAATGTCCATGTGTTTTCACTGCCACTGTGCCCCAATGCTGCACCATTGATGTTTGGGTAATGAGGCAACTATTTTCAAAAAAATCTTTATTTTAAAACCATATATTATCCAAATTGAACCATATATCAAAACATTTTGAAAGTATATTTTTAAACGTAAGTAAAACCATTTTGAAAATGGAAAAAAAAAACTCAATTTTAAAACCATACCTTAACCAAATGTAACCATATAACCATTTAATCATATAGGGGTATATGCAATTCCGGGCGAATTGCGGCACTTTTTCGCCCGTTTTTTAAATTCGACACAATTCGACCGTCGAATTCCGGCAGGTGGGTGCCGGAATTCGACATATTCAATAAAAAACTAATACGACAGTCCCGCTGTCGAATAACGGCCAATTTGACCGATTTTGATTCGATTTTTAAAAATGTTTAAAAAACGGTAAAAAACCCGAAAAAAATTTGCGTGGGGTCCCCCCTCCTAAGCATAACCAGCCTCGGGCTCTTTGAGCCGGTCCTGGTTGCCAAAATACGGGGGAAAAAATGACAGGGGATCCCCCGTATTTTAACAACCAGCACCGGGCTCTGCGCCTGGTCCTGGTGCAAAAAATACGGGGGACAAAAAGAGTAGGGGTCCCCCGTATTTTTTGTACCAGCACCGGGCTCCACTAGCTGGACAGATAATGCCACAGCCGGGGGTCACTTTTATACAGCGCCCTGCGGCCGTGGCATTAAATACCCAACTAGTCACCCCTGGCCGGGGTACCCTGGAGGAGTGGGGACCCCTTCAATCAAGGGGTCCCCCCCAGCCACCCAAGGCCAGGGGTGAAGCCCGAGGCTGTCCCCCCCATCCAAGGGCTGCGGATGTGGTGCTGATAGCCTTGTTGAAAATGTAAGAATATTGTTTTTTGCAGAAGAACTACAAGTCCCAGCAAGCCTCCCCCGCAAGCCGGTACTTGGAGAACCACAAGTACCAGCATGCGGGGGGGGGGAAACGGGCCCGCTGGTACCTGTAGTTCTACTGCAAAAAAAATACCCAAATAAAAACAGGACACGCACACCGTGAAAGTATAACTTTATTACATACATGCCGACACACATACTTACCTATGTATGACACGCCGACTCTGGCCACGTCTCCAATGTCAACGTCAGGGGTACCTGAAAATAAAATTATACTCACCTGATCCAGTGTCCAGTTCTTTTATTGTAATCCACGTACTTGGCAAAACAAAAAAAAAGCATTTACCCGAACCAGACGAACTGAAAGGGGTCCCATGTTTACACATGGGACCCCTTTCCCCGAATGCTGAGACCCCCTGTGACTACTGTCACAGAAGGTCCCTTCAGCCAATCAGGAAGCGCCACTTCGTGGCACTCTCCTGATTGGCTTTGCGCTTCTGAGCTGGCAGACAGCGCATCGCACAGCTCCCTCCATTAGTTTCAATGGTGGGAACTTTGCGGTCAGCAGTGGGGTTACACGCGGTCAGCCGCTGACCGCGGGTGACCTCACCGCTGACCGCAAAGTTCCCACCATTGAAGATAATGGAGGGGGCTGTGCGATGCGCGTCTGACAGCTCCGACGCGCATACAGCCAATCAGGAGAGTTTTACGAAGTGGCGCTTCCTGATTGGCTGAAGGGACCTTCTGTGACAGGAGTCACGGGGGGTCTCTGCATTCGGGGAAAGGGGTCCCATGTGTAATCATGGTACCCCTTTCAGTCCGTCTGGTTCGGGTAAATGCGTTTTTTTGTTTTGCCAAGTATGTGGATTATAATAAAAGAACTGGACACTGGATCAGGTGAGTATAATTTTATTTTCAGGTACCCCGGACGTTGACATTGGAGACGTGGCCAGAGTCGGCGTGTCAACATAGGTAAGTATGTGTGTCGACATGTGTGAAATAAAGTTGTATTTTCACGGTGTGCGTGTCCTGTTTTTATTTGGGTATTTTTTTGCAGTAGAACTACAGGTACCAGCGGGCCCGTTTCCCCCCCGCATGCTGGTACTTGTGGTTCTCCAAGTACCGGCTTGCGGGGAGGCTTGCTGGGACTTGTAGTTCTTCTGCAAAAAACAATATTCTTACATTTTCAACAAGGCTATCAGCCCCCCATCCGCAGCCCTTGGAAAAAATACGGGGGACCCCTACTCTTTTTGTCCCCCGTATTTCTTGCACCAGGACCAGGCGCAGAGCCCGGTGCTGGTTGTTAAAATACGGGGGAACCCCTGTCAAATTTTTCCCCGTATTTTGGCAACCAAGACCGGCTCAAAGAGCCCGAGGCTGGTTATGCTTAGGAGGGGGGACCCCACGCAATTTTTTTTCTGATTTTTACCCCATTCCATAAAAAAAAATAAAAAAAAATAAATTTTAAATATATTGTCAAAGTCAAAAATATTACATAGAGAGAACATACAAACTGCACACATTTAAGTCGCTATACTTGCAAATATGCGCAGCGAGCACAGCAATATATAGTAACACACGCATTTACTCGGACATGGCACAGAGATGGATTCGACACTTATTTCATACAGTACATAATTATAATAATATCAAGCACCAGACATCATGGAGATTTAAAATTAGCTAATGAATTAATGTCATGAATGTGTATTATTTGAACCGAACCAGATACGCCCGTCATGTTTGATATTGAAACAAGCAGATTGATGTGTAGATTAATTTGATACTTGTTGTGAAGTTGTGGGACATTGCAGCGGATAGATATGATTATATGTATAAAAGCTAAGATCATTTTGTTAGAACAATGATCAAGCCAACCCTTTTGCCAGATTTCAGGGCTGAACCTGATCAGCATATACAAAGCAAGAGAGACCCCTCCCCCAGGAACTAGGAAAAACAGGAAAGTTGTTGCTGGCTAGAGAGAGAGGTGTTCAGTTGCTTGTGAACTCAGAGAACAGATGTAATGTAGCTACACTCAGAACAAAGCTCTCAGAAGCATGGCTGGATCATCACCAGGCACCTTACAAAGGCTAAGTATCATAATCTCAATATCTCATGGCTGATTGGCATAGAATAGTTTTAAATATGTGTTTGAGGTAGAGTAGTTGCGAAGTGATTGGTATAGAGTGGTTGGTTTGGAGATGCAAATGGCTTAAGGTTAATGAGGCTTGCGCAGCTGTGTGATTGTTGGGTGTTTGTGATAATACTCTATGAAATCTGTAATGAATTGGAACAGTAGACAATCTGTAGCATAGCATTCCTAGTATACATTTATGGTTGGTGATAAACAACAGATTATAGTAGTTTTACATGATGCATCTTGCTGAAGGTTTGAAGTTAAAGCATACTTCCTTTTGTTACTGTAGTCATGTGCTTGTAGCAATGGCTGCTGCTGGGTGTTTTCCCCTCCCCCTTTCAACCATGTGGTGCAGTCTTTGGAATCATGGGAGTTTTACCAAAATGGAGTCTAGCTTCTGTCCCATGCGGTATTGTAGGGTTGTGTATATAGGGACAGCCAGTATGGGTAAGCTCAAGTATTTTCTCCACAAAGATTCTCAGCATTGACTAACTGCGCAGCGATTGTTCCTCACATGTGTAAGCTTCTCTGCAACCATATTGTCTCTTATTTAATGTTATAAGCCATTCTCTCTCTCCTTCCCCTTTTAAAAGTAATTGTGTCTTTATTGTATTTTATGTGTAGTAACTTGGTTAGATATTCTATGTTATTTTGGTAGTGTATAGCTTGTATTGTATTATTCTTTTTGAACGTTCATTCTCTCACTAAAGGCGTTAGAACCTTAGACCGGTATTTGATTGATTATTATAAATGCATAAAGGTTTCTCAGAGCGTCATAGTCGCTCATACAGCTTTTAAGCTAACAAGGTTACACTGCATTACATCTACACATTGTCACTGCACAAATGTTTACAGTATAAGTACATTCCTTAAGGTATAGTTAAGGGAGTATCCTTGCGGTACTTTTTGCGCCAATTGCGTACTGTGTTCTTTAACCTTTAACGTGTTTTTAATAGGACAAATATATTCAGCTTAGCCAAGTGGGGGCTCCTCCGGTCTTCACATATCTGCACTAGGTAACTTCAGCAGACATTATCGGTCAGCAAAGAGTGGAAGGTAGTATCCCTCGTTAAACCGTTTGGAGGTCGGGGATACTGCAGTGCTGACCAGTTAATTGTCTGCTTCACTTGGTAAGGAGTGCTGAGGGAATTCGGGAACTGGAAGGTAGGAACAGTACGTTATTGTCTTTGAAAATCTATTTTTTTTTTTATTTCTATTTGGTGCCAACTACACACGCAGATTGGATGGTTTGTCTGTTTAAGTAGGTTTAAAAGTACATTTAAAAGTTGCTGCATAGCCTTGATATAGTTTTTTTTTAAAAACTCAGGCCTAGAATAACTTTAGGAGTTTGAATGATGACTTTCTTTGTGACAAGAAGCAGCGTGGTCTGTCCACCATTTTGTGTGGCCCTCATGGAGGTGAAAGGGGGAGGAGCAGCGGCCATTTTGGGAAGGTCAATTTTTTTCCCCTCCCCTAAGCGGCTGATTTTCAGTTGACTCAGGAAATAATCAGCCATCCATTGTCAAAAAGAAATCATCATTTAATGAGTTTTTTTAATGCATTTATTTAATCTATATCATGGTCAATCATGAGTGGTTCAGATAGAGGTTGATATAAGTTAATAGTGGAATGAGTATTTGATTTAAGAACGATACACAGATAAAACAAAGTTGTTTTTTTTTCTTTTGGTTTCCTTACCACCCTACTATGCTTGGTGCAGGATGGCCATTGAAATGCAAATGAACCAGTGTGACTGGTTTTGTTCCCTAGCAGTGTTGAAATAAATCGCCTTTACAGAGTTACTGTAGTTAAAAAGCAATTCATATGCAAATTAGAAGCACTGAATAAGGTCAAAATATCTATATGCATGTGCTTACATCAATATATGTTATTAGATTAATTTAGAATTGCATGTTCATTTGTGTAATCTTCACATATCACTCTCCTGTTTGCCATTTCACAATTGATAACGTGCTGAGAAAGATTTGTTGCTATTGGTACTTAAAGAGTAAAAATGATACATTAAGGGGTAATTTGTAAAACACACGCACAGCTTCGCCTGAGATACAAGGAGAGACCTGTGTGGTGCTCGGTAGATGATTACAGTTAAAGATCATCTACATTGATAAACGTGCTAATTGTATTTTTGTGGCCAGCGTACACGTGTCTCTAACAAAAGGGTCGACGCAACGGAGCGTCTGGGTACGCCCACCGAAACTCAAATCGCACAATAGCATTGTTTTAGTGGGGGCGGTATAGTATAGCCACGCGATAATAGCACACATTTGTTCAGTTTCCAAAATTTAGTTTAAATACCTTACTTTACTGTAATGCCTCTGGGGAGAGCTATCAGATTACGGGAAATGATTTTTCTGATCAGAAAACTATAGAATGATAGTGGGTTGAAAACGGTATGAGTGTATTGAACTCCTCTTGGTGAAGTTTTGGTGAAATCTTGGTGAAGTAAATCTTGGTGAAGTAAATCTTGGTGAAGTAAATCTTGGTGAATCACGGTCTAGGTGAATACGTGATGAGCACGGTCTAGGTGAAAACGTGCGTGCACGGTCTTGGTGAAAACGTGCGACGGAGTGTGATAAAGTTTCGTGGTATTACGCTCTGGCTGTTTTGGAGCACAGTAGGGAGACTCCAATGATCCTACCATTTATGGGCAACAAGTGTCTATAAGTGGTACGATTGGACCGCACGGTTGTATGTGTGACCAATAACGCAACGTGATATGAGGTAGTATATCCATGCGTAAATCTTGCCCTCATACGTGTTGTAGGGAGCACATGCAAGCGTGATTTGTGTAAAGAAGGGAATTTTCGCTGGTCTCACAGGAAAATCTCTAGAGGTAGGGCCTGCAACGGCTACACGTGTCTGCTAGAAGGCGGACCGGAGATACCCGGAGCAGAAGAAGCTGGTGGAAGAGCTTGGGTAACTTCCACCGTAGACTTCTGTGTTTGGTGCATTTTAGGAAGTTTTTCTGTGTTAAAAAGGTCCACAATGGAAGCCAAGTGCACAACACAGGGACGTTTAGCAGTCAGAGTTCAGGCTGCAGAGGCTTGCAGACCCTGAGGGTCTGCTCGGTTAGTAATGTGGGGGAAGTATGGTCCCCACACTGAGACCTTTTGTGATGAATGGACACGAATGACTGTGGGGGATAAAGCACCATTTCCTGGGATAGGTAGTTTTGACTCAGAGGTATTGCATAATTTAAGGCGAAGGATCTGTCTCATAAAATCCGGGAAGCAACGGATCAGACATTATGATTGTTTACAGTTATGGCAACAGGAAAGTGAAATGCAAAGAAATTTAACTTACATATCTGACCCTCATCTTGGGAAGAGAGACATGGCAATGGAGAGGATTATGGTTGCAGAGAAATGGCACAATGTTGTACGATAAAAATGCACTTAGTAACTGTATTAAGAATGAAAGTAACAAATGTAATAATGTTTATAAAAATGAAAGTGTAAAAATCACAAATGTTAACCTGTGCAAGTCGCACCCCATGTTAAACTTCCCTCAGGAATACAAGCAAGAAAGTGAGCCCAGCCCGATGTCGGCACCCCTTCCAGCAGCCATCACACAAGACATCCAGGTGGACGCGACCAAATCGGTAAAGGCAATAATCAAACCCCCTAACGGAGGCTCAGGTGAGGTCGTGTCCACAGGTACGTACAATGTTTTATATCACGCACAAACAAATGTACCCCATATTGTAAGACCAACACAAGGTGATGTAATTGAATTTAGTCCTGTCAGGGTGATCACAGTCCCCATTGGGAAGACTGACGATCAGGGAATCATTCCCATCAAGGACAGTGCAATGCGCCATCCCTGGTCCCGGACAGAATTGAGATCAATCATGTCTGATTTCCCAGATCCTAGGAAAGATCTAAGTGTATGATCAAAGATTCACAGAAGGTATATCAACTCCCTAGACAACGACATAATCATGGTATCCAAGGAATCAGGGAGGTACAGGGAAAGCGGTTGATGGTGATGAGCATCCAAGCGTTTGAGGAGGCATCAAATCAACCAAGACCCCACTTCACTGACACTTGGAGGAAGCCCAGGGTTTGTGATCTGTGCAAAAGAGAAAGGCATTATGCCAGTAACTGCAACAGCCCACATAAAGTCAGACCCCCTAGACATGAATATGAGCATGAATATGACACACCAAATTATAAAAGGTGATCATTAGGACTGATGGTAAGCCTGAGGTAACAGTTAATAAATTGGGAGGTCATTCCCTGAAGACACAGGAATGACCGGGTGAAACCAAACGTTGTAAATGTATCTGTGAAATGTTTCTTTTCTCTCCCCATCTCTGACGATTATTGATAGGACTCAAACATTGCATATCTGCTTGGTCTTTGCAGAAGTCTACCAAACCCCAGCATGACCTATCCGCATCAATGTATCCTGGCCAGATACAGAGGGTGGAGTATGGAGGTGCTGGTGGGAGGGACTGCGCAAGGAAACCATTGGACATGTAGATATGACAGCCTGATGATCTGACAATGTTTTAAAAATGTTTTTTTTTTCCTGTTGTTTATTGTTGATTTATGTAATATATATGCATAAGAATTGTTCTCTCTTTCTTTGTTTTTTTTTTGTTTTCTCTCTCTTCTCACTCATGTTTTCATGTTTTAAAGATGGTATGTCACACATCAGTTAGACAAATGGTAATGCAAGATTTTTGCTCCTTACAGAAAGTTCGCTGGTTTGGAAGGAATATTGCATCACCGGAATGTTCGTTTGGAAGACTGAGAGACAGCACCTTAAGAACAACAAGACTAAAGAACTAATTATCGTAACAAGTTTCTCTCCCCCTCAAACTGTTTTCCTGTACCCCCATTACAAATTTCTCCTTTTCTCCTCCTGTAAGATGGACTCGCCTCAAGAGACTGTGATATGGATTTTCATGTTGACCCTGATGTTGACCAGAGCAGTCTGTTTCGGTGAGAGTACCAGTGAGGTCGAGAAAGGATCCAGAATGGGTTTCTGATGACTGAGACGGAGGTGTAAATTTCCAATAGCAACACAATCACCAAGCAAAGGCGAGTACCGGAAACGATCTAGCAGCCATGTTATTTGTAAACATTGTGAAGGATTGTTAGCTGAAAAGAGAACCGTATCTGTAGACTCTGTGATAGTGTAGTAGAGGATGGGTGCATCAAGAAATGTCAGTCCAGTTTTAATATCCACATGGACCGGCATCCATTGAGTGACTATCACTCCTTAGTGGGTAAAGTGTTAAATCAGACAGATTGTTGGGTATGCTTTCAAGTACCTCAAGGCCATAGCAAATCAGGCTTAGTACCATTCCCTTTAACGGTAGGGGAGGTACTTGAGTTAAGTGGTGGGAGGCCGGTGGACAGGAGGTTTAATATCTCCAGTCCTCCTAGTTTGAAGCTCCACCAATATCATGTGGATAGATCCCTAGTATGTTTTAACATTTCCAATCCCCGAAAGCCGGGAAATTGGGAAGTGTCATGGAATAACAAAACCAGGACCTTTTCACATAGAGCCGATAGAATGCCTACAGATACAGAGCTCATACGCCACATAGCCGATAGTGGAAAATATTTCCGATATAGGTATACCCTAAGAAGTAGGACCATGAGAGTTGGAGAAGTATCACCAGGATACAGTGCACAGATCGTACAAACTGATAGGTGTACTAAACAGAGGGGAGAATTAGGGTTAGGAGAGTTCACATGGAAAATGTGTAACATGGTAATGTCCTACTCGGTCCCATATGTCCTCCCCGATGATGCATATTTCATATGCGGGAGGAAGGCGTATAAGCGGCTTGCCCCAAACTCAGAAGGATTGTGTTATATTGGAAAAGTATTGCCTGAAGTAATGACTGTATCACATGCCAAAATGAAAGATATACACCATGGTGCCCAAGCTCCTTACACTCACACTCATTACGAGCACGTCGTTAAAAGGCAACTGACAGAAAGGACAGAGCATCCGGCCTCTGACATGATCCATGAATCCACCGGGATTCAGGTTTTACTTGCGTTAGATTTCACTCGCACCGCTAGAGGAGTGTTGAATTATAGATACATATCTGCGCTTGCAAATTTATTAGACAATATCACTGAAATGTATGATGACACTTTTAGGTATACTGGAAGGGAACTTCAAGCTTATAAAACAGAACTGGTTCAGCATAGGATGGTTCTTAATTATCTCACGGCAGTGACAGGTGGATATTGTGTCACACTGGCAACGCAGTATGGCGTGAAATGCTGCACATATATTACGAATAGCACCGAGGACCCGGTCGAGGTCATAGACCAAAAGATGGACGACATTCTCCAATTAAAGTGGGAATTTCGCAGGAGACACAATCTCACCCTTGCTGCTGTGGGTAATGAGCTGACTGGTTGGGTGTCATGGTTGAACCCGCGAAATTGGTTCTCTGGTTTAGGAGAATGGGCTCAAGGAGTCATAATGGATGTAGGGAAGTTTCTCCTATGTATCTTAGGTGTTGTCATATCCATTGGCTTGATATTTAGATGCGGTCAGGCTTTAATGAAGTGCAAACGTAGTACCAGGGTAATGAGTCTAAGGAGTGAGGAAACTGTAATTCCAATGGATTTGATTTATGACCCAACGGTAGAGACAATGATGTGATGAAAATGCGATTATACGGTCCGTTTCTTTCACCTGTTTTTCCGTTTTCTCCAAGGTAAAAAGACCCACTTGGACGAGGAATTTGACGAGCCTGTATACAGACAACTGATGGATTAAAGAAGAAGTTTTGACAACCTTATACACAGATAATTGATGAACTATGCCATAGACCCCCAGTTTCCCTAGAAATTTTAAATTTACGCTAGCCCAACACTTTTGTAAGTCTATGGACATTGACAAAGCTTTTGCTCGCACTCGTTGGCAAAAGCCCAAAGAAGACTGCATTCAACAGATACCAGACAAGACTTCAGCCGACAAATGTTCATTAACCTGACATAGAATACCACTGCATTTACCATAATTGTTCTTTATCTTCATTTCTACAACCTTCAGGTAATGACACACATAGTCGATAGGGAATACAGGCACAGATATCAGCAATCACATATTCCCCCATTCATGTATCATCAACTAAAATGTGCTCCCCCATTTTGTTGCAACCAAAATCCGAAAAGAGCTCGGTAAAGTTTGACAGCCCATCCACAGACCCGTACCGCGGGATAAGAAGGAATTCAAATGTATACTTCGCAATACCTCGAAGCTTGATTTAAAACACGTACGGCACGATGATACATGACCCCCCCAAACATGGATTCATACACACATGCTTCTGCTATCTCACTAGGTCATACCCTTTTCCCACCTTCTTCTCTCCTCCCTTACCCAATCATAGAAATGTATTTACATATGACATATATTTTTCTCTTTTTGAAATGTTTTAGGAAGTGGCAGTTATTGGTGACTGCCAAAGTCAAAAATATTACATAGAGAGAACATACAAACTGCACACATTTAAGTCGCTATACTTGCAAATATGCGCAGCGAGCACAGCAATATATAGTAACACACGCATTTACTCGGACATGGCACAGAGATGGATTCGACACTTATTTCATACAGTACATAATTATAATAATATCAAGCACCAGACATCATGGAGATTTAAAATTAGCTAATGAATTAATGTCATGAATGTGTATTATTTGAACCGAACCAGATACGCCCGTCATGTTTGATATTGAAACAAGCAGATTGATGTGTAGATTAATTTGATACTTGTTGTGAAGTTGTGGGACATTGCAGCGGATAGATATGATTATATGTATAAAAGCTAAGATCATTTTGTTAGAACAATGAATGATCAAGCCAACCCTTTTGCCAGATTTCAGGGCTGAACCTGATCAGCATATACAAAGCAAGAGAGACCCCTCCCCCAGGAACTAGGAAAAACAGGAAAGTTGTTGCTGGCTAGAGAGAGAGGTGTTCAGTTGCTTGTGAACTCAGAGAACAGATGTAATGTAGCTACACTCAGAACAAAGCTCTCAGAAGCATGGCTGGATCATCACCAGGCACCTTACAAAGGCTAAGTATCATAATCTCAATATCTCATGGCTGATTGGCATAGAATAGTTTTAAATATGTGTTTGAGGTAGAGTAGTTGTGAAGTGATTGGTATAGAGTGGTTGGTTTGGAGATGCAAATGGCTTAAGGTTAATGAGGCTTGCGCAGCTGTGTGATTGTTGGGTGTTTGTGATAATACTCTATGAAATCTGTAATGAATTGGAACAGTAGACAATCTGTAGCATAGCATTCCTGGTATACATTTATGGTTGGTGATAAACAACAGATTATAGTAGTTTTACATGATGCATCTTGCTGAAGGTTTGAAGTTAAAGCATACTTCCTTTTGTTACTGTAGTCATGTGCTTGTAGCAATGGCTGCTGCTGGGTGTTTTCCCCTCCCCCTTTCAACCATGTGGTGCAGTCTTTGGAATCATGGGAGTTTTCCCAAAATGGAGTCTAGCTTCTGTCCCATGCGGTATTGTAGGGTTGTGTATATAGGGACAGCCAGTATGGGTAAGCTCAAGTATTTTCTCCACAAAGATTCTCAGCATTGACTAACTGCGCAGCGATTGTTCCTCACATGTGTAAGCTTCTCTGCAACCATATTGTCTCTTATTTAATGTTATAAGCCATTCTCTCTCTCCTTCCCCTTTTAAAAGTAATTGTGTCTTTATTGTATTTTATGTGTAGTAACTTGGGCCCTCATTCCGAGTTGTTCGCTCGGTAAATTTCATCGCATCGCAGCGATTTTCCGCTTAGTGCGCATGCGCAATGTTCGCACTGCGACTGCGCCAAGTAAATTTGCTATGCACTTAGTAATTTTACTCACGGCTTTTTCATCGTTCTGGCGATCGTAATGTGATTGACAGGAAATGGGTGTTACTGGGCGGAAACAGGCCGTTTTATGGGCGTGTGGGAAAAAACGCTACCATTTCCGGAAAAAACGCAGGAGTGGCCGGAGAAACGGAGGAGTGTCTGGGCGAACGCTGGGTGTGTTTGTGACGTCAAACCAGGAACGACAAGCACTGAACTGATCGCAGATGCCAAGTATGGAGCTACTCAGAAACTGCTACGAGGTGTGTAATCGCAATATTGCGATTACTTCGGTCGCAATTTTAAGATGCTAAGATTCACTCCCAGTAGGCGGCGGCTTAGCGTGAGCAACTCTGCTAAAATCGCCTTGCGAGCGATCAACTCGGAATGAGGGCCTTGGTTAGATATTCTATGTTATTTTGGTAGTGTATAGCTTGTATTGTATTATTCTTTTTGAACGTTCATTCTCTCACTAAAGGCGTTAGAACCTTAGACCGGTATTTGATTGATTATTATAAATGCATAAAGGTTTCTCAGAGCGTCATAGTCGCTCATACAGCTTTTAAGCTAACAAGGTTACACTGCATTACATCTACACATTGTCACTGCACAAATGTTTACAGTATAAGTACATTCCTTAAGGTATAGTTAAGGGAGTATCCTTGCGGTACTTTTTGCGCCAATTGCGTACTGTGTTCTTTAACCTTTAACGTGTTTTTAATAGGACAAATATATTCAGCTTTGTCAATATAAATAATACTTATGCCTCCTAAATAGACAAACCAAGTACCTAATCCCTTCTAATATAAATAGATATGCTATTACCAATAAAAAAAAAAACACAAAAAAAACATGTTTTTAAATTTTTTTATTAGATTCCGCCAGCAAAGTGTGGCGGATTAAAAATGACGAATTTACTGTCTAAAAGCACTGTTGTCGAATTTACAATCTTCAATTGAATATACTTTTGTCGAAATGCCGCATTTGTACCATTGCAAAAATGTCGAATTTGTCAAATGTAGAATTTCAAAAAGTCGAATTTGGAAAGTCCGTTTTTTTTTACGAAAAGTACTGTATTACATTGTCGAATTATTATTTTTTGGCGAAAATGTCCCGTTTTTCGAAATTTTCGGGAATTCGACCGCAATTGCATATACCCCATAACCATTTAACCATATACCTTAAGTAAAACCATTTTTAAACACAAAATATATAACAGTTTGTGCACCACTTTTTTTTTTTATTATAGATATGTCTCTGGATCAAGATATAGACTTCATCATCGGCCTACTAGAAATGTACCGTGGCTATGAATGTCTGTGGAAGATCAAAGCCAAGGGGTATTTGGATAAAGTGCGGCGAAATGCGGCCTTGGAGGAGCTAGTGGAGTACAGCAGGCCTTTTGTGTTCGGTGCTGACAAGGACTGGGTAAAGAAAAAGATACAGAACTTGCGTATGGTGTTCCTCAAAGAACACACAAAAAATGGAACAGTCCAAAAGATCTGGAGCAGGTTCCTCTCAGGTTTACAAGAATAATTTAACAATTTCTATAACTGACTACGTAGGATACTGGCGCTAGATAGTACATCAGTAAGACTTAATATTATAGAAGAAAATTCGGGGCTGACACTGCAGTGTCTCCGGGAGAGGGCAGCCAGGTCAGCACAACAGGGGGCGCGGCATCAAGGTGCATGGGTGGAGCAGGGGCATAGAGGTGCGATTGCATCATCGCAGCCCCGCTCTACAATGACCAGCTACCATCTTTGAAGAATGGGGGGGCGGGTCTACGATATCACAATTCGTGTCATTGCCCCATCCACTTGCAGTAGGTAAGAGTTGACTGCGGCGGTGTACGGGTGGCTGGGGGAGCTGGTCGGCTGGCGTAAGCAGGCTCCTGGAGACTTGCCCTGCTTTCCGGGGGGCCGGGATTGCCATCTGATTTTCAGGAGCCTCCCGGACGTTCCAAGAGGGTAGGCAAGTATGATGCACTGTAACTTGAAATGACATGCCTGACACTCAGGATAAAGGTGCTGTTGAAAGTGCTTGCCACGTACTATACTGTCTTCCATAGGCGTGCGCAGAACATTTTATTAGGGGGTGCACCATCAGAGGGGTGTGTTTAGCACCACCTACTGGGTGTATCTAGCACCGCCTATTGGGCGTGTTTAGCACCTTTGGGATGTCAGCTGTCGGTGCCGGTTTTCTGAGTGGTATCGTGATTCTGGCATCGATCACATGACTTCCCGCATCCAGACCACCGGGAAGTCGAACGCATCCCTTAGCCAGCTCCCTAGCAGAGCTCACACTTCACCAAAAACTGCTCTAAGTAGTTTCCATGATCTTATAATAAGATAGGGAAGGAGGTGCTCATCTACACAACAAAATGAAATAAGTTCAAACATCCTAACTGGCCTGAGTGATAAATTGTTGAACCACAATTCACTAATGTCACACTCACACACTCTAGTCCGCTCCTTATCTAAGAAATGAGTGGGATAACAGAAGTTTTTATTTTTTTGCACCCCTTCAACATTCATTTGCATGTTATCTGAAGGAGAATAAATATTGTTCACAGACAAGTACGTTTCAACATAGTGGACATTTACCAATTTTCGTTCCCCTATCCCATGGAAAAACAGTCTATGCTTTCGGGAAATGAACACATTCAACCTGGGATGGATTGGGAACTAAAAGTGGCCCTTGAATAATTTCTGGAAGTGGCCTCACATGGGCGTCACCAAATCAACTATATGTGGTCCCAACAACAAAGTTGCCGGGATCAGTACATCACTATACCTGGATAAATCGGTGATAGGCAAGGCAAAAGTTGGCCATGTACCAAAGCAACTTCCCTCCAAACAAAAGTGTCCCAAACAGTGACTCCATACACCTAACCAACTTTTTAATCAGACCAGCCAACTTTCTCCAACTTGTGATGCCACAGAAGTAGACGGACACCGTCCGCCTACTTCTGCATGTTTTGAATAAAATTTGGTGGGGCACAGTGCTGCACAGAGAATATACCAGCTGGTTACTATACTCTATCCCCATCACTAGGGCGGGGATGACAGAAAGGAGCACTACATGGTTGACAGAAACATTTATTATAACAAAGTGATAAGAGTATCTGTGAGATACTGTAGATAGAGAGAGTGAGAGAAAGTGACAGATAGGGAAAAATACGTGGATTAAGAGGTAAGGGGAAAATAAGTAGAGAAAGAGAGATAGGAGAGAGATAAGGATTGGGGGTGCTATATAAAGAAGGTGAGGACAGGTTCCCCCTGTTAATATGTCACTGGCTCTCACTACTTAAAAGTAGTCTCCCTGTCCTGTCGGATATTACCCCTTACTGGAGCAGTCCTCAGTGAACCCTACGTTACTAAGGGTTCTATTTACTAAGCCTTGGATGGAGATAAAAGTACCAGCCAATCAGCTCCTAACTGCCGTGTCACAGACTGGGTTTGAAAAATGACAGTTAGGAGCTGATTGGCTGGTATGTTATCTCTGTCCACTTTATGTCCATCCAAGGCTTAGTAAATAGACCCCTTATTCCTGTAATGTGTAACTAAGGCATATATATATGTGTACTGCCCCAATATTTGTAAAATGTAATTTCTCAAACTTTGTGACTGATTAAGGGGAATAGCTACAGTTACCAGAACCTTATTCATTAGTAATTGTACCTAAATAGTCCCCTAGTGGGAAGACCAGGGCACGAGACAAAGACACAAGACAATGCCAACACAAGAAATCACTGCCCCTGGAGGAAATTAGCTCATGTAGCCGCAACGCTGCACCCGACTGTCCACCAGTATAACTTTAGCTTCAGGGGCACAGCAGTTCCGCAACTATGGCGGCAGCATTACAGTAAGCGAACGGGACATTTTCTTATTGAGGAGCACTTTCTTGTGAACACGCTCAGTATCTAGTGACATTGCTGCCATGCTTAAGTGCAATCACTGCCTTTTATGTTCCCTCTCCTTTTTCCCGCTCAGTGGCATTACAGGGCATGTGGGGCCCTGGCAGCAGTCCAGGCCACATTACAATGGCATCCCCTGCACCCAGGGTTGCCACCAGATTTGTTGGGGCCAGTACAAATTAAACTGACAGGGCTCCCCACGACCACCTCACCCCCTGCTGCCGACCCGGTGGATGCAGAGGTGTTCCATGAGGCACTGGTACCCAGAACGAGTGCATGCTATGATGCACCCCCATAGTCCCAGCATATGCTCCTCAGACTTCACCACATACCCCCAAATCTACCTACATTAGGCTGACCATATTATCCCTTTAACCTGGGACACTCATGGATTACACCGGTACTGTGGCTGCTTAAAACCATGTGAAATGCAGGCTTGTAGTCAGCCAGCCACAGAGCCTGTGTAATTCATGAGCGTCCCAGGTAAAAGGGATAATATGGTCAGCCTACCTACATGCCCACAGACATCCCACATTCCCTATGCATGCCTGTCAGACATACACAAATGCAATCAGGCCTCCACATATTGCATACATGTCTACTGTATGTACACGCATTTCTGTGGCTCACCTGTTCCCCTCCTTCTGTCCCTGTTCCCTCTCATCTCATTATACTTACTCACCTTCCTGGTCCTCTTCATTCCTGACGCTGGGATATCACACATACATATACACATACATACAAACGCACACTTAAAATAGGAATATACAGTTATTAAAAAAGGAAAACTTGTGCTAACCTGGCATCCTGATGAATGATGTGGCACTGTACACTGTGTTGATTTTGTTGTCCTGCACAACCAGCCATGGTGTTGGTGGTACACATGGAGAAGAAGCAGAGTGTCCCTCTGCAGATGGTGGCAAGGGCACCATGACAAAGGGGGCAGGGGTACAGACTACAAAGTGGGGAAATATCAGAGGCATATATACTAGATAATGTGGCAAAAGTATAGATGGGAAAGTGGACAGAGGCACATGAGAAAGGGGGCTGAGGTACAGATGGGAGATGGGCAGAGGCACACATGGAGGGAGCAAGATTCACAGGCAGCTGACATAGGTGGTAGAGGCACACATGGTGGTACTGGGGGGGGGGGGGGGGGGGGGGGAGGGAAGGTTAGAGGCACAGCTGGGGAACCTCTGAGTGTCTCCCTCTGTGCTGCCCAGTGCCCAGCCTGTGGAAGCAGATGGGGAAGGGAGGAGCTGTAGGAGACCTGGGGGCGGGGCAACATGTTGTACACTAGTTTGTGCAGGGCTTGAAGTCTGAGGAGAGGGGAAACTGTAGTCCCGTACTAGATTGGTGGGGGAGGGGCACACAACCCCCATCTAAAACCTTAATCTAATGATCAGTGCCTAAGGCTGACAGAGGAGCCCGCTGGTGCTCATGATCCCAGCCCTGAGCTGCTTCTTTACTCACAATCTCAGGCAGACATCTGCTTGTGTGTGAGAAGCAGGCTGCAGCCACGATCATTAGCTCCAGCTGTACCCCTCTGATCAGCCCTGTTCTCCCGGGCTTCAGACGAATCCATCTTCCCTTCTCTGCTCCTCCGTTTCCCGGCTTCTCAACCCAGCAGGCTGTGTCCTGGCCGCTTAGCTCCGCCCACATCCACCCTGTGTACTGTTATAGTCATTCCAGCCACTGAGAGTCAGCCCTAGGTGTACTGTCTCCACTGGCCGCACTGCTCACCCTCGGCTGCCTGTCATGGCTTGTGAAAAAAAAAACCACGGCATCGGCCTCCCAGTAATCTTCCAAAGTAGATACAGTGGCCAGTCCATCCCTCCATTCAACTAACCTAAAGGCTCCATGCTGCCCCACGAGACTGCGGCAACCCCCGCGCTGCACTCAAACACGCCTTCATTCCTTTCAAGTGGCGTCCATCCCAGCTCATTTTGCACTTGTTGTGGAGAGCGGAGTGACGTCATGCCGTACATTTACATCTAAAAGGGCAGCATCGTGAGATGGGGGGACAGCAGCGCCAGCAGTGAAAAGGCTGGCTGCTGCTGTGGTATTATAGATAATGCTGGCTAGTGGCTACCTTGTCGCGGCCAGAGCGCCCTCTATGCAAGCCACCCTACTCGGCTGTGTACAGCGTGAAATTATAGGGTCGGAGATGGCTGCAGTGCGGGCGGGGGGAGAGGAGGAATCAGCACGCATAAGCAGCAGGCATGTGTGAGGGGGTGCCGGACATTAGGGGGTGCCTGTGCGCACCAGGCACCCCCCGTGCGCACGCCTATGCTGTCTTCTTTGCTTTTCAAAATATAATAGAGGTAGGGTGTCAAATTCCTAGTTGTACATGTATTGACTGTTATTGCACATTTGTTTTACGCTACCATCAGTAGCTTTCGGGAATTACATGCCTTCCACACTGTCAGGGTCGTAACTACGTGTGTGCCAGGTGTGCCTGGCACACAGCGCAGTCGCCCTGAGGGCGCACTTGCCCGCATCCCCATTAAGGGGGTCCAAAGTCTGCGGCATTGTAATGAGTCAGACTGACTCAATACAAGCCGCCAGTGTGTGCTGCCGCCACACTGGAATTGAAAGGGATCCTGATTCCGGCTGCTGGCTCCCCCTCTTGACCCCGCTGCCCGACTCCTGCATGTAGAGCCAGGCTGTCCGGCTCCCCTCTCCTAACCCCCGCCTCCCACATGCAGAGGCAGGCTACCGCCTCCTAACCCCCGCTGCCCGGCTCCCACATGCAGAGGCAGGTTGCCGGCTCCCCCCCTCCTGACCCCCGCTGGCCGGCTACCGCCTCACATACGCAGAGGCAGGCTACCCGCCTCCTAACCCCCGCTGCCCGGCTCCCGCCTCCTTCACGCAGAGGCAGGCTACATGCCTCCTAACCCCTGCTGCCCGGCTCCCGCATGCTGAGGCAGGCTGCCGGCTCCCCCCTCCTGACCCCCGCTGGCCGGCTCCCGCCTCCCACATGCAGAGGCAAGGCTACTCGCCTCCTTACCACCGCTGGCCGGCTCCCGCCAGCTGAGGCAGGCTGCCGGCTCCCCCTTCCTAACCCCCGCTGGCCGGCTCCCGCATGCTGAGGCACAGCACGCCATGGCAGGTCTGGCAGTGGCTGCATGAGGAGGTGAGTGGAGATATATATATATATATTTCTCTATCGTCCTAGTGGATGCTGGGGTTCCTGAAAGGACCATGGGGAATAGCGGCTCCGCAGGAGACAGGGCACAAAAAGTAAAGCTTTTCCAGATCAGGTGGTGTGCACTGGCTCCTCCCCCCATGACCCTCCTCCAGACTCCAGTTAGATTTTTGTGCCCGGCCGAGAAGGGTGCAATCTAGGTGGCTCTCCTAAAGAGCTGCTTAGAAAAAGTTTAGCTTAGGTTTTTTATTTTACAGTGAGTCCTGCTGGCAACAGGATCACTGCAACGAGGGACTGAGGGGAGAAGAAGTGAACTCACCTGCGTGCAGGATGGATTGGCTTCTTGGCTACTGGACATCAGCTCCAGAGGGACGATCACAGGTACAGCCTGGATGGTCACCGGAGCCGCGCCGCCGCCCCCCTTGCAGATGCTGAAGTCAGAAGAGGTCCAGAATCGGCGGCTGAAGACTCCTGCAGTCTTCTAAAGGTAGCGCACAGCACTGCAGCTGTGCGCCATTTTCCTCTCAGCACACTTCACACGCAGTCACTGAGGGTGCAGGGCGCTTGGGGGGGGCGCCCTGGGAGGCAAATGTAACCTATATAAAGGCTAAAAATACCTCACATATAGCCCCCAGAGGCTATATGGAGATATTTAACCCCTGCCTGGATTCACTAAATAGCGGGAGACGAGCCCGCCGGAAAAGGGGCGGGGCCTATCTCCTCAGCACACGGCGCCATTTCCTCTCACAGCTCCGCTGGTCAGGACGGCTCCCAGGTCTCTCCCCTGCACTGCACTACAGAAACAGGGTAAAACAGAGAGGGGGGGCAAATTTATGGCGATATTTTGATATATATAAAGCAGCTATAAGGGAGCACTTATTATAAGGCTATCCCTGTTATATATAGCGCTTTTGGTGTGTGCTGGCAAACTCTCCCTCTGTCTCCCCAAAGGGCTAGTGGGTCCTGTCTTCGTTAGGAGCATTCCCTGTGTGTCTGCTGTGTGTCGGTACGTGTGTGTCGACATGTATGAGGACGATATTGGTGTGGAGGCGGAGCAATTGCCAAATATGAGGATGTCACCCCCTAGGGAGTCGACACCAGAATGGATGCCTTTATTTATGGAACTACGGGATAGTGTCAACACGCTAAAGCAGTCGTTTGACGACATGAGACGGCCGGACAATCAATTAGTGCCTGTCCAGGCGACTCAAACACCGTCAGGGGCTGTGAAACGCCCTTTGCCTCAGTCGGTCGACACTGACCCAGACACAGGCACTGACTCCAGTGGTGACGGTGACGAATCAACCGTATTTTCCAGTAGGGCCACACGTTATATGATTTTGGCAATGAAGGAGGCGTTACATTTAGCTGATACTACAGGTACCACTAAACAGGGTATTATGTGGGGTGTGAAAAAACTACCTATAGTTTTTCCTGAATCAGAAGAATTAAATGACGTGTGTAATGAAGCGTGGGTTGCCCCTGATAAAAAGCTGATAATTTCAAAGAAATTATTTGCATTATACCCTTTCCCGCCAGAGGTTAGGGAGCGCTGGGAAACACCTCCTAGGGTGGACAAGGCGCTAACACGCTTATCTAAACAAGTGGCGTTACCCTCTCCTGGGACGGCCGCACTTAAAGATCCATCAGATAGGAGGATGGAAAATATCCAAAAAAGTATATACACACATGCAGGTGTTATACTACGACCAGCTATAGCGACTGCCTGGATGTGCAGTGCTGGGGTAGTTTGGTCAGAGTCCCTGATTGAAAATATTGATACCCTGGACAGGGACAATATTTTACTGTCGTTAGAACAAATAAAGGATGCATTTCTTTATATGCGTGATGCACAGAGGGATATCTGCACACTGGCATCACGGGTAAGTGCTATGTCCATTTCGGCCAGAAGAGCTTTATGGACGCGACAGTGGACAGGCGATGCGGATTCAAAACGACATATGGAAGTTTTGCCGTATAAAGGGGAGGAGTTATTTGGAGTCGGTCTATCAGATTTGGTTGCCACGGCTACAGCCGGGAAATCCACCTTTCTACCTCAAGTCACTCCCCAACAGAAAAAGGCACCGACTTTTCAACCGCAGCCCTTTCGTTCCTTTAAAAATAAGAGAGCAAAGGGCTATTCATATCTGCCACGAGGCAGAGGTCGAGGGAAGAGACAGCAACAGGCAGCTCCTTCCCAGGAACAGAAGCCTTCCCCGGCTTCTACAAAAGCCTCAGCATGACGCTGGGGCTTCTCAAGCGGACTCGGGGACGGTGGGTGGTCGTCTCAAAAATTACAGCGCGCAGTGGGCTCACTCGCAGGTAGATCCCTGGATCCTGCAGATAATATCTCAGGGGTACAGGTTGGAATTAGAGACAGATCCACCTCGCCGTTTCCTGAAGTCTGCTTTACCAACGTCCCCCTCCGAAAGGGAGACGGTTTTGGAAGCCATTCACAAGCTGTACTCTCAGCAGGTGATAGTCAAGGTACCTCTTCTACAACAAGGGAAGGGGTATTATTCCACTCTTTTTGTGGTACCGAAGCCGGATGGCTCGGTAAGGCCTATTCTAAATCTGAAGTCCTTGAACCTGTACATAAAGAAGTTCAAGTTCAAGATGGAGTCACTCAGAGCAGTGATAGCGAACCTGGAAGAGGGGGACTTTATGGTATCCTTGGACATCAAGGATGCGTATCTCCACGTTCCAATTTACCCCTCACACCAGGGGTACCTCAGGTTCGTTGTACAAAACGGTCACTATCAGTTTCAGACGCTGCCGTTCGGATTGTCCACGGCACCTCGGGTCTTTACAAAGGTAATGGCCGAGATGATGATTCTTCTTCGAAGAAAAGGCATATTAATTATCCCATACTTGGACGATCTCCTAATAAGGGCAAGGTCCAGAGAACAGCTAGAGATGGGATTAGCACTGTCTCAAGAAGTGCTAAAACAGCACGGGTGGATTCTGAATATTCCAAAATCCCAGTTAATGCCGACAACTCGTCTGCTGTTCCTAGGGATGATTCTGGACACGGTTCAGAAAAAGGTTTTTCTCCCGGAGGAAAAAGCCAAGGAGTTATCCGAGCTTGTCAGGAACCTCCTAAAACCAGGAAAGGTGTCTGTACATCAATGCACAAGAGTCCTGGGAAAA
The DNA here is from genome assembly GCF_028390025.1 of Pseudophryne corroboree. Taxonomy (NCBI): domain Eukaryota; kingdom Metazoa; phylum Chordata; class Amphibia; order Anura; family Myobatrachidae; genus Pseudophryne; species Pseudophryne corroboree. Next base: position 307,018,225 of record NC_086449.1, on the reverse strand, counting down.
ATGGTGGCTTCTTACGAAGCAATTCCATTCGGCAGATTCCACGCAAGAATTTTCCAAAGGGATCTGTTGGACAAATGGTCAGGGTCGCATCTTCAGATGCACCTGCGGATAACCCTGTCTCCAAGGACAAGGGTGTCTCTTCTGTGGTGGTTGCAGAGTGCTCATCTATTGGAGGGCCGCAGATTCGGCATACAGGATTGGATCCTGGTGACCACGGACGCCAGCCTGAGAGGCTGGGGAGCAGTCACACAAGGAAGAAACTTCCAGGGAGTATGGACGAGCCTGGAAACGTCTCTTCACATAAACATTCTGGAACTAAGAGCAATATACAATGCTCTAAGCCAGGCAGAACCTCTGCTTCAGGGAAAAACGGTGTTGATCCAGTCGGACAACATCACGGCAGTCGCCCATGTGAACAGACAGGGCGGCACAAGAAGCAGGAGTGCAATGGCAGAAGCTGCAAGGATTCTTCGCTGGGCAGAGAATCATGTGATAGCACTGTCAGCAGTGTTCATCCCGGGAGTGGACAACTGGGAAGCAGACTTCCTCAGCAGACACGATCTTCACCCGGGAGAGTGGGGACTTCATCCAGAAGTCTTCCACTTGCTGGTAACCCGTTGGGAAAGACCAATGGTGGACATGATGGCGTCTCGCCTCAACAAAAAACTGGACAGGTATTGCGCCAGGTCAAGAGATCCGCAGGCAATAGCTGTGGACGCGCTGGTAACGCCTTGGGTGTACCAGTCGGTGTATGTGTTTCCTCCTCTGCCTCTCATACCAAAAGTATTGAGAATTATACGGCAAAGAGGCGTAAGGACGATACTAGTGGTTCCGGATTGGCCAAGAAGGACTTGGTACCCGGAACTTCAAGAGATGATCACGGAAGATCCGTGGCCTCTACCTCTAAGGAGGGACTTGCTTCAGCAGGGTCCCTGTCTGTTTCAAGACTTACCGCAGCTGCGTTTGACGGCATGGCGGTTGAACGCCGGATCCTAAAGGAAAAAGGCATGCCGGAAGAAGTCATTCCTACTTTGATTAAAGCAAGGAAGGAAGTAACCGTGCAACATTATCACCGAATTTGGCGAAAATATGTTGCGTGGTGCGAAGATCGGAGTGCTCCGACGGAGGAATTTCAACTGGGTCGATTCCTACATTTCCTGCAATCAGGATTGTCTATGGGTCTCAAATTGGGATCTATTAAGGTTCAAATTTCGGCCCTGTCGATTTTCTTTCAAAAAGAATTGGCTTCAGTCCCTGAAGTCCAGACCTTTGTTAAGGGAGTGCTACATATACAGCCTCCTGTGGTGCCTCCAGTGGCACCGTGGGATCTCAATGTGGTTTTGGACTTTCTAAAATCTCATTGGTTTGAACCACTAAAGAAGGTGGATTTGAAATATCTCACATGGAAAGTGACCATGCTTCTAGCCCTGGCTTCGGCCAGGAGAGTGTCAGAACTGGCAGCTTTATCTTACAAAAGCCCATATCTGATTTTCCATTCGGACAGGGCAGAACTGCGGACTCGTCCGCATTTTCTCCCTAAGGTGGTGTCAGCATTTCATCTGAACCAGCCTATTGTAGTGCCTGCGGCTACAAGTGACTTGGAGGACTCCAAGTTACTGGACGTTGTCAGAGCATTAAAAATATATATTGCAAGGACAGCTGGAGTCAGAAAATCTGACTCGTTGTTTATATTGTATGCACCCAACAAGATGGGTGCTCCTGCGTCTAAGCAGACGATTGCTCGTTGGATCTGTAGCACAATCCAACTTGCACATTCTGTGGCAGGCCTGCCACAGCCTAAATCTGTAAAGGCCCACTCCACAAGGAAGGTGGGCTCATCTTGGGCGGCTGCCCGAGGGGTCTCGGCATTACAACTTTGCCGAGCAGCTACGTGGTCAGGGGAGAACACGTTTGTAAAATTTTACAAATTTGATACTCTGGCTAAGGAGGACCTGGAGTTCTCTCATTCGGTGCTGCAGAGTCATCCGCACTCTCCCGCCCGTTTGGGAGCTTTGGTATAATCCCCATGGTCCTTTCAGGAACCCCAGCATCCACTAGGACGATAGAGAAAATAAGATTTTACTTACCGATAAATCTATTTCTCGGAGTCCGTAGTGGATGCTGGGCGCCCATCCCAAGTGCGGATTATCTGCAATAATTGTACATAGTTATTGTTAACTAATTCGGGTTATTGTTGAAGGAAGCCATCTTTCAGAGGCTCCGCTGTTATCATACTGTTAACTGGGTTTAGATCACAAGTTGTACGGTGTGATTGGTGTGGCTGGTATGAGTCTTACCCGGGATTCAAAATCCTCCCTTATTGTGTACGCTCGTCCGGGCACAGTACCTAACTGGAGTCTGGAGGAGGGTCATGGGGGGAGGAGCCAGTGCACACCACCTGATCTGGAAAAGCTTTACTTTTTGTGCCCTGTCTCCGGCGGAGCCGCTATTCCCCATGGTCCTTTCAGGAACCCCAGCATCCACTACGGACTCCGAGAAATAGATTTATCGGTAAGTAAAATCTTATTATAGTTATGTGGCTGGGTCTGTATATGAGTACATGAGGCTGTGTGTGTGTATATATGTGGCTGTGTACACTGTGCCTGTATGTGTATATGTGGTTGTGTGTGTATATACATCTGGTATGTACTTACGCCCTTCGCCTGCCATAATTTGTAAAAGGGGGGCTCTGCCTGCCGTACTGTGTAAGACGGGGACTCTGCTGCTGTAATGTGTAAAAAACGGGGGACACTGTCTGCCGTAATGTGTAAAAAGGGGACGCTGTCTGCCGTAATGTGTAAAAAGTGGACGCTGTCTGCCGTAATGTGTAAAAAGGGGACACTGTCTGCCGTAATGTGTAGAAAGGGCACGCCCTATGCCGAAATGTGTAGAAAGGGGATGCTGTCTGCCGTAATGTGTAAAAAGGGGATGCTGTCTGACGTAATGTGTAAAAGGGACTCTGCCTGGTGCAGTGGCACTACTGTGAGGTGTAATTTGAATAATGGAGACTACTGTGCACCGTAATATGAATTGGTACTTTGTGACCACGCCCCTAGATTTTTGACGCGCACCTTCATAGGGGGGCCGCCGATGCCGTTTCTTGCACACAGCGCTAAAATGTCTAGTTACGTCACTGCACACTATCTCCCCTGTGTATGTTTCATTATATACGCCAGTTTAATATAGAAGATGTCAATGCGTTTGAAGTCCATAATGTGTACACAGGATTAGTCATCGCTGAACAAATAAAGCTTTTTAGTGCTTCAAGCATCTGTTTCCTTTTATTCCTTACAAAATATTCTTTACACGTTTCACAAGGTCTAGGCAGCCTTCCACTCCAACACACTGATCTAAAAAAGGGAGGCAAGTGCAAAGGTGTGTACATACGGCGAGATCCTTACTATGGGGGTAATTCCAAGTTGATCGCAGCAGGAAATTTTTTAGCAGTTGGGCAAAACCATGTGCACTGCAGGGGAGGCAGATATAACATGTGCAGAGAGAGTTAGATTTGGGTGGGTTATTATTTTATTTCTGTGCAGGGTAATACTGGCTGCTTTATTTTTACACTGCAAATTAGATTGCAGATTGAACACACCACACCCAAATCTATCTATCTCTGCACATGTTATATCTGCCTCCCCTGCAGTGCACATGGTTTTGCCCAACTGCTAAAAAAAATCCTGCTGCGATCAACTTGGACCTATGCCTGATTTTGACTATGCGATTTCCCTTGAACTCCCCCAGAGCCCAGATAATACACATACTGACTATCTGTGCTTGAGATTTTGTCTATGTACAATTTTGACTAAGTGCCAATTTTGACTATACTTTGTACTAGATACTATAGTACACTAGGTGGTCAAGATTGATTTGCCTGCACAGTCTATCTAGCCCTACAATACTGACCCCACGGGAGTGCGCATCGGGATCGAATTGGCATCGCAAGCTGCCTGCTTTACAAACAGAGGGACTGAATTTTCTAACTAAAAATACAAAGCGTCTATTTGTTGTTCGCAAATGTTTCAGTCATCATTAATGCTGGGTATACAAGGTAAGATCTGGCAGATCCACCTGATATCAGCGGGTCGCCCAGATACTTGTATCGTATGTGTGAGTGACCTATCTGAAAATATAGATCGGTTGGGCAAGCCAGATTGTCCAGCATGTCCGTTCGATGCAATATTTTGTGAGCTGAAAGTCAGCCACATGAGCAGTGTATGTCCTACCATAGCCAACCGATGGACATTTCCACTGTTCCTTCACATGGGAAGGAATGTGGAAATAACTCCTCCCCTGGGGCGGAGCGCTGATCTCACAGTGTATGGCCACAATATATGCACTGTCTGAGGCTGTCAGATAAAATGCCTGTTGGTCTGACAGGCATTTTATCTGTATGTATATGTCCAGAGTTATAAATAATAATATATAATATATTTCAGGTTCTGAATACACAAACATGCCCACTGCAACATACCTGCACTTTCACAGATCATGGGCAGAGTTCTGTCAAACCACACATGCACAAGCTAGGAGGGGACTGGTCACCTCAGTGCAAAGCATCTGTATAAACAGGCTCATAGTTGATTAATAAACACATACCTATTGCTACAGTGTTGTACAGGGCTGCTGACAGCTCTGTGGGGCCTCAGTACTTCATAGGAGGCATGGTCAATTCGGGGAGGTTTGGTCAGGCCCCCTCCTTACTAGCTGATTAAAAATATAATATGTGCACTGCACAAGGGGTCACCGGTGACTCAGGGAAGGATGGTCAGAGGAAATCCGGGGGAGGGGAAGGTCCCCCCCCCCTCCACACACACACACACACATACACACACATATATATAGGTAGAGAGGACTGACTGCTCCCACAGCAACCCCTCTCCCCAGACCAGTATACAACAGCGTGTGCTAGCTGAGGAAAGGGACCGCTGCAGTAGTCTCTTCTCTCTCCCTGCCCAAAGTCACTTTTTTAGGAGTAATAAACTGGTGAACTAGGGCTGTGTGTGGGTTATTTTTATTTAACATAATAGTATCAAATTCAGTGTGTGTGTGCAGAGGCATCAGAATGTTTTTCGGTTGGGGGGGCAAGATAAAATCTCAGTTTGGCACCCCTAACTACTGGACACCTTAGATGGGTCACTTGTATCTGTACGGAACTCTATGGAGCAGCTGGGAGTGAGTGGCCCCTTATATACATGTCTGGTAGAACCCCCTTACACACAATATGCCTGACAGAGCCCATTATATATATTGTAGAGCGCCTCCTCCTCCTCATTCATCTCTCCTTCTCATCCCTGTGCTCTACTTCCCTACCCTATGGTTAGTATATACACAGGGTAACAGAGGGACATATACACAGGGTAACAGAGGGACATATACACAGGGTGACAGCGGCACATATATACAGGGAGACAGAGGGACATACACAGGGGGACAGAGGGACATACACAGGGGGACAGGGGACATACACAGGGGGACAGTGGCACGTATTCACTGGGTGACAGCAGCACGTATACACAGGGAGACAGAGGGACATACACAGGGGGACAGAGAGACATACACAGGGTGACAAACACAGGGTGACAGTGGCACGTATACACAGGGAGACAGAGGGACATACACGGGGACAGAAGGACATATACACAGAGTGACAGAGGGGACATACACAGGGTGACAAACACAGGGTGACAGTGGCACGTATACACAGGGTGACAGCGGCACATATACACAGGGAGACAGAGGGACATAGACAGGGGGACAGAGACATACACAGGGTGACAGAGGGGACATACACAGGGTGACAAACACAGGGTGACAGTGGCACGTATACACAGGGTGACAGCAGCACGTATACACAGGGAGACAGAGGGACATACACGGGGACAGAAGGACATATACACAGGGTGACAAATACAGGGTGACGGCAGCACGTATATACAGGGAGACAGAGGGACATACACGGGGACAGAAGGACATATACACAGGTTGAGAAACACAGGGTGACAAACAGTTCCCCCACAAGGCCCTTTGGAGAGACAGAGAGAGTATGCCAGCACACACCCCAGCGCTATATGTCCCAGGAATAACACAGTAACTTAGTGTTAACCCAGTAGCTGCTGTATATATTGTTTTTACGCCAAATTTATGTGCCCCCCCCTCTCTTTTTCACCCTCTCTATCGTGCAGGGGAGAGCCTGGGGAGCTTTCTCTCAGCGGAGCTGTGGAGAGAAAATGGCGCTGGTGAGTGCTGAGGAAGAAGGCCCCGCCCCCTCAGCGGCGGGCTTGTCCCGCGATTTTGTGTAAAATTAATGGCGGGGGCTCATGCATATAACAGTGTCCAACTGTATATATGCTGCTTTTTGCCAGGAGGTAATCAATTGCTGCCCAGGGCGCCCCCCCCCCCCCCTGCGCCCTCCACCCTACAGTGCCTGGAGTGTGTGGGTTAGTGTGGGCGCAATGGCGCACAGCTGCAGTGCTGTGCGCTACCTCATATGAAGACAGGAGTCTTCTGCCGCCGATTTTGACGTCTTCTTGCTTCAACCCGCCGGCTTCCGACTTCTGGCTCTGCGAGGGGGACGGCGGCGCGGCTCCGGGAACGGACGACAAGGTCAGGCCCCGTGTTCGAACCCTCTGGAGCTAATGGTGTCCAGTAGCCTAAGAAGCGCAACCTAGCCGCATTTAGTAGGTTTGCTTCTCTCCCCTCAGTCCCACGTAGCAGAGAGTCTGTTGCCAGCAGAAGCTCTCTGAAAATAAAAAACCTAACTAAAATACTTTCTTATTAGCAAGCTCAGGAGAGCTCACTAAAATGCACCCAGCTCTGTCCGGGCACAGATTCTAACTGAGGTCTGGAGGAGGGGCATAGAGGGAGGAGCCAGTGCACACCAGTAGTACTAAATCTTTCTTAGAGTGCCCAGTCTCCTGCGGAGCCCGTCTATTCCCCATGGTCCTTACGGAGTCCCCAGCATCCACTAGGACGTTAGAGAAATTTGATGTACCAGATGTAGCTGTGGAGACCAGGTCCGAGAGACCTTCCCCAAACAATTCCTCTCCCTTGTAAGGTAAAACCTCCATATGCCTCTTTGAGTCGGCATCACCTGTCCATTGCGGGTCCATAGGACTCGTCTAGCAGAAATCGACATAGCGTTGATTCTAGAACCCAGTAGACTAATGTCTCTTTGAGCATCTCTCATATATAAGACAGCATCTTTTATATGCCCTAGGGTCAATAAAATGGTATCCTTATCTAGGGTCTCAAAGTCCGCTGATAAGGTATCTGTCCATGCTGCTACAGCGCTACAAACCCAGGCCGACGCAATCGCCGGTCTGAGTAAGGTACCAGAATGTGTGTAAATGGACTTCAAGGTAACCACCTGCTTGCGGTCAGCAGGATCCCTGAGGGTAGCCGTATCTTGGGATGGCAGCGCTACCTTTTTGGATAAGCGTGTCAATGCTTTGTCCACCCTAGGGGAGGATTCCCACCGTATCCTGTCCGTTGGCGGGAAAGGATACGCCATAAGAATTGTTTTGGGAATCTGCAGTTTTTTGTATGGAGATTCCCAAGCTTTTTCACATAATTCGTTCAACTCATGTGAGGGGGGAAAGGTTACCTCAGGTTTCTTTCCCTTATATATGTGTACCCTCGTGTCAGGGACAGGGGGTTCCTCAGTGATATGCAAAACATCTTTTATTGCAATAATAATATATCGAATGCATTTAGCCAATTTTGGCTGTAACTTTGCATCATCGTAGTCGACACTGGAGTCAGAATCCGTGTCGGTATCTGTGTCTACTATTTGGGATAGTGGGTGCTTTTGAGACTCCGCAGGTCCCTGCGACATAAGGACAGACATGGGTTGACTCCCTGGCTGTTCCCTAGCTTCAGCTTTGTCTAATCTTTTGTGCAATAAATTTACATTAGCACTTAAAACATTCCACATATCCATCCAGTCAGGTGTCGGCGTTGCTGCCGGAAACACCACATTCATTTTCTCCTCCTCCTCCCCTTGAAAGCCTTCTACCTCAGACATGTCGACACACACGTACCGACACCACACACTCAGGGAATCCTCTTATCTGAAGACAGTTCCCCCACAAGGCCCTTTGGAGAGACAGAGAGAGAGTATGCCAGCACACACCCAGCGCTATATGACCCAGGAAAAAACACTATATAAATATATGTTTACCCAGTAGCCAAATTATGTGCCCCCCCCCCCCCCCCCCCTTCTTCAAAACCCTCTTTCACCGTGGTAAGCAGGGGAGAGTCCAGGGAGCTTCCTCTCAGCGCTGTGCTGTGGAGAAAATGGCGCTGGTGAGTGCTGAGGGAGAAGTCCTGCCCCCTCGGCGGCGGGCTTCTGTCCCGCTCAAATATACTAAAAACTGGCGGGGGCTCTTATATATATATATATATATATACACACAGTGCCCAGCTGTATATATAGATATTTTTGCCAAAGAGAGGTTTATATGCTGCCCAGGGCGCCCCCCCCTGCGCTCTGCACCCTTACAGTGACTGCCGTGTGTGAGGTGTATGGGAGCACTGGCGCACAGCTTCACCGCTGTGCGTTACCTCAGTGAAGATCATGAAGTCTTCTGCTGCCTCTGAAGTATTCTTTTCTTCTCATACTCACCCGGCTTCTATCTTCCGGCTCTGTGAGGAGGACGGCGGCACGGCTCTGGGACGGACGGCAAGGGTGAGACCTGCGTACCGATCCCTCTAGAGCTAATGGTGTCCAGTAGCCTAAGAAGCAGAGCCTTGAAACTCACAGAAGTAGGTCTGCTTCTCTCTCCTCAGTCCCTCGATGCAGGGAGTCTGTTGCCAGCAGGTTCCCTGAAAATAAAAAACCTAACAAATATACTTTCTGACAGGAAACTCAGGAGAGCTCCCTGTAATGCACCCAGTCTCCTCTGGGCACAGTAGTAAACTGAGGTCTGGAAGAGGGGCATAGAAGGAGGAGCCAGTGCACACCCATACCTAAAGTCTTTCTTAAAGTTCCCATGTCTCCTGCGGAGCCCGTCTATCCCCATGGTCCTTACGGAGTCCCCAGCATCCTCTAGGACGTAAGAGAAAGAGTTTTAACAAGGGTAAGTTCTTACCATAAAACTCGTTTTCTGCTGTGGGGTACACTGGGCTCCACAAGTCTGGACAATGGGGATGTCCTAAAGCAGTTCCTTATGGGAGTGGACGCACTGTAGCAGGCGCAAGAACCCGCCGTCCAAAGGAAGCATCCTGGGATGCGGCAGTATCGAAGGCATAGAACCTTATGAACGTGTTCCCAGAGGACCACGTAGCCGCCTTGCACAATTGATCAAGGGTCGCACCACGTTGGGCCGCCCAAGAAGGTCCAACAGACCGAGTAGAATGGGCCGTAATGTGAACAGGAGCTGACAGACCAGCCTTCACATAAGCATACGCAATCACCATTCTAATCCACCTGGCCAGGGTCTGCTTGTGAGCAGGCCAGCCACGTTTGTGAAATCCAAACAAAACAAAGAGAGAATCAGACTTTCGAATAGAAGCAGTTCTCTTCACATAGATACGGAGAGCCCGTACTACATCCAAAGACCGCTCTTTGGGAGACAAATCAGGAGAAACAAAGGCCGGAACCACAATCTCCTGATTAAGGTGGAACGAAGAAACCACCTTAGGTAAATATCCGGGACAAGTCCTAAGAACCACCCGGTCACGGTGAAAAATCAGATATGGGGAACTACAAGACAAGGCACCCAAATCCGACACTCTTCTAGCAGAGGCAATAGCCAGCAAGAACACCACCTTAAGGGAAAGCCACTTAAGGTCAGCTGAACCAAGAGGTTCAAATGGAGGTTCCTGCAACGCCTCCAAAACCACCGACAAGTCCCAAGGAGCCACAGGCGGGACATAGGGAGGTTGGATACGCAACACACCCTGAGTGAAAGTATGAACATCAGGTAAAGTCGCAATTTTTCTCTGAAACCACACCGACAAGGCAGATATATGAACCTTGAGGGAGACCAGACGCAGGCCTAAATCTAGGCCCTGCTGTAGAAAAGTCAAAAGTTTGGCTGTACTAAACTTGGAAGCGTCATAATGGTTAGATGCGCACCAAACAAAGTAGGAATGCCAGACCCGATGGTAAATCCGATCAGAGGCCGGTTTCCGGGCCCGCAACATAGTTTTAATGACCTCTTCAGAAAAACCCTTAGCTCTTAAGACGGAAGCTTCAAGAGCCACGCCGTCAAAGACAGCCGGGCTAGGTCCTGGTATACACAGGGGCCCTGAACGAGGAGGTCTGGGCATTGTGGAAGTAGAAGTGGATGCTCTGACGATAGGCCTTGCAGGTCTGAGAACCAGTGCCGTCTGGGCCACGCCGGAGCTATGAGAAGCAGATTTCCTTTTTCTTGCTTGAACTTCCGAATTACCCTGGGCAGGAGTGACACCGGAGGGAACACGTACGGCAGCCGAAACCTCCACGGCACTGCCAGCGCATCCACGAATGCTGCTTGAGGATCCCTTGTCCTTGCTCCGAAGACCGGAACCTTGTGATTGTGTCGAGACGCCATCAGATCCACATCTGGAAGACCCCACCTTTCCACGAGGAGTTGAAACACTTCTGGATGGAGGCCCCACTCGCCGGCATGCACGTCCTGACGACTGAGAAAGTCCGCTTCACAATTCAGGACTCCCGGAATGAATATTGCCGATATTGCCGGTAGATGGCGTTCTGCCCAACTTAGAATCTGTGAGGCTTCCTTCATTGCCAAACGGCTTCGAGTGCCGCCTTGATGATTTATGTAAGCCACTGTGGTGTCGTTGTCCGACTGTACTTGGACAGGACGGTTCTGAATCAAATGCTGGGCTAGGTTCAACGCATTGAAGATCGTCCGCAATTCCAGAATGTTGATCGAGAGGAGAGATTCCTCCTTGGTCCACCGACCCTGCAAGGAGTGCTGCTCCAGCACCGCGCCCCAACCTCTTAGACTGGCATCTGTCGTCAACAGGACCCAGTTGGATATCCAGAAGGGACGGCCTCTGCACAATTGTCGGTCCTGGAGCCACCAGAGCAGCGACAGACGGATCTCCGGAGTCAAAGAGATCATTTGAGACCTGATCCGGGGGGCAGGCAATCCCACTTGGCTAGAATCAGCTTCTGGAGGGGGTGAGAATGGAATTGAGCATACTCCACCATGTCGAATGCTGATACCATGAGGCCCAGCACCTGCATTGCCGAATGTATTGACACTTGCGGACGAGAAAGGAAGCAACGAATCCTGTCCTGAAGTTTCAGGACTTTCTCCTGAGACAAGAACAACCTCTGGTTATGAGTGTCCAACAGCGCTCCCAGATGCACCATGCTCTGAGCAGGGACCAGGGAGGATTTCTTCCAGTTGATGAGCCACCCGTGGGCTTGTAGAAACCGGACCGTCATATCCAGATGACGCAGGAGAAGATCTGGGGAATTTGCCAGGATTAACAAGTCGTCCAGATACGGCAGTATCCTGACCCCTTGACGGCGGAGTACCACTGTCATCACCGCCATAACTTTGGTGAAGACTCGTGGAGCCATTGTTAAACCAAAAGGTAACGCCCGAAACGGGTAATGGAGGTTGCCAATAGCGAACCTCAGGTATTGTTGATGTGACACTGCTATAGGAATATGCAGGTAAGCATCCTGTATGTCCAGGGAGACCATGTAGTCCCCAGGTTCCAAGGCCAGAACTATAGAGCGAAGGGTTTCCATACGGAACTTGGAAACCTTCACAAACTTGTTCAGTGCCTTGAGGTTGAGAATGGGCCGGGAGGACCCATTCGGTTTCGGGACTAGAAACAGCGGAGAATAGTACCCCCGGCCCCTCTGAGCAAGAGGCACCTGTACTACGACTCCTGTATCCAGGAGGGTCTGTACCACCGAATGCAGAGTGTTTGCCTTTGTCTGGTCCGACGGGACGTCTGTCTGGCAAAATCGATGAGGGGGTCGGTTTTTGAAGGCTATGGCGTAACCTCGAGTGACGACTTCCCGTACCCAGGCATCTGAAGTGGTCTTCAACCATTCCTGGGTATACCCTAGAAGCCGGCCCCCCACCCTGGGATCCCCCAGGGGGAGGCCCGCCCCATCATGCGGCTGGCTTATCGGTCTTGGCTGCTGGCTGACGGGCAGCCCAGACTCTTTTGGGCTTCGGCTTACCAGGTTTGGAAGTGCGGGCCTGCTTATGGTACGCCTGACCTATTGCTTTACCTGAAGAACGAAAGGGGCGAAAGGGCGTGCCTTTGGCCTTCGAAACAGAAGGAGCTGTATTAGGCAGACAGGCAGTTTTGGCAGTAGCCAAGTCAGCCACTATCTTATTTAAGTCCTCCCCAAACAGAATATCCCCCTTGAAAGGGAGTACCTCCAGGGTTTTTCTAGAGTCCAGATCCACAGACCAGGATCTCAGCCACAATATCCTGCGAGCCAGGACTGACGTAGTAGAGGCCTTGGCTGCTAGGATACCGGCATCAGAAGCCGCCTCTTTAATATGGCAAAAAGCTGTGACAATATATGACAAGCATTGTCTAGCATGGTCAGAGGAGATTCAGCTTCAAACTCCAAGGCCCATGCTTCAATAGCCTCTGCCGCCCATGTAGCTGCAATAGTCGGCCTTTGTGCAGCACCCGTGAGGGTGTAAATCGCTTTTAGACAACCCTCGACACGTTTATCTGTAGGCTCTTTTAGAGACGTGACAGTAGTGACAGGTAGAGCTGAGGAAACCACCATCCTAGCCACATGTGAGTCTACTGGAGGAGGCGTTTCCCAATTCTTAGACAGCTCTGGCGCGAGGGGATAGCGAGCCAGCATTTTCTTTTGAGGCACAAACTTCGTACCCGGGCATTGCCAGGGTTCCTGACGTATATCCACTAGGTGGTCAGAGTGAGGTAAAACTTGTTTAATCACCTTCTGATGCTTGAACCTATCTGGTTTCTTAGGAGGAACGGATGGCTCAAGATCATCCGTAATCTGCAGAATTAACTTAATAGCCTCCAAAAGATCAGGAACATCCACATGTGAACTACCCTCCCCATCAGCCGTATTTGAGTCAGAACCTGTGGGGTCAGTGTATGTGCTGTCTTCATCAGACGAGGTGTCAGTGACAGCAGTGGATTGTGAGGAGACGAGCGCTCGCTTTTAGGACCTCTTGGACTTAGGCGAGCGATTGTCAGACTTTTTAGTAGTCAGGGACTGGTTCAACTTCTTTAATTGAGCAGACATATCGTCCGCCCACGGCGGGTTAGCTGCAGGGACCACATACGGCTGTACCAGCATTGGGGGTCCCATAGGGGGTGTTAGTTTATGAACTAGCGTATGCAGAAGCGTGGAAAAAGTGGCCCACGGAGGGTCAGTATGTGCCTCCTTTGCCACAGTCCCACTGGGGGGCAAGGAGCCCCCAGAACCAGAGCCCACAGCTGCTATATTCTCCCCATATGTGCCTGTGGCTTCAGCAACACCAGCAGTGTGTTCCGCCCCAGAACCGTTACCCCCAGAAGCAGACATGATATAACTTGCAGTATGAGGTAACACAGTACAATTATTAGCAGCACTATATCCCTAAACCCAAACCCCTGCGCAGTGTAGTCAGCACCAGCAGAGATAAAGGAGAGATATGGTGACTAAATCACAGAGAAAAATACGTAATACAGTATATCTTTGAGAAAATCCTATATTAAATAACACCTGACACACCAAGCCCCCTCAGGTTATAGAGGTTCCGGTATAAAAGATAGATAGTGTCCAGTTAGACAGTCAATAGATAGACACCATATGTTAGACAGACATTAGGTCGACAGGGTCAAAAGGTCGACATGGAAAAGGTCGACAGGTCAAAAGGTCGACAGGACAAAAGGTCGACAGGGTCAAAAGGTCGACAGGGTCAAAAGGTCGACATGAAAAAGGTAGACACCATGTTTTGTGCATTTTTGTGCTTTGTGTGGATAGTTTTGTCATCTGGCACCCCAATTGCAGAAAGGCTTCGCTCGCCACGCTTCGGGCACGGTGGCTCGCTGCGCTCGCCACAAGGTTTATAACCAACTCTATGCCGACATGGATAGAGAAAGTATGAAATAATCCAAAAACATGTTAAATAAAAAAAAAACACATTTGTCTATCTTTTTTATGTCGACAATTATCATGTCGACCTTTTGACCATGGCGACCTTTTGACATGTCGACATTTTGAACGGTCGACCTTTTCCATGTCGACCTTTTGACCTGTCGACCTTTTGACCCTGTCGACCTAATGTCTGTCTAATATATGGTGTCTATCTATTGACTGTCTAACTAGACACTGTCTATCTACTAAACGGATAGGGGTTATAGAATATAGGGATAGCAAGTTAAGTGAAAGACACGAGATGGACACCACTCAGCTATCAATGCACACACAAATAGTCACAGTTTGTACAATGCAGAGGTTATTACAGTCAATAATACTGCACTGGACTAGCTTACACAGCTATATAGTCAATAGATATAACAGTACACAGTAAGAAACTGGATGTATATCACAGGGTAATTGTACTATAAACCCCTGACTAAATGCACTCTTTCTTACTAACACTGACTAAAAAGGCAGGTAGAATACTTAAGTGTCATGTAAAGGCACAGCACTGTCAACCAGGCGGCTTCACATAGGAGGATTTGCCCAAGCAGTCCCAGGAACAGTGAGCTGAGGAGTAATGGCGCCGCAGACACTGACAGGGAGTGAGGAAAAGACAGAGATGCAGCTCCAGGGCGGGAACACTTGCTGGAAATGGAGCCCAGGGGCTGGGGGAGGGGCTTCAGGTCTAAGCCTTATCCCCCTTGCTGGCAAAACCACCGGGTACTGTGGGCGATATTAAAATCGGTTTCAAGAGAAAACCTGACCTGCGCCCATGCCCTGGTGATCTAGTGGGATCCCCTGTATCCACAGTTTCCACTGTCAGCGCACACGGCCCGCCTCCCACTGAAAGCCCGGATCGCGATAAAGACCGGGTCCCGCGAGCGGGACCCACTTACCACCTTCCGAAGCGCGGCCACGCGATCCTGGAGAGCCCCAGCCGTGTGTGTCTAACATGAAGAAAACCGGAGCCTCCGCTGTAGGTACCCGGCAACCAGGGCTCGGGAGTGTACAGCGCAGCTGGGGAGAGCTGGAGCTGCAGCAGTGAATGTCACAAGACATTTAACACCGCTGCTGCCCTTGAAGTCTTCACTTTTTACCTCATAAAAAGCATTTCTCAGGGCTGCTTGGAGCTGCCCCTCTGTTAAGTGCCTACTTACTGCAGCACCAACTGACAAACTGAGCTACTGTGCTGGGAGGCGGGGTGATATAGGAGGCGGCGCTGTGCATTCTGGGAACAGTCAAAGCTTTGAGCCTGTTGGTGCCTCGGATCAAGATCCTACTCTACACCCCATTGTCCAGACTTGTGGAGCCCAGTGTACCCCGCAGCAGAAAGTTGATGTTCTGATTATTCTTCTGACGAATTTGACACTGCCCAAATTATGCAACGGTATCCCGATTTAAAGTGACTGACCTGCAAGGGAACCTAATTGAGGCAGATATTCTAATGGGATGTGGTGCAAGAGAGACTGTTTACACCATGCATACCCCTTATCTCCAACAATTTTCCTTTTAATTTCAAGCACCTGCAGTTTCCTGTAAGCATCTGCTTCACTATGACGATCAACAAGTCGCAAGAGCAAACACTCAGGGTGGCAGGCTTCTCTCATGGGCAGCTTTACGTGGCTTGCTCATATATTAGTAGCCCCACGCATCTTTTTGTGTTAATCCCTGAAGGAAAAATTGCAAATATTGTTTACAAATAAATGTTGTAATCAATGTGTACAATATAAAATCAGGGCCGGCTCTACCATTAGGCAGCTTTAGGCGGCTGCCTAGGGGCGCCAGCTCCTGGAGGGTGCCGCTGAATATATCTAGCAAAATCTGAAGGATGTATCTGTATGCGGCCTCCTCCTTTTATACTATGCTGGCTGCTGCTGCAGATCTAATCAGGTGCAGCTGCCGCTATTAGGCTGTACCACATAGTAGTATCTAGACCAGAGGTTCTTAAACTCGGTCCTCGGGAGCCCACACAGTGCATGTTTTGCAGGTAACCCAGCAGGTGCACAGGTGTATTAATTACTCACTGACACATTTTAAAAGGTCCACAGGTGGAGCTAATTATTTCACTTGCGATTCTGTGAGGAGACCTGCAAAACATGCAGTGTGTGGGCCCCCGAGGACCGAGTTTGAGAACCTCTGATCTAGACTTTCTGCACATGTTACATCTGCCCCACCTGCACTGCGGCATAATTTTGGCTGTTAGTGTGCTTTTTTGGTTTGCTAACAAACCCGAATAATCCCCAAAGTCACAACATTTTGTGACTTTGTTTACAATATACTTTATCACTTTATCACCTTGAGTGTTGTCCCTTTTCTTCTTTGCCATTCACCGCAGCCCACCTAGTGGGCATCTGCATCTCCCCTCTGAGAGGTGGTGGGGTTTACAGGTTAGGGGGCGCTAGGCTGAAGATTTGCCTAGGGTGCAGAGAGACCTTGTACTGGCCCTGTATAAAATATATAATATCACAATATTAGACTGCACTACTGTCTGTATAAAATTAGTTTTGCTAAGCAATAATAGACATCCACGTGAGTGAAGCTGTGGGCAAACGCTATTCTGTAATAAAAGGAACTGGCTTTCATTATGGGTTTATGAATAAGCATTGTGTCTAAACAATAATCAGGCTGAAAGGGCTCTGATAACCATGAAGCATAAGTCCTAATTCAGAGGTGGACACAATGCCAATGTTTGAGTAGTTGCCCAATGTTTTTCTACTGCGCATGAGTTAGAATCGCACTGCATATATGCCACGATGGTCTTGCAATGGTGGTCGTAGTGTGCATTAGGATGCAGAGTAAGTAACAGACAGTGACCATTTGTGGAAGGTAATGCGGGTTGCTACTAAATTACAGGCATGTAATAACCATTTCAGGGACATGTCGGAACAAGCAAGTTCATCCTCGCATACAGTGGTTCTGGCCCCGACGTCTTAGTTGTGACGTACATTCTGAGGTCCGATGGTGCGACCAATGTGCATCCAATGTCTTTGTATGAAGGTATTGGATCTGAGACGCTGGTGGTGGGTGTCTCAATACAGGTCTCAGTGGCTGTAGCATAAGCATATCTTCTCATAACTGCCAGATACCAAGGTGCAGCAGTAACGGGTATTGCACCCCCATCTGAATAAGGGTCATAGGGGGTCATTACGAGTTGATCGCTCGCTAGCTAGTTTTAGCAGCTGTGCAAACGCTATGCCGCCACCCACTGGGAATGTATTTTAGTTTAGCAGAAGTGCAAATGGTTGTATCGCAGACCGGCTACAAAAATGTTTTGTGTAGTTTCAGAGTAGCTCGAAACCTACTCAGCGCTTGCGATCACTTCAGACTATTCAGTTCCGGATTTGATGTCACAAACCCACCCAGCGTTCGCCCAGCCACGCCTGCGTTTTTCCTGGCATGCCTGCGTTTTTCCGCACACTCCCTGAAAACGGTCATTTGCCACCCAGAAACGCCCACTTCATGTCAATCACTCTGCGGCAAGCAGTGCGACTGAAATGCATCGCTAGATCCTGTGCAAAACTACATCGTTCGTTGTGCCGTAAGTCGTGCATGCGCATTGCGCCGCATACGCATGCGCAGAACTGATGATTTTTAGCCCGATCGCTGCGCTGCGAACAAATTCAGCTAGCGATCAACTCGGAATGACCCCCATAGTGTTGTGCCTGCTGAAAGGCAACAGGAAAAGTTTTAATAGATCCATATTTCTCTGCAAATTCTGAAAATGTAAGAGGACATGGAAATTTAAAAAGAACCATCTCTGTCAGCTCGCCAAATGGTAAAATGATAGGAAGCCATACCATCTTGGAATTCCAAATTATGAATAAAGGAGAGATTAATGGATTACTGCAGAGGTTCCCAAACTGTCTGCCGTGGCTCTCTGGGGTGCCTCGGGACACTTGCAGGGGTGCCCTGGGTTGGTCGTCCAGGACCAATTCAAATTATTCATGGTCAATATAATAGGCAAAACCAGTGCTGGTGGCTGCCAGTCATAAAATATGTGGCCAAACAGAAGCAAATCTTGTCCCTCACCACACAACTGACCCTAAGGATGACATATAAACGTGGTCTACTTAATGTAATATTTCTTTCTAAATTTCTCAATAAGAAATTTTTGGCCTAGGGGTGCCGTGAAAAAAATTCTTATATTCTAGGGCGCCGTAATTCAAAAAAGTTTGGAAACCACTGGATTAGTGGTTCCCTTGACAATTCTACCCCCACTTTCTCCAACTGGGCGGTGTCAAAAATGGAGTAGGTATAGTCCAAGAAAGATTCCTCTTGTACTTTTCATTCCAGCATGTCTGTAAACCCATTCCTTGCAGAATTTGGAAACATCACAGAGATGTAAACCATTAATTTCATCCAGATAATCCAAATAAATACAGATAGTAGACATTAGTCTTGATAGCATATTGGGAGGTAACAGGGCATAGAGACACTTGGGGGTATATTTACTAATATTCGTAATTGTCGGGATTTGGTGGGAGATTAAACACGAATGACATCAGTAGTGAGAATTTGCAACTTTTTGTTTTTTTTACATGTAATTTACTATGCTGTCGTATTCTGCATTTTCGTATTTTCCGATGTCGATGTCATTCGTAATGTCGGGCAGTGTTTTATGGGAGTGATTAGTAAAACACTGCCTGACAAAACACAATGAATCCCGGCTGGATCTGAGATCCGTGCAGGGATTCATTGTGTATATTATGAGAAGTGAAGAAAGAGTTAAAAAATTGAAAAAAAAATTGCGTGGGGTCCCCACTCCTAAGCATAACCAGCCTCGGGCTCTTTGAGCCGGACCTGGTTGTAAAAATACAGGGGGAAAAATGACTGGGGATCCCCCATATTTAAACAACCAGCACCGGGCTCTGCGCCTGGTCCTGGTGCAAAAAATACGGGGTACAAAAATCGTATGGGTCCCCCGTATTTTTAAGACCAGCACCGGGCTCCACTAGTCAGAGAGATAATGCCACAGCCGGGGGACACTTTTATATTAGTCCCTGCGGCCCTGGCATTAAATCCCCAACTAGTCACCCCTGGCCAGGGTACCCTGGAGGAGTGGGGACCCCTTAAATCAAGGGATCCCCCCCTCCAGCCACCCAAGGACCAGGGGTGAAGCCCTAGGCTATCCCCCCATCCGTGGGCGGTGGATGGGAAGCTGATAGCCTTTTGTGTAAAAAAAGAATATTGTTTTTTTGTAGCAGAACTACAAGTCCCAGCAAGCCTCCCCCGCAAGCTGGTACTTGGAGAACCACAAGTACCAGCATGCGGGGGGGAAACGGGCCCGCTGGTACCTGTAGTTCTACTACAAAAAAATACCCAAATAAGAACAAAACACAGACACCATGAAAGTACAACTTTAAAGTACATTCATGCACACTTACATACATACTTACCTATGTTGACACGGAGCCCCTCGGCCCTCTTCTCTAGTAGAATCCATGGGCTACCTGTAAATAAAATATATACTTACAAAGAATCCAGTATAGATCGTTCCTCTTCTTTCTAGTTGTAATCCACGTACTTGTTAAAATAAAAAAACAAAATACCTGAACCACGATCTGAAAGGGGTCCCATGTTTACACATGGAACCCCTTTCTCCGACTGGCAGGACCCCCCCAACACTCCTGTCAAAGACGGTCCCGCCAGCCAATCAGGGAGCGCCACGTCATGGCACTCTCCTGAGTGGCTGTGCGCTCCTGCCCTGTCAATCAGGAGGAGAGCACTGGTTACAATGTAGCGCAGCGGCGCTCCATTATAACCAATTGTGGGAACTTTGCGGTCTGCGGTTAACCACAAGTTAATTGGGGTCACTCTTGTGGGTAATCACTCTTGAGGATGGTAGAGAAATAAAGCTCCTGCCTCCTCCTCCCCTCAGTAGCCGGTCCATCACCTCTCCTTGCTGCATTACCTCCCTGACGCCATTCCCCGTGGGATGATGTTAGAGAAGTAATGCTCCGACCTCCTCCTCCCCTCATTAGCTGGGCCATCACCTCTCCTTGCTGAATTACCTCCCTGCTGCCCTCTCCTGTGGGAGGATCGTAAAGGGGTAATGCTCCAGCCTCCTCCTCCCCTCAGTAACCAGGCCATCACCTATGTTTGTTGCTTTACCTTCCTGCCGTCCTCCCTCATGGGAAGATGGTAGAGAGGTAATGCTCCGGCCTCCTCCTCCCCTCAGTAGCCTGGCCATTATCTCCCTGCCGCCCTACCCCGTGGAAGGATGGTAGAAAGGTAATGATCCGGCCTCCTCCAACCCCCAGTAGCCGGGCCATCACCTTTCCTTTCTGCATTACCTCCCTGCCGCTCTCCTCTGTGGGAGGATGGTAGAGAGTTAATGCTCTGGCCTCCTTCTCCACTCAGTAGCCAAGCAATCACCTCTCCTTGCTGCATTACCTCCCTGCTGCCCTCCGCCATGGAAGGATGGTAGAGAGGTAATGCACTGGCTTCCTCCTCTCCTCAGTAGCAGTGCCATCACCTCCTTGCTGCATTACCTCCCTGCCACCCTCCCCCATGGGAGGATGGTAGAGAGGTAATTCTCCGGCCTCCTCCTCCTCTCAGTAGCTGTGCCATCAACTCTCCTTGCTGCACTACTTCCCTGCTGCCCTTCGCCGTGGGTGGATGGTAGCGAGGTAATACTCCGGCATCCTCCTTTTCTTAGTAGCCGGGCCATCATCTCTTCTTGCATCCTTACCTCCCTGCTGCCTTCCCCCATGGGAGGATGGTAGAGAGGTAATGCTCCAACCTCCACCTCCCCTCAGTAGCAGGGCCATCACCTCTCCTTGCTGCATTACCTCCCTGCCACCCTTCTACGAGGGAGGATGGTAGAGAGTTAATGCTCCGGCCTCCTCCTCTTCTCAGTAGCCGGTCCATCACCTCTCCTTTCTGCATTACCTCCCTGCCACCCTCCCCTGTTGGATAATGGTAGAGAGGTAATGCTCTGGCCTCCTCCTCCCCTCAGTAGACGAGCCATCACCTCTCCTTGCTGCAATACCACCCTGTTGTCCTCCCCCATGGGAGAATGGTAGAGAGGTAATGATCCGGCCTCCTCCTCCCCTCAGTAGCCGAACCATCACCTCTCATTGCTGCATTACCTCCCTGCCACCCTCCACCATGGGAGGATGGTAGAGAGGTAATGCTCCGGCCTCCTCCTCTCCTCAGTTGCCGGGCCTTCACCTCTCCTTGCTGCATTACCTCCCTGTTGCCCTCCCCCATGGGAGGATGGTAGAGAGGTAATGCTCCGGCCTTCTCCTCCCCTCAGTAGCCAGGCCATCACCTCTCCTTGCTGCATTACCTCCCTGCTGCCCTCCTCCATCGGAGGATAATAGCGAGGTAATGCTCCAGCCTCTTCCTCACAGTAGCCATTCTATCACCTCTCCTTGCTGCATTACCTCCCTGTCGCCCTTTCCTTGTGGAAGGATGGTAGCGAGGTAATGCTCCGGCCTCTTCCTCCCCTCAGTAGCTGGGACATAACCTCTCCTTGCTGAATTACCTCCCTGCTGCCGTCCCCCGTCGGAGGATGGTAGAGAGGTAATGCTCTGGCCTCCTCCACTTAGTAGCCGGGTTATCACATTTCCTTGCTGCATTACCTTCCTGCCACCCTCCCCTGTGGGAGGATGGTAGCGAGGTAATGCTCAGCCTCTTCTCCTTAGTAGCCAGGCCATCACCTCTCCTTGCTGCACAACCTCCCTGCCGCCCCCCCGCCGTGGGAGGATGGTAGAGAGGTAATGCTCTGGCCTCCTCCTACCCTCAGTAGCCGGGCCATCACCTCTCCTTGCATAATTACCTCCCTACAGCCCTCCCCAATGGGACGATGGTAGAAAGGTATTGCTCCGGCCTCCTCCTCCCCTCAGTAGCAGGGCCTCTCCTTCCTGCATTACCTCCCTGCCACCCTCTCCAATGGGAGGATGGTAGAGAGGTAATGCTCCGAACTACTCCTCCCCTCAGTAGCCGGGCATCCCCTCTCCTTGCATCATTACCTCCCTGCCGACCTCCCCAGTAGGAGGATGGTAGAGAGGTAATGCTCTGGCCTCCTCCTCCCCTTAGTAGCAGGGCTATCACCTCTCCTTGCTGCATTACCTCCCTGCAACCCTCCCATAAGGGAGGATGGTAGAGAGGTAATGCTCCAACCTCCACCTCCCCTCAGTAGCAGGGCCATCACCTCTCCTTGCTGCATTACCTCCCTGCCACCCTTCTACGAGGGAGGATGGTAGAGAGTTAATGCTCCGGCCTCCTCCTCTTCTCAGTAGCCGGTCCATCACCTCTCCTTTCTGCATTACCTCCCTGCCACCCTCCCCTGTTGGATAATGGTAGAGAGGTAATGCTCTGGCCTCCTCCTCCCCTCAGTAGACGAGCCATCACCTCTCCTTGCTGCAATACCACCCTGTTGTCCTCCCCCATGGGAGAATGGTAGAGAGGTAATGATCCGGCCTCCTCCTCCCCTCAGTAGCCGAACCATCACCTCTCATTGCTGCATTACCTCCCTGCCACCCTCCACCATGGGAGGATGGTAGAGAGGTAATGCTCCGGCCTCCTCCTCTCCTCAGTTGCCGGGCCTTCACCTCTCCTTGCTGCATTACCTCCCTGTTGCCCTCCCCCATGGGAGGATGGTAGAGAGGTAATGCTCCGGCCTTCTCCTCCCCTCAGTAGCCAGGCCATCACCTCTCCTTGCTGCATTACCTCCCTGCTGCCCTCCTCCATCGGAGGATAATAGCGAGGTAATGCTCCAGCCTCTTCCTCACAGTAGCCATTCTATCACCTCTCCTTGCTGCATTACCTCCCTGTCGCCCTTTCCTTGTGGAAGGATGGTAGCGAGGTAATGCTCCGGCCTCCTCCTCCCCTCAGTAGCTGGGACATAACCTCTCCTTGCTGAATTACCTCCCTGCTGCCGTCCCCCGTCGGAGGATGGTAGAGAGGTAATGCTCTGGCCTCCTCCACTTAGTAGCCGGGTTATCACATTTCCTTGCTGCATTACCTTCCTGCCACCCTCCCCTGTGGGAGGATGGTAGCGAGGTAATGCTCAGCCTCTTCTCCT
Organism: Pseudophryne corroboree; assembly: GCF_028390025.1. Classification (NCBI taxonomy): domain Eukaryota; kingdom Metazoa; phylum Chordata; class Amphibia; order Anura; family Myobatrachidae; genus Pseudophryne; species Pseudophryne corroboree. The sequence continues at coordinate 306,995,090 of NC_086449.1, read as the reverse complement.
TAGTAGCCAGGCCATCACCTCTCCTTGCTGCACAACCTCCCTGCCGCCCCCCCGCCGTGGGAGGATGGTAGAGAGGTAATGCTCTGGCCTCCTCCTACCCTCAGTAGCCGGGCCATCACCTCTCCTTGCATAATTACCTCCCTACAGCCCTCCCCAATGGGACGATGGTAGAAAGGTATTGCTCCGGCCTCCTCCTCCCCTCAGTAGCAGGGCCTCTCCTTCCTGCATTACCTCCCTGCCACCCTCTCCAATGGGAGGATGGTAGAGAGGTAATGCTCCGAACTACTCCTCCCCTCAGTAGCCGGGCATCCCCTCTCCTTGCATCATTACCTCCCTGCCGACCTCCCCAGTAGGAGGATGGTAGAGAGGTAATGCTCTGGCCTCCTCCTCCCCTTAGTAGCAGGGCTATCACCTCTCCTTGCTGCATTACCTCCCTGCAACCCTCCCATAAGGGAGGATGGTAGAGAGGTAATGCTCCAGCCTCCTCTGCCCTTTATTAGCCGGGCCATTACCTCTCCTTGTTGCATAACCTCCCTGCCGTCCACCATCATATGGAGATCATAGAGAGGTAATGTTCGGGCCTCTTCCTCCCCTCAGTAGCCAGGTCATCACCTCTCCTTGCTGCATTACTCCCTGACACCCTCCACCGTGGGAGGATGGTAAAGAGGTAATGCTCCGGCCTCCTCCTTCCCTCAGTAACCGGGCCATCACCTCTCCTTGCTGCATTACCTCCCTGCTGCCTTACTCCAGGGGCGGATTGTAGAGAGGTAATGCTCCGGTCTCCTCCTCCCCTCAGTAGCACGGCCATCACCTCTCCTTGCTGCATTACCTCCCTGCCACCCTTCCTTGTGGAAGGATGGTAGCGAGGTAATGCTCCGGCCTCCTCCTCCCCTCAGTAGCTGGGCCATCACCTCTCCTTGCCGAATTACCTCCCTGCCGCCGTCCCCCATCGGAGGATGGTAGAAAGGTAATGCTCTGGCCTCCTCCACTTAGTAGCTGGGCCATCACATTTCCTTGCTGCATTACCTCCCTGCCACCTTCTGCCATGGGAGAATGGTAGAGAGTTAATTCTCTGGCCTTCTCCTCCCCTCAGTAGCCGGGCCATCACCTCTCCTTGCTGAATTACCTCCCTGCCGCCGTCCCCCATCGGAGGATGGTAGAAAGGTAATGCTCTGGTCTCCACTTAGTAGCTGGGCCATCACATTTCCTTGCTGCATTACCGTCCTGCCACCCTCCCCTGTGGGAGGATGGTAACGAGATAATGCTCAGCCTCATCTCCTTAGTAGCCAGACCATCACCTCTCCTTGCTGCACAACCTCCCTGCCGCCCCCCGCCGTGGGAGGATGGTAGAGAGGTAATGCTCCGGCCTCCTCCTACCCTCAGTAGCTGGGCCATCACCTCTCCTTGCATAATTACCTCCCTGCCGCTTTCCCCAATGGGACGATGGCAGAAAGGTATTGCTCCGGCCTCCTCCTCCCCTCAGTAGCAGGGCCATCAACTCTCCTCCTTGCTGCATTACCTCCATGCCACCCTCCCCAATGGGAGGATGGTAGAGAGGTAATGCTCCGGACTCCTCCTCCCCTCAGTAGCCGGGCATCACCTCTCCTTGCATCATTACCTCCCTGCCGACCTCCCCAGTGGGAGGAAGGTAGAGAAGTAATGCTCTAGCCTCCTCCGCCCCTTAGTAGCAGGGCCATCACCTCTCCTTGCTGCATTACCTCCCTGCCACCTTCTGCCATGGGAGAATGGTAGAGAGTTAATTCTCTGGCCTTCTCCTCCCCTCATTAGCCTGACCATCACCCCTCCTTGAAGCATTACCTCCCTGCCGCCCTCCCCCATGGGAGGATGGTAGAGAGGTAATGCTCCGGCCTCCTTCTCCCCTCTGTTGCCGTGCCATCACCTCTCCTTGCTGCATTACCTCCCTGCCACCCTCCCCCATGGGGCTCCAGCCTCTCCTTGCTGCATTATCTTTGTGCTGCCCTCCCCCATGGGAGAATGGTAGAGAGGTAATGCTCCAGTCTCCTCCTCCCCTCAGTAGCCGTGCCATCACCTCTTCTTGCTGCATTACCTCCCTGCCACACTCCCCCATGGGGCTCCAGCCTCCTCTGCCCTTTATTAGCCATTACCTCTCCTTGTTGTATTACCTCCCTGCTGTCCTCCCTCAGATGGAGATCATAGAGAGGTAATGTTCCGGCCTCTTCCTCCCCTCAGTAGCCAGGCCATCACCTCCCCTTGCTGCATTATCTTCCTGCCGCCCCCCCATGGGAGGATGTTAAAGAGGTAATGCTCCAGCCTCCTCCTCCCCTCAGCAGCAAGACCATCACCTCTCCCTGCATCATTACCTCCCTGCCTCCCTCCCCCATGGGAGGATGGTGGAGAGTTAATTCTCTGGCCTTCTCCTCCCCTCATTAGCCTGACCATCACCTCTCCTTGCTGCATTACCTCCCTGCCGCCCTCCCCCATGGGATGATGGTAGAGAGGTAATGCTCCGGCCTCCTTCTCCCCTCTGTAGCCGTGCCATCACCTCTCCTTGCTGCATTACCTCCCTGCCACCCTCCCCCATGGGGCTCCAGCCTCCTCTGCCCTTTATTAGCCATTACCTCTCCTTGTTGTATTACCTCCCTGCTGTCCTCCCTCAAATGGAGATCATAGAGAGGTAATGTTCCGGCCTCTTCCTCCCCTCAGTAGCCAGGCCATCACCTCCCCTTGCTGCATTACACCCTGGCACCCTCCACTGTGGGAGGATGGTAGAGAGGTAATGTTCCGGTCTCCTCCTTCCCTCAGAAACCGGGCCATCACCTCTCCTTGATGCATTACCTCCCTGCTGCCTTCGCCCAGGGGAGGATTGTAGAGAGGTAATGCTCCACCCTCCTCCTCCCCTCAGTAGCTGGGCCATCACCTCTCCTTGCTGCATTACCTTCATGGTGCACTCCCCCATGGGAGGTTGGTAGAGAGAGAATGCTCCAGCCTCCTCCTCCCCTCAATAGCAGGGACATCACCTCTCCTTGCTACATTACCTCCCTGGTGCCCTCCCCCATGGGAGGATGGTAGAGAGGTAATGATCCGGCCTCCTCCTCCCCTCAGTAGCCGGGCCATCACCTCTCCTTGCTGCATTACCTCCCTGCCGCCTTCCGCCATGGTAGAATGGTAGAGAGTTAATTCTCTGGCCTTCTCCACCCCTCATTAGCCTGACCATCACCTCTCCTTGCTGAATTACCTCCCTGCCGCCCTCCCCATGGGATGATGGTAGAGAGGTAATGCTCCAGCCTCCTTCTCCCCTCAGTAGCTGGGCCATCACTTCTTCTCTCTGCATTATCTTCCTGTCACCCTCCCCTGTAGGAGGATGTTAAAGAGGTGATGCTCCAGCCTCCTCCTCCCCTCATTAGCCAGGCCATCACCTCTCCTTGCATCATTACCTCCCTGCCACCCTACCCCATGGGAGGAAGTTATAGAGGTAATGCTCCGGCCTTCTCCTCCACTCTGTAGTCGGGCAATCACCTCTCCTTGCTGCATTACCTCCCTGCCGCCCTCCGCCATGGGAGGATAGTAGAGAGGTAATGCTCCAGCTTCCTCTTCCCCTCAGTAGCTGGGCCATCATCTCTCCTTGCTGCATTATTCCCTGCCACCCTCCTCCGTGGGAGGATGGTAGAGAGTTAATGCTCAGGCCTCCTCCTCCCCTCAATAGCCGGGACATCACCTCTCCATGCTGCATTACCTCTTAGCCGCCCTCCCCGTGGGAGGATGGTAGAGAGGTAATGCTTCAGCCTCCTCCTCTCCTCAGTAGCCGGGCCATCACTTCTCCTTGCTGCATTACCTTCATGCCACAGTCCCCGTTGGAGGTTGGTAGAGAGAGAATGCTCCAGCCTCCTCCTACCCTTAATAGCCGGGACATCACCTCTCCTTGCTACATTGCCTCCCTGGCGCCCTTCCCATGGGATGATGGTAGAGAGGTAATGCTCCGGCCTCCTCCTCCCCTCAGTAGCCGGGCCATCACCTCTCCTTGCTGCATTACCTCCCTGCTGCATTCCGCCATGGGAAAATGGTAGAGAGTTAATTCTCTGGCCTTCTCCACCCCTCATTAGCCTGACCATCACCTCTCCTTGCTGCATTACCTCCCTGCCGCCCTCCCCATGGGATGATGGTAGAGAGGTAATGCTCCGGCCTCCCTCTCCCCTCAGTAGCCGTGCCATCACTTCTTCTCTCTGCATTATCTTCCTGCCGCCCCCCCCATGGGAGGATGTTAAAGAGGTAATGCTCCAGCCTCCTCCTCCCCTCAGCAGCAAGACCATCACCTCTCCCTGCATCATTACCTCCCTGCCTCCCTCCCCCATGGGAGGATGGTGGAGAGATAATGCTCCGGCCTCCTCCTCCCCTCAGTAGCCAGGCCATCACCTATCCTTGCTGCATTACCTCCCTGCCACCCTCCCGTATGGAAGGATGGTATAGAGGTAATGCTCCGGCTGCCTCCTCCCCTCAGTAACCGAGCTATCGCCTCTCCTTACTGCATTACCTCCCTGCCGCCCTCCCCCATGAGAGGATGGTAACGAGGTAATGCTCTGGCCTCCTCCTCCCCTCAGTAGCCGGGCCATCACCTCTCCTTGCTGCATTACCTCCCTGCTGCTCTCCTCTGTGGGAGAATGGTAGAGAGGTAATGCTCCAGCCTCCTCCTCCCCTCAGTAGCCGTGCCATCACCTCTTCTTGCTGCATTACCTCCCTGCCACCCTCCCGTATGGAAGGATGGTATAGAGGTAATGCTCCGGCCTCCTCCTCCCCTCAGTAACCGAGCTATCGCCTCTCCTTACTGCATTACCTCCCTGCCGCCCTCCCCCATGAGAGGATGGTAACGAGGTAATGCTCTGGCCTCCTCCTCCCCTCAGTAGCCGGGCCATCACCTCTCCTTGCTGCATTACCTCCCTGCTGCTCTCCTCTGTGGGAGAATGGTAGAGAGGTAATGCTCCAGCCTCCTCCTCCCCTCAGTAGCCGTGCCATCACCTCTTCTTGCTGCATTACCTCCCTGCCTCCCTCCTCTATGGGAGGATGGTTGAGAGTTAATGCTCCGGTCTCCTCCTCCTCTCTGTAGCCGGTCCATCACCTCTCCTTGCTGCATTACCTCTCTGCCATCCTCCATGGTATGATGGTAGAGAGGTAATGCTCTGGCCTTTTGCTTTACCCATTTGTGAGTACTCACAAGGAACTAAGGTGGTCATACCGAGTTGTTCGCTCGTTGCCGATTTTCGCTATATTGCGATTAGCCGCTTACTGCGCATGCGCAAGGTTCGCAGAGCGCATGCGCAAGGTTCGCAGAGCGCATGCGCTTAGTTATTTTACACAAAAGTTAGGTATTTTACTCACGGCATAACGAGGAATTTTCATTGTTCTGGTGATCGTACTGTGATAGACAGGAAGTGGGTGTTTCTGGGCGGAAACTGGCTGTTTTCTGGGAGTGTGTGAAAAAACGCTGGCGTTTCTGGGAAAAACGCGGGAGTGTCTGAAGAAACGGGGGAGTGTCTGGGCGAACGCTGGGTGTGTTTGTGACGTCAAACCAGGAACGAAACTGACTGAACTGATCGCAATGGCTGAGTAAGTCTGGAGCTACTCAGAAACTGATAAGAAATTTCTATTCGCAATTCTGCTAATCTTTCGTTCGCAATTCTGCTATGCTAAGATACACTCCCAGAGGGCTGCGGCTTAGCGAGTGCAATGCTGCTAAAAGCAGCTAGCGAGCGAACAACTCGGAATGAGGGCCTAAGGCCCTAATTCAGAGTTGATCACAGCAGGAAATTTGTTAGCAATTGGGCAAAAGCATGTGCACTGCAGGTGGGGCAGTTATAACATATGCAGAGACAGTTAGATTTGGGTGGGGTGTTTTCAAACTGAAATCGAAATTGCAGTATAAAAATAAAGCAGCCAGTATTTACCCTGCACAGAAACAAAATAACCCACCCAAATCTAAAGGTGTGCACACACGGTGAGATTTCGGCCATGCCCAATTCCTAACACACAATTGAACACACACACTTGTTTTTTTTTTATTTTTTATTTCGTTTACAGATATATAAAGTTTAGCCCCACAGTAAGCAAAATATCTGAAGACATTATTTGTGTACAAAAATAAAAAGCAGTAACACATAGCACTTTAAGGCCGCCTACACACTAGAGAACTGTCTGGACGTTTTTCCATATCGGAACAACAAATCATCTAATTGCTCATTGTGCCCAAAGACATGATTAGTGTACAAAAAATAAAAAGTATTAACACAGAGCACTTTAACCAATTGCCTGGCATGGTTGCATCAGATGCGACCATGCCTGCAAGTGCTCTATCTGACCTGGTCGCACAGGATGCGACCAGTCAGATAGAGAGTGTTAGCAGTGGCAGGGTAGAGAAACTTCCCTCTGCTGCTGCTGTCAGAGGGACCGGAATGTCCCTCTGCCACCCTGAACTCTCCCCTACTGATTGCCGTGCTGCTGATCACTACTGATCGGTCAGCACGGCAGGACCCCCCCCTCCAGCGGCTGCAGACAACGCCAGCCGCTGGGGAGTGTAAATTAACCCTCCCAAGCCATCCCCAGACTCTTCCCCCCCCCCCCCACCATATACCTGGAGGCTATCCCAGCTTTTAAAATGAAAGCCACAATGTTCTAAAGGTCCCAATCAATGTTTTGATGTTTGAAAAAAAAAAAAAAAAAAAAACATATTTTTTCTTTTTTCAACTTAAATCATTTGGGATAGGGTTAAATTCATGTTCTTCACCTAATTCACTCATGAAAAAAACACGACAATTTCAGAGCGGTTTTTGGCTAAATAAATCGTCAGTTAAGTGGTTAAGGCTGGGTGCACACTACAGCATTATCGGTACAATTTGCACATAGGATTGACAAATCGTCTACATCACCTAGTGTGTACTCATTAATGTGCAATCCCGCGGGTTGTAGACGACATCTTCTAGTCAGCCCTGCAGTACGGCCAGAAGATATCTCAAGATGTTGTTCCATCCATCGTTACATCATCTAGTGTGTACGGGCAATCGGATTGCCTAACAGCCTGATGTCTACCCAGCCTGAGTCTTAAATAAACCAAGCCAAAGATATAAAAATATATAAAATATAACAGATATAAAATATCTGAAAACAGTAATTGACTGTGCTGTAAATGGAGGGTTAATTAAAAGCTGCTCCAGAAAAAAGTAGTTTGTCACACAAATAACAGGATTTTGATACCTCCCGGTAAATCCTTTTCTCCTAGTCCGTAGAGGATGCTGGGGTATATACCTCATGACCATGGGGTATAGACAGTTCCGCAGGAGCCATGGGCACTCTTAAGACTTTTCAATGGGTATGAACTGGCTCCTCCCTCTATGCCCCTCCTCCAGACCTCAGTTATAGGAACTGTGCCTAGGGAGACGGACATTTCGAGGAAATGATTTACTTTAAACTAGTGGTGAGATACATACCAGCTCACACCTCAACCATGCCGCACAACATGACATTCAACAGAACACACGCCAACAGGCATGAACCAATTACAGCAATATGCTGAAACTAATATAACACAACTTGTGTAACTCTAATAACAAAACTGCAGGTAAAGTACGCACTGGGACGGGCGCCCAGCATCCTCTACGGACTAGGAGAAAAGGATTTACCGATAGGTATCAAAAAATCCTGTTTTCTCATACGTCTTAGAGGATGCTGGGGTCCACTTCATGACCATGGGGTTTATACCAAAGCTCCAGTATGGGCGGGAGAGTGCGGTGGACCCTGCAGCACCGATTGACTGAACTTGAGGTCTTCATCGGCCAAGGTGTCAAACTTGTAGAATTTAGCAAATGTGTTTGACCCCGACCAAGTAGCTGCTCGGCAAAGTTGCAATGCCGAGACCCCCCGAGCAGCCGCCAAGGATGAGCCCACCTTCCTAGGGAAATGGGCCTTCACAGACATCGGTAACGGCAATCCAGCCGTAGTATGAGCGTGCTGAATCGTACTTCTGATTCAATGCGCAATAGTCTGCTTGGAAGCAGGACACCCAATCTTGTTGGGAGCATACTGTTATGCACACCAGTGCCTGCAGGAAAGTACTGGTGTCAGAACTGTTATGCACTCCAGTGTCTGCAGGAATGTACTGGTGTTTGAACTGTTATGCAAAACAAATGGACTCACAGACAAACTGGGGAATATGACATAACGTACACAGAAGGTAATAGGGTAACAAAATACACACAAAGTGAACAGAGAAGCCCAGAGGCTAAGGAACTGGGTATCTCCTTTGTATTAGAACTGCACAGATGGAAAAAGCAAGATGTTGTGTTTTAATACATAGAGAACCCGAAATGCTGTTGCTAAGGGCAACAGCAAAACCCTAAAGGGTTACCAACGGGTGTGGCAGTAAACTCCTTGGTCAGAGATGGAATGATAGACACAAGGAGAGTCTCCACAATCCTATTTCTCACTTGCAGTGCACAGGTTTTAGCTTACTGCCACTAAACTGACCCCTGACACCTAGCACAGTGAGACAGGATTAGACAGGCAAGTCTTAGAATACAGCCGCAAACTTGCTAAGTTCACAGAGTGGTAACAGAACCCCAGCAAGCTAAACGACTGACTCCAGTCTTACTGCTAGGTCTGGATTGGCAGAGTGTAATACCAAATCCCCAGGCCTATTTGCAGTAAGCAACAAACAAATACAAAGCTACACAGTACTGGCTAACTTTCATGAACTGACTAACCAACAAAGATTCAGCAGCATCTGCTTACCCTGAAAAGAGGCCTTATAAAGCAGGTGCTGTCCACGCCCCACTCAGACCTCACAGACTGTGAGCACAAAAACCAGCACCGGATCCCCTGCCGTGCACAGAGCCTATAACCACTGCACAGCAAAAGACCCGAACCGGAGTATCAGCTGCGCTCAGGTTACTCCACTAGCACTTGTCTCCCGGTTGCCATGACGACGTGGCAGCACAGGGCAGGAGACCCTAACAGTACCCCCCCTCTGACGAGGGGTCAAAGAACCCCTACCACCGGGTTTATCGGGGAACTGCGAGAAGAAAGAGCGTATCAGTCTGGGGGCATGAAGATCACAACTGCGCACCCACGACCGCTCCTCCGGGCCATACCCCTTCCAGTGCACCAAAAATGACAGCCGACCCCGAACCACCTTGGAGTCAAGAATCCTTTCAACAACAAACTCCCTCTGGCCACGTATCAGAAGAGGGGAAGGTCTTCCACTGGAAGAAGGATTACTAATCGCCCGTTTTAAAAGGGAACAATGAAATGTTTTATTGATACCCAAAGAACGGGGCAGATCTAACTGAAATGCCACCGGATTGATAACCCTGGTGATCTTATAAGGGCCGATGAACCGGGGCCCTAACTTATGAGATGGCTGTCTCAACTTCAAATTCTTGGTAGACAACCAGACGAAGTCTCCTAATTTGAAGCTGCAGGGTCTTTTCCGCTTATCAAAAACCCTTTTGGTCACTAATGACACAGACACAAGGGCTTTCTTCACTTTCCGCCAAATACCTCTAAGGACCGAAACCACAGAGGAACCACCAGGCGTGGAGTCCAGGGGGTCAAAAGAATTGGCCTTAGGATGATGCCCATACACACAAAGGAAGGGAGAGATCCCTGTAGCAGAGTGAGCCGCGTTGTTATAGGCAAACTCCGCCATGGACAGATGAGCAACCCAGTCAGTCTGACACTTGGAGACATAACACCTGAGGAACTGCTCCAAGGACTGGTTCACCCTTTCAGTCTGCCCATTAGACTGCGGATGGTAGCCTGACGACAAGCTGACAGAAATCTGGAGATCGGAACAAAATGCCCTCCAGAATTTGGCCACAAACTGGGATCCGCGGTCAGAGACCACATCAAGTGGCAACCCGTGGAGACGCACAACATGCAGCATAAATAATTCAGACAGGCGTCTGGCCGATGGCAGCCCAACCAGTGGAACGAAGTGCGCCATCTTCGAAAACCTGTCAACGACAACCCAGATGGCTGTCATCCCCGAGGATTTGGGCAAGTCCACCACAAAATCCATTGAAATGTGGGTCCATGGCTTAGATGGGATAGAGAGTGGATGTAATGGGCCAACAGGAACCCCTCTAGGAGTCTTATTTCGGGCACAGATGTCACATGCCCGAACCCACTGATCCACATCCTTAGCCACCGAGGGCCACCACACCGCCCTAGATAGCAACTCCCGAGTTCTGGCAATACCCGGGTGACCTGCCGACTTCTTGGCATGGAATTCCAGGAACACTCGCTGTCTTAACCTAGGAGGCACAAACAAAAGACCTACCGGAAGGTCTGGAGGAGCCTGCTCCTGTGCTCTAAGGACTAATGATAAGAGGTCCTGGGTAATGCCCACTTTAATACATGATGGGGAAACAATGGGCAACGGCTCCTCGGTGGTCTCCTGGATTGGAGCAAAACTCCGCGAGAGCGCATCAGCCTTGATGTTTTTTGACCCAGGGCGATATGTTATCAAAAAATTAAAGCGAGCAAAAAACAAAGCCCATCGTGCCTGCCTGGCATTGAGACGCTTCGCTGACTCTAAATATGCCAGATTCTTATGGTCAGTGAGAATTGAGACCACAAACTTAGCCCCCTCAAGCCAGTGTCTCCACTCCTCGAGTGCATCCTTAATAGCCAACAATTCCCGGTTACCCACGTCATAATTCATCTCGGCAGGCGAAAATTTACGGGAAAAGTAAGCACAGGGATGAAGGCGATTATCAGACACTCCCATCTGAGAAAGCACTGCCCCAATACCCATCTCAGAGGCATCCACCTCCACCACAAAAGGACGCTCTGGATCTGGGTGTCGCAGCACCTTGGCCGAAACAAATGCCCTTTTGAGACGGGCAAAAGCCGCTTTAGCCTCACAAGACCAGTGAGCAACATCCGCCCCTTTCTTAGTGAGTGCCACCAAGGGCGCCACTATAGACGAAAATCCAGCAATAAATCGTCTATAAAAATTCGCAAAGCCCAGGAAACGCTGAAGCGCCTTCAAACTAGTGGGCTGCACCCAATCCAGGACTGCCTGTACCTTGGAACCCTCCATTTGGAAACCTTCTGGGGAGATAATATATCCTAGAAATGCGATTTGCTGAACTTCAAATTCGCACTTCTCCAGCTTCGCCCCAAGCCGGTGGTCTCTGAGTTTCTGGAGGACTAAGCGTACATGCTTCCGATGTTCCTCCAGGGAATGGGAGAAGATTAGGATGTCATCTAAGTATACAACTAAGAATCTATCCAAATATTCCCTGAGCACATCATTCATGAAATCCTGGAAGACTGCCGGGGCATTACAGAGCCCAAAAGGCATCACCAAATATTCATAATGCCCTGAGTGGGTATTAAAGGCAGTCTTCCATTCATCCCCCTCTCTTATTCGGATTAGATTGTACGCACCGCGTAGGTCAATCTTAGAAAAAATGGTGGCAGTACGAAGCTGGTCAAACAAGACCGAAATGAGAGGCAGTGGGTATGAGTTTTTAATCGTGATACGGTTCAATTCCCTGAAGTCGATGCAGGGTCGCAACGAACCGTCCTTTTTACCCACGAAGAAGAACCCCGACCCAACTGGAGACTGTGAAGGTCTGATAAATCCCTTAGCCAAGTTCTCCTGAATGTACTCTGCCATAGCCGGAGTCTCAGGACGTGACAGGGAGTACAACCTGCTCTTGGGAAGCTTAGCATTTGGCAACAAATCAATGGCACAGTCATAGGGGCGATGGGGAGGTAGTACCTCTGCAACTTTTTTGGAGAACACGTCCGCAAAATCTGCATAACACCCTGGCAATCCTGGCAAACTTAGCTGCGAGAGCCTGACTGGAAGGCTCAAGCAACTCCTGAAACAATCAGTACCCCAACTAAGAATCTCCCTAGAGACCCAGTCAAATTGAGGATTGTGGGCCCTTAACCAGGGTAACCCCAACACCAATGGGGCAAAAGTACAGACAGTCACATAAAAGGACAATTTTTCAGAGTGTGTGGCTCCAATAAACAAAGAAATCTGGCTAGTGCAAGAGGTAATTTTACCTTGGGATAATGGTTCCCCGTTTAACCCACAAATCTCAATTTCCGATGCCAAGGGTACTAAGGGAACAGAGTGTTTCAGGGCGAATTGGCGGTCCATAAAAACCCCGTCGGCCCCACTGTCCACAAAGGCCTCAGTCTTGACAGTTTGACCGAGGATCTTCAAGGTCACCGGAATGATAAAAGTCTTCTTGGGAAATTCTGACTTCTGGCCTGACAGGATATTTCCCATCACCCTCAGGCCCTGAAGTTTTCCGGCTTTTCTGGGCATGATACTACCACATGACCTTTATTCCCACAGTACAAACACAACCCCTGCTGTCTCCTCCGCGTCTTCTCACGCGAGGAGAGGCGGGTAGCCCCAATCTGCATAGGCTCCTCAGAAAATTCCTCAGAGTCTGAGGTTCCCTTGGGAAGGAAGGAAATCTCAGTCTCCCTTTCAAGCCTACGCTCTCTCAGCCGTCTATCCACCCGGATGGATAACTGCATGAGCTGATCCAAGCTATCAGGCAAGGGATATTGTACCAGTTGGTCCTTTATCTGGTTAGAAAGACCTCTTCGGTACTGGTGTCTCAGGGCTGGGTCATTCCACTGGGTATCATGGGCCAACCTCCGAAACTCCGTACAGTAAACCTCAACTGGCCTTCGCCCTTGCTTAAGGATCGAAATCTGAGCCTCGACTGAGGCCGTCTTGTCAGGGTCATCATACAACATGCCCAGTGCCGTAAAAAAAGCATCAACACTTTTAAGCGACGGACAGTCAGGCTGCAACCCATATGCCCAGACCTGTGGGTCTCCTTGTAGCAAGGAAATCACTATGCCCACCCGCTGAATCTCCGACCCAGAAGACTGAGGCCTAAGCCGGAAGTATAGCTTGCAGCTCTCCTTGAAACAAAAGAACTGCGAGCGATCTCCAGAAAAACGATCCGGGAGATTTACTTTCGGCTCCTTAACCCCTGCAGGTGCTGCTGCTGCGGGAGCTCCACCAGCAGCCTGGGAGGTGTGCATTTTAATGGACAAATCATTAAATTGTCGAGTCAGGACCTGCACCTGATCGACCACCTGTTGCAACGTATTTTGAGGGGTATGCTCCATATTCCCACAAAATTTCAACAGGAGTATTAGGCTGCTGAATATGTTATGCACACCAGTGCCTGCAGGAAAGTACTGGTGTCAGAACTGTTATGCACTCCAGTGTCTGCAGGAATGTACTGGTGTTTGAACTGTTATGCAAAACAAATGGACTCACAGACAAACTGGGGAATATGACATAACGTACACAGATGGTAATAGGGTAACAAAATACACACAAAGTGAACAGAGAAGCCCAGAGGCTAAGGAACTGGGTATCTCCTTTGTATTAGAACTGCACAGATGGAAAAAGCAAGATGTTGTGTTTTAATACATAGAGAACCCGAAATGCTGTTGCTAAGGGCAACAGCAAAACCCTAAAGGGTTACCAACGGGTGTGGCAGTAAACTCCTTGGTCAGAGATGGAATGATAGACACAAGGAGAGTCTCCACAATCCTATTTCTCACTTGCAGTGCACAGGTTTTAGCTTACTGCCACTAAACTGACCCCTGACACCTAGCACAGTGAGACAGGATTAGACAGGCAAGTCTTAGAATACAGCCGCAAACTTGCTAAGTTCACAGAGTGGTAACAGAACCCCAGCAAGCTAAACGACTGACTCCAGTCTTACTGCTAGGTCTGGATTGGCAGAGTGTAATACCAAATCCCCAGGCCTATTTGCAGTAAGCAACAAACAAATACAAAGCTACACAGTACTGGCTAACTTTCATGAACTGACTAACCAACAAAGATTCAGCAGCATCTGCTTACCCTGAAAAGAGGCCTTATAAAGCAGGTGCTGTCCACGCCCCACTCAGACCTCACAGACTGTGAGCACAAAAACCAGCACCGGATCCCCTGCCGTGCACAGAGCCTATAACCACTGCACAGCAAAAGACCCGAACCGGAGTATCAGCTGCGCTCAGGTTACTCCACTAGCACTTGTCTCCCGGTTGCCATGACGACGTGGCAGCACAGGGCAGGAGACCCTAACACATACAGGACAAACAAAGACTCTGTTTTCCGTATTTGAGCTGTTCTAGCGACATAAATCTTCAAAGCCCTAACCACATCTAGGGACTTTGACTCAGTGAACATGTCAGTAACTACTGGCACCACAATAGGTTGGTTTATGTGGAAAGATGAAACCACCTTCGGAAGAAAATGTTGACGAGTCCTCAACTCTGCCCTATCTTCATGGAAGATCAGGCAAGGGCTCTTGTGAGACAAGGCCCCCAATTCAGACACCCGCCACACGGATGCCAATGCCAAAAGCATCACCACTTTCCAAGTGAGAAACTTCAACTCTATCTTTTGTAGAGGCTCAAACCAATCTGATTGAAGGAACTGCAACACCACGTTAAGGTCCCATTGTGCCACTGGAAGCACAAATGGAGGCTGGATGTGCAGAACCCCTTTCACGAAGGTCTGAACCTCTGGAAGAGAGGCCAATTGTTTTTGGAAGAACACTGACAAGGCCGAAATCTGGACCTTGATTGATCCCAATCGTAGGCCCGCCTCCACACCAGCCTGCAGAAAATGGAGAAAAAGTCCCAACTCAAACTCTTCCATAGGAGCCTTCTTGGATTCACACCAAGACACATATTTTCTACAAATACGGTGGTAATGTTTCGACGTTACTCCTTTCCTGGCCTGAATAAGGGTGGGGATAACTTCCTTGGGAACACCCTTTCGGGCTAGGATCCGGCGCTCAACAGCCATGCCGTCAAACGTAGCCGCGGTAAGTCTTGATACATGCACAGCCCCTGCTGCAGCAGGTCCTCGCGAAGAGGAAGAGGCAGAGGATCTTCTATGAGCAACTCCTGAAGATCTGGGTACCAAGCCCTCCTTGGCCAGTCTGGGGCAATGAAGATTGCTCGAACTCTTGTTCTTCTTATGATCCTGAGCACTTTTGGGATCAGCGGAAGTGGAGGGAAGACATACACCGACCGGAACACCCACTGGGCCACCAGCGCATCCACTGCTATTGCTTGAGGGTCTCTCGACCTGGAACAATATTTCTGAAGCTTCTTGTTGAGACGAGATGCCATCATGTCTACTTGAGGAACTCCCCAAGGACTTGTCACCTCTATGAAGACTTCTTGGTGTAGGCCCTACTCTCCTGGATGGAGATTGTGTCTGCTGAGGAAGTCTGCTTCCCAGTTGTCTACTCCCGGAATGAAAATTGCCGACAGAGCCTTTACATGTCTTTCTGCCTAGAGGAGGATCTTCGTCACCTCTGCCATTGCCGCTCTGCTTTTCGTTCTGCCCTGCCTGTTTATGTACGCGACTGCTGTTACATTGTCCGACTGGATCTGCACGGGATGATTTTGAAGAAGATGTACCACTTGTTGAAGGCCGTTGTAAATGGCTCTAAATTCCAGCACGTTTATGTGAAGGCAGGCTTCCTGACCATTTTCCCTGGAAGCTTTCTCCCTGAGTGACAGCTCCCCAGCCTCGGAGACTTGCATCCGTGGTTACCAGGAGCCAGTCCTGAATCCCAAACCTGCGTCCCTCTAGTAGGTGAGAACTGTGTAGCCACCACAGGAGCGAAATCCTGGCTTTTGATGACGGGATTACCTTCCAGGTGCATGTGTAGGTGGGATCCCGACCACTTGTCCAACAGGTTCCACTGGAATACCCTGGCTTGGAACCTGCCAAACTGTATGGCCTCGTAGGCCGCCACCATCTTCCCCAACAACCGAATGCACTGATGGATCGACACACTCGATGGTTTCAATATCTGTTTTACCATTTTCTGGATTTCCAGAGCCTTTTCCACTGGAAGAAATACTCTCTGAACTTCTGTGTCCAGAATCATCCCGAGAAAAGACAATCTTGTCTTCGGTTCCAACTGTGACTTTGGATAATTTATGATCCAACCGTATTGTTGGAGTATTGACAGGGAGAGTGTGATGTTTTGTAACAACTGCTCCCTGGATCTCGCCTTTATCAGGAGATCGTCCAGATAAGGAATTATATTGACTCCTTTTTGACGCAAGAGAACCATCATCTCCGCCATCACCTTGGTGAACACCCTCTGCGCCGTGGAGAGACCGAAAGGTAACGTCTGGAATTGGTAATGGCAATCCTGAACCGCGAATCTCAGATAAGCCTGGTGAGGAGGATAAATGGAAACATGCAGGTAAGCATCTTTTATGTCTACAGACACCATGTAGTCCCCCTCCTCCAGACTGGAAATCACTGCCTTCAGTGATTCCATTTTGAACTTTAATCGTTTCAAGTAGAGATTCAGATATCTCCTGCTCAGATCTCAGTCCTGATCTGGCCCGCTGTCGTCATACAATAGTATAAGGGCCTAAATTCATCAAGCTCTGACAATACTACAGTATAAAGAAGAGAGTCTATAGCAAACATACATATATGATAAATATCGCTGTATACCAGGAAGACATTACCACGCCGCTACAGGTCTAGAACTAAAGTCTAGCCTGAGAGTTATCAGTAATTAATAATAATATTAATTACCTGTCTCAGGTCACTACTACTGCTTCCATTCTATCTTCAGTATGTGCTTTGTAGTAAGGATGACCTCACAGAAGTCCATAGATGTAGCTTGCCTTGCTGATGACCTCACAGAAGTCCAGAGATGAAGCTTGCTTTGGTGATGACCTCATAGTTCAATCACTGAGAAGGACCACCTAAAGAAAAAGTTAGAGGCATGACAATATATTCCTGATATACATGCATCTTTATTATTCGTGTTTCTTTATATCGTACCACAAATAAATGCAGTGTTGTACAGAGAGCACAAGTCATCCATATCTGTCCCTGCCACATAGGGACACACACACACACACACACACACACACACACACACACACACACACACACACACACACACACACACACTTGCATAAATATCTCATTGCACCTGTCCTGTTGACAGGGTGATTTTACCCTAAGGGCCAGATTCAGCATGGGTTGTACTTGTGCGAAAAATTGCACAACTACAAAACTTTACACTGACATGCGAGGGGACGTCCAGCAGAGGGCAAGTCTGCCCCGTATGCCGGGTCCTGCCCAACCCGCTAACATACGAGCGCTTTGCACTCTCATGGTTAAGGTTGCCAGTGCCACATGCCTGCGCAACCTAGCTGCGAAGGCAGTCAGCGGGCAGCCATATTTTGGATCACAGTGGCTGCACCCCACACACACAAAGTGTTAACACTCACCTAACACACGTGTTCACAATCACTTGTTTTTGTTTGGTTTATTTTACATTGTGTTTATAGATTTATGCAGTTAGCCACACAGTAAGCAAAATTTATGAAGACATGATTAGTGTACAAAAATAAAAAGCAGTAATACATAGCATACTTTAATGCTACACACTAGAGCGCTGTCGGCACAATTTTCTGCATCGGAATGACAAATCATCTACATCACCTAGTGTGTACAGACTATTGCACAATCCCGCTGGTCGCTGGCGACATCTTCTGGTCGGCCCTGCAGCACGGCCAACCAGAAGATATTGCGTAAGAACTGGTGCAGTGAAACGAACGATGGAACGAGATGTTAGCTAGATGTGGTAAAGGATGCAGGAATGTGGATTACAGTAGAAAACCATTTGGGCAACTAATAAATGGTTTGGTTCAAGAATTGTGACTGGTTCACCAGAAGTATATGGTGCAACACAAGCCTGGGGGAAAGTACCAACAGAAGACATGACAAGAGGGAAGGCCATACGATTACTACAGTACATTTGGCTGTCTGCATGTTCTGCAATTATTTATCACACTCCACATATCCATGTTCCACTCAGGCTTAGCCAAATAGCATATGCCAGAAGCCTCGTCATGCAATGCCGACCCCCCACACAGAAACTGCTTTACCCCGGTGAGTGGTCTCCCGTCCTAACCGCATTAACCAAACACTTGGAAGACTGTGGAGAGACACTGAGGGGTGGCATCATGGAGTGTGGCGGCTGCAGGGCCGTCTTTTCGTATGGGCTCAATGGGCTCTTGCCCAAGGGCCCCAGGAGTATAAGGGCCCTAGGCTGATAGCTGAGGGTCCCCTCTTTCCAGGGGTACCAGATTTTTGAAAATCGGACCTGGGGAACCGGAGATATCCAACTTGAAAGCAGTGGTCCCAATCCAAACCTGTTAATTGCTCTTCCCAGCCACATATCTCGGGTTCTGTCTGACTTAGAGTTTTTCTGAGGGTATACTCCAAAAGATGAGACTCTCCACTTTCTGAGGACACTGGCAGTTTGTCTCTATTATGGCCAGAACCAGAGATATCAGCCTTCAAGCAGCTGGTCCCTGCTCCAGCTCCAGACGCCGAATATGCAGTTTTAGATTTTCATTGGTGGATTGCTCTGGTTCCTGAACTCTGATCCCCAAGTCCTCAGAACCTTCTGAAAGGTGAGACTCTCTAGTTTTTAAACCCATTCAAAGCTAAGAAATACATTTTCAGGAACTTGAGATATCTGCAGCCAGGCAAGCTGCTCTCCAACCAGAAAATTATAAATATTAAGCCCACTCCACTATTAACCCCTCCCCTATGTATTAAACACCCCCTACAACCCTGGAAGTCATGTACCGGAGCTTCTTCATTCAGCCCAATGCCCCCTTTTACAGTTTAGCCCCATCTGTGCAGTAAAGGAGTAATTAGCAGAAATTACTGTTCCAGGTCCTGCATGCTGAGCGGAAGAAAGAACACCCACTACGGCCCGCGGGACATCAAAGCTGCCGCTGCTAGCACCCCCCACCCCTACTGCTGGAGGATGGGTAGGGGGCCCAGTGCATTGCTGTGCCCAGGGGCCTACACTGCTGTTAAGACGGCCCTGGGCGGCTGAGCGGGTAACGGCCCTAATGCGAGGAAAGCTTTTGTTAGTACTCACACCAGTATAGAGTGGAGACTGCTGGAAGCCTAATCTGTTTATAATCATTAATTATAGTGTGCAGATGAATGTCTCTAAATACTTCAAGTCTCCCTGTCTCCATGAGACAGCAGCAATGCACAGACCCCAGATATTTATGTATAAGCAATATTACAGCATGAAACCAGTACGGCTCCTGCCTATGTGTTATCTTGTGTATATAAGTATGCACACTAGAAGCGTCTCACTTTATAATGCTGCTCCTTTCTGACACTTATAAACGCATGGAGAAACAATATCAGCAAATGGCTCTCTCAGCGCTAATTATAGACTGTGCCATAATAAAGGAGCTTCAGTAGTACATTTTCTCCTGTTGACTTACATGGCACAGGGGCCTATTTATCAAATTCAGGGGCAGATGTAACAATGGGCAGATGTATTAAGCCTTAACAAGAGATAATTTTGAGACGCACAAGGAGTGATAAATGACCAGCCTGTCATTTTTCAAACACAGCCTGTGATGTGGAAGTTAGGAAGCTGATTGGCTGGTCATTGAATTAACATTTATAATCTACATACTATAAAACAATACAGAGCAGCTGATTGGTTGCCATGAACAACTTCTTCACTGGCTCCCTTCTCCACTCTTATCACTCCTTTATACATTTATCTCTTGTTAAGGCTTAATACATTTGGGCCAATGAGAGATAACCTTCTTATCACTGGTTACTGATCTTAGATACTGCTCCAGCCAATCAGCTGCTGGCATGCGTTTGAATAATGACAGGAGGGGAGAACCATGTAAGATTAGCACAGAAAGTGGTAACAACAATCCCACCCATTGTCACACCTGCCCCAGTGGGATCCGGTCTGAAGATCGACAGTGTCTAGGTCGACAATGTTTAGGTCGACCACTATAGGTCGACAGTCACTAGGTCGACATGGATGGAAGGTCGACAGGGTTTCTAGGTCGACATGTGCTAGGTCGACAGGTCTAAAGTTCGACATGAGTTTTTCACATTTTTTATTTTTCATACTTAACGATCCACGTGGACTACGATTGGAACGGTAAAGTGTGCCGAGCGAAGCGGTAGCGGAGCGAAGGCACCATGCCCGAAGCATGGCGAGCGAAGCGCCATGCGAGGGGACGCGGTGCACTAATTTGGGATCCCGGTCACTTTACGAAGAAAACGACACAAAAAATAAATAAATCCTCATGTCGACCTTTAGACCTGTCGACCTAGCACATGTCGACCTAGAAACCCTGTCGACCTTCCATCCATGTCGACCTAGTGACTGTCGACCTATAGTGGTCGACCTAAACATTGTCGACCTAGATACTGTCGATAAAACGAACCTCACCCGCCCCAGTATCTGTGACACATCCGCATCCAATAATTAGTAACTCTGTCCCCTTTACATACATCATACGGTAGGCGATGCCTCTTGTCAGTTGGAGAAAACCATTGGGTTGGTTAGGCACCCACAAGGGAGGGTTAGGGTAGTTTCGGAGGGGCTGTCGGGTATCTGATGCTCGGGATGCTGCCGTTGGTATTCTGACCACCGGCATCCCGTCCATCCGGGTATCATAATGAATCCGGGGAAACGGTTCTGCTGAGCTGCTGTCTGTGTACATGAGACATACATAGAGCTGTCTGACCCTAAACCTGGCCCCATGTCTCCTCTCCATCCCTCCCCTTCACCGTGCTCGATCCTAGGTTTAAAGCCTAGGTTGTATCTCTCTTTCCAGCAGACACAAATGTGCAGAGGTGCAAAGACCTGCTGGTTAGTGAATTGTCAACTCAAGCGGAACGTGACCCGTCAACAGCTCCTCCTTCAATTTCTCCGGCCACTGGGGCTGCAAGGAAAAGGATAACATTTCCTAGGCCACCCGCTGGCGGTGATGCAGGGCAGTCAGGAGCGAAAGCTGACATCTGGTCTGGACTGAAGGACCTGCCAACGATTACTGACATGTCTACTGTCACTGCATGTTATTCTGCCACCATTGAAAGAATGGTGGAGGATTATATGAGTGACAGCATCCAAGTAGGCATGTCAGACAGTCCGTATGTATACTGGCAGGAAAAAGAGGCAATTTGGAGGCCCTTGCACAAACTGGCTTTATTTTACCTAAGTTGCCCCCCCCTCCAGTATGTACTCCGAAAAAGTGTTTAGTGCAGCCGGTAACCTTGTCAGCGATCGGCGTAGGAGGTTACTTCCACTAAATGTGGAGAAGATTATGTTCATCAAAATGAATTATAAATTCCTCCGGGAAGACCTTTACCAGCAATTGCCTCCAGAAAGTATGTGATGGTGGATTCCAGTGGGGACGAATTAATACTCAGTGAGGAGGATATACACAGTGAAAGGGGTGAGAAATCGGAGGATGATGATGAGGTCAACATCTTGCCTCTGTAGAGCCAGTTTGTGCAAGGAGAGATTGATTGCTTCTTTTTTGGTGGGAGCCCAAACCAACCAGTCATTTCAGCCACAGTCGTGTGGCAGACCCTGTCGCTGAAATGATTGGTTTGTTAAAGTGTGCATGTCTTGTTTATACAACATAAGGGTGGGTGGGCCCAAGGATAATTCCATCTTGCACCTCTTTTTCTTCTTTGTAACATGTGCTGCTTGGGGACTAGTTTTTTTAAGTGCCATCCTGTCTGACACTGCAGTGCCACTCCTAGATGGGCCAGATGTTTGTGCCGCACACTTGTGTTGCTTAGCTTAGTCATACAGAACCCTCATTGCATCTCTGTTTCTTCTTAGCATCATGTGCTGTTTGGGGCCTATTTTTTAAATATGCCATCCTGTGTGTAACTGCAGTGCCACTCCTAGATGGGCCAGGTGTTTATGCCGCACACTTGTGTCGCTTAGCTTGGCCATCCAGCTACCTCATTGCACCTCTTTTTCTTCTTTGCATCATGTGCTGTTTGGGGCCTATTTTTTAAATCTGCCATCCTGTCTGTAACTGCAGTGCCACTCCTAGATTGGCCAGGAGTTTGTGCCGCACACTTGTGTCGCTTAGCTTGGCCATCCAGATACCTAATTGCACCTATTTTTCTTCTTTGCATCATGTGCTGTTTGGGGACTAGTTTTTGAATAGTGCCATCTTGTCTGCAACTGCAGTGCCACTCCTAGATGGGCCAGGTGTTTGTGCCGCACACTTGTGTCGCTTAGCTTAGTCATACAGCCACCTCGGTGAAAACAATATTGTGATGTGTTCAGTGTTCAGAATAGACTGGAAATGAGTGGAAATTAATGTTATTGAGGTTAATGATACCGTAGGAGCAAAATTACCCCCAAATTCTGTGATTTTAGCTGTTTTTATGTTTTTTAAAAAAATCATCCAGATCCAAAACCAAAACAAAAATACAAAAGTGTGGTTTTGGCAAAACCAATCCAGATCCAAAACACGAGCATGGAACCAGAACTAAAACACGAAAAGTGCCCGCCGCACATCTCTAATTTTCTTACCTAGTAGCAGGTTTTGTTCTTTGACTGTCATGCAGTGGTACAGAGGCTGCAACACCATCGGCCAGCTGCATGACCCAAGCCGAACACCACAATTCAAAGAGGCCAGGAAATTTCCGTCTTCCGAGGGAGATTCTGTCTTCGTCCCTCCCAGCAACGGCGGAGACACGCCTCCATTTCGGAAAACAGGCCATCACCACCCCCTCCCCGCCCACAAATGGCAACATATTGTCAATCACTGACAGTCTGCAGTGATCGGAAAATACGTGGTATAGCGCATTTTTACGTGCTATAGGAAGTGAGGGACCCGGTTTAAAAAATTAGTGGGTCCCATTGGACACGCTGTGCCTCACTGCGCCAATAGGAATCCTCGCACTCCACGTCCAGTCACTGCTGCATCTCCCCGTCACGTTCTCTGCTCCGAAAAGGCCCGC
Source organism: Pseudophryne corroboree (assembly GCF_028390025.1). Classification (NCBI taxonomy): domain Eukaryota; kingdom Metazoa; phylum Chordata; class Amphibia; order Anura; family Myobatrachidae; genus Pseudophryne; species Pseudophryne corroboree. The sequence goes on along the minus strand of NC_086449.1, from coordinate 306,972,223 downwards.
CCCCTTACCGCGGATAGGCCTACTGAGTCCAGGGGAAAACAAACCACAGTCAGCGCTGCTTCTGATGCCGCCACTCAGACTGGGAGGGAGTCACAGTCGTCGCCAGGAGCATGGGTCCCATGACGAGGACTACATTACAGCGAGCAGCATGTGATTCTCAAACAGCCCGGCGTGCCGTGCTGTGACACTTCCTGCACGGGGGCCACTCCTATATACAACGGATACCACGGCTTCCCCTCCCAAATCACTTGGACTCTCCCTGCGGGTGCCAGCTAAGCAGCAGGTACCGGTGGGATGATGGATCGACTCCTGAATGGAGTCGGTGTCCTAGCAGCAGGACTCGGTGCAAATGTATGGTATGCAAAGATGGGGGTTACACACACACTCATCCTTCTGTTACATCAGGCCGAACGGGGAAACCTGTGGCTCTCCAACCTCTGACTATTCTGAGACTTGTGCTTCCAGACACAGTGGCTGAAGAGGAACAGGATACCTAAACACACACACCTTCCATTTCCCAGAGCTCTGTCATCCCCTCTCTGGGTCATAAGCACATGGATTGCAATGTGTGGTGCATAAATCAATATTGTATTTTATATATATATATATATATATGTGTATATATATATATATATATATATATATATATATAAAAGAATATATTATAGTATTTATATAGTATGGTATTTATATTATGCACTATTTATTTATTTAGGACCCCCATAAAAATGAGTAGGACCCAGATTTTTTAAAGTGAGGGGTCCATGGGACCCACTTTTTTTTTTGCTCCGCACGATCACTGGTCTGCTGCCGATCTGTGTGTTAGGACGCAGACCCATACTGCACATCAGCAGTACGTGTCTGGTGCATACACAAAGCAATGAACATCGGTTCTTTGCAGCATGTGCTGCAGTGTGCACCTCCAACAGTACATGAGTTAGGCCCAAAGTGCGCTGGTTGCACAGGGTTATCCCGCTTGGCAGCTGACCTGCGCCTTGGTTGGGCCCCTCCAGCAAGCCCAGGCCAGGCAATTAGTGCACCCTCCCCTCTCAATGAGGGGCCGACATCAGACCCGGCGACAGGGGGGTACAAAGGGGCCCGAAAGTTCAGAGGGGCACAAAACAGGTCAAAAGTGCCTCACTAGATTCAGATGACCATAGGTCCGGTGCCACACTACTAGCCTTAAAATAACGAACAATGAAGCCTCACCCGCACCCCGGTGACCCCGCTCCCTTTGTGACACCTCCTACTCCGGCTCAGTCACCTGCTGCATGTTGCCATGAATGACGCCGTGATGGCAGGATCATTAGGTGCAATGCTGTGCCTTCTTTACAATAGCCCTCCCTGCCGCTGTGGCCACCGACCTATTAGCAGTTGAAAAGCTTGCAGCGGAAGCCTGCTGCAAGCCCAAGAAGCCTGCTGCACCAGCAGGCCAGCAGCACCACTGCCTGCTTCCTCCACTTACTGAACACACCATCTTCGTGTGTGTGTGTATATATATATATATATATATATATATATATATATAAATATAATAAGATTTTAAACCTACCGGTAAATCTTTTTCTCCTAGTCTGTAGAGGATGCTGGGGACTCTGTAAGGACCATGGGGTATAGACGGGCTCCGCAGGAGACATGGGCACTATAAAGAACTTTAGAATGGGTGTGCACTGGCTCCTCCCTCTATGCCCCTCCTCCAGACCTCAGTTAGAGAAACTGTGCCCATAGGAGATGGACAATATGAGGAAAGGATTTTGTTAATCTAAGGGCAAGGGCCCTCATTCCGAGTTGTTCGCTCGCAAGCTGCTTTTAGCAGCTTTTCACACGCTAAGCCGCCGCCTCCTGGGAGTGAATCTTAGCTTATCAAAATTGCGAACGAAAGATTAGCAAAATTGCGAATAGACACTTCTTAGCAGTTTCTGAGTAGCTCCACACTTACTCGGCATCTGCGATCAGTTCAGTCAGTTTCGTTCCTGGTTTGACGTCACAAACACACCCAGCGTTCGCCCAGACACTCCTCCGTTTCTCCAGCCACTCCCGCGTTTTTCCCAGAAACGGTAGCGTTTTTTCGCACACACCCATAAAACGGCCAGTTTCCTCCCAGAAACACCCACTTCCTGTCAATCACATTACGACCACCAGAACGAAGAAAAAACCTCGTAATGCCGTGAGTAAAATACCTAACTGCATAGCAAATTTACTTGGCGCAGTCGCACTGCGGACATTGCGCATGCGCATTAGCGACTAATCGCTCCGTTGCGAGAAAAAAATAACGAGCGAACAACTCGGAATGACCCCCAAGATTCATACCAGCCCACACCATCCACACCGTATAACCTGGACTATACGCAACCAGTTAACAGTATGAACAAAAACCAGTATCAGCGAAAGGCTGATCTCAACTGTAACATAACCCTTATGTAAGCAACAACTATACACAAGCCTTGCAGATTTTGTCCGCACTGGGACGGGCGCCCAGCATCCTCTACGGACTAGGAGAAAAGGATTTACCGGTAGGTTTAAAATCTTATTTTCTCTTACGTCCTAGAGGATGCTGGGGACTCCGTAAGGACCATGGGGTTTATACCAAAGCTCCAGACCGGGCGGGAGAGTGCAGACGACTCTGCAGCACCGACTGAGCAAACGCAAGGTCCTCATCAGCCAGGATATCAAACTTATAGAACTTGCAAACGTGTTTGAATCCGACCAGGTAGCTGCTCGGCAAAGCTGTAAAGCCGAGATGCCTCGGGCAGCCGCCCAAGAAGAACCCACCTTCCTAGTGGAATGGGCCTTTTCCTGAATTTGGTAACGGCAATCCTGCCGTACAATGAGCCTGCTGAATCGTGTTACAGATCCAGCGAGCAATAGTCTGCTTCGAAGCAGGAGCGCCAACTTTGTTGGCTGCATACAGGACAAACAGTGCTTCTGTTTTCCTAACCCGAGCCGTCCTGGCTACATAGATTTTTAAGGCCCTGACTACATCCAGAGGCGTGGAGTCCTCCAAGTCATCCGTAGCCACAGGCACCTCAATAGGTTGGTTCATATGAAATGAAGAAACCACCTTAGGCAAAAATTGAGGACGAGTCCTCAACTCAGCCCTATCCACATGGAAAATCAAATAGGGGCTCTTGTGAGACAAGGCCGCCAATTCAGACACCCGCCTTGCAGATGCCAAGGCCAACAACATGACCACCTTCCAAGTGAGAAATTTCAATTCAACCGTTTGAAGAGGGTCAAACCAGTGAGACTTCAGGAACCGTAACACCACGTTAAGGTCCCATGGTGCCACAGGGGGCACAAAAGGAGGCTGGATGTGCAGCACTCCCTTTACAAAAGTCTGGACATCTGGGAGAGAAGCCAATTCCTTGTGAAAGAAAATAGATAGGGCCGAAATCTGTACCTTAATGGAGCCCAATTTTAGGCCCATATCCACTCCTGTCTGTAGAAAGTGGAGAAAACGGCCCAGATGGAAATCTTCCGTAGGAGCATTCTTGGCTTCACACCAAGAAACATATTTCCTCCAGATACGGTGATAATGTTTTGCCGTCACCTCCTTCCTAGCTTTTATCAGAGTAGGGATGACCTCCTCCAGAATACCTTTCCCAGCTAGGATGCGGCGTTTAACCGCCATGCCGTCAAACGTAACCGCGGTAAGTCTTGGAACACGCAGGGCCCCTGTTGTAACAGATCCTCCCTGAGAGGAAGAGGCCATGGATCTTCTGTGAGCATCTCCTGAAGATCTGAATACTAGGCCCTTCGAGGCCAATCTGGAACAATGAGGATTGTTCTCACTCTTTCTTGTCTTATGATTCTCAATATTTTTGAGATGAGAGGAAAAGGGGGGAACACACATAGACCGACTGAAATACCCAAGGTGTCACCAGGGCGTCCACCGCTACTGCCTGAGGGTCCCTTGACCTGGCACAATACCTCCGAAGCTTCTTGTTGAGGCGTGGCACCATCATGTCTATGTGAGGAATTCCCCAAAGGCTTGTTATCTCTGTAAAAACGTCTTGATGAAGTCCCCACTCTCCTGGATGGAGATCGTGTCTGCTGAGGAAGTCTGCTTCCCAGTTGTCCACTCCCGGAATGAAGACCGCTGACAGAGCGCTTACGTGATTTTCCGCCCAGCGAAGAATCCTGGTGGCTTCCGCCATTGCCACTCTGCTCCTTGTCCCGCCTTGGCGGTTTACATGAGCCACGGCTGTGACGTTGTCTGGTTGGATCAGAACCGGTAGGTCGCGAAGAAGATTCTCTGCTTGTCGTAGGCCGTTGAATATGGCCCTCAATTCCAGTACGTTGATGTGTAGACAAGCCTCCTGGCTTAACCATAGGCCCTGAAAACTTCTTCCTTGTGTGACTGCTCCCCATCCTCGGAGGCTCGCATCCGTGGTCACCAGAACCCAGTCTTGAATGCCGAACCTGCGACCCTCTAGAAGGTGAGCACTTTGCAGCCACCACAGGAGAGACACCCTGGCCCGGGGGGACAGGCTTATTTTCTGATGTATTAGTAGATGGGACTCTGACCACTTGTCCAGGAGGTCCCACGGAAAAGTCCTTGCATGAAACCTGCCGAAGGGGATGGCCTCGTAGGCTGCCACCATTTCCCCCAGAACTCGAGTGCATTGATGAACAGACACTCTTTTTGGTTTTAGCAAGTCTCTGACCATGTTCTGGAGGTCCTGGGCTTTTTCCACCGGGAGAAAAACCCTCTTTTGTTCCGTGTCCAGAATCATGCCTAGGAATGATAGATGAGTCGTTGGAATCAATTGTGACTTTGGCAGATTGAGAATCCAACCGTGTTGTTGTAGCACTCTCAGAGAGAGCGACACGCTCTTCTGCAATTGATCCCTCGATCTTGCTTTTATCAGGAGATCGTCCAAGTATGGGATAATTGTGACTCCCTGCTTGCGCAGGAGCACCATCATCTCCACCATCACCTTGGTGAAAATCCTCGGGGCCGTGGAAAGCCCAAACGGTAACGTCTGAAACTGGTAATGACAGTCCCGTAAAGCGAATCTCAGGTACGCCTGATGAGAAAGATATATGGGTGTCATGCCGCCGTACTTGCCTCTCCGTGGGTGCTGGCTCTCCGGGCGGCCGTCCTCTCTGGCGGTCTCCGGCACCCGGCGCTCCGTCCGGCGCTCGTAGTGTGGACGTCGCGGGTGCGCCCGGCGTCCACTGGGGGACGGGTGACATCATCGGCGCTTCCCCAATCAGGTGCTGGCGGGAAGTACAAATTCAGACGCCAGGCAGAGCTCCGGCGCCTGAGTATCATCGTTACTGCTGCTGTAGTTGTGATCTCCAGAGCTCCCATATCCCTGTGGCGTCAGCGCTTCCAGATGAACCTCCAAGCACCTCCGGGCCTCCAAGCACCTCCGGGCCTCCAAGCACCTCCGGGCCACCAAGCACCTCCGTGCCTCCAAGCACCTCCGTGCCTCCAAGCACCTCCGTGCCTCCAGCACCTCCATGCCTCCAAGCATCTCCGTGCCTCCAAGCACCTCAGCGTCTCCAAGCGCTTCAGCGCCTTCAAGCACCTCAATGCCTCTAGCACCTCAGTGCCTCTAGCACCTCAGCATCGCTCTCAGTGAGTTTATGGTAATCTTCACCAATTCATCAGCACCTTTGCAAGTCTTGTCTTTCAGGAGACCTTCAAGCGTCCACCCGTGCCTTCTGTCTACCGTCCTAATCCTTCATGAGGAAAACCTACATTCGGCCATCTCTACTGCGACCCAGTGGCGGTTCCTCTTTCCGGTCACCGGAAGAAACCCCGAGTCCACAACACTTCCAAACCAGGTCAGTGATAGTATACTCAGGCCACATGGACCCGGGGGATTGGAACACAGAGTCGAGCGCCTTCCAAAGTTTGGCTTCCCGAGTTCAGACTCAGGAGGCGACACAGGGCCAGGTGATGCAATATCTCCAGGAATTGTCCTGCCGATTGGATCAAATTCAAGCATCTTTAGCTTCCGTAATTCCGGTTTCAGTTCCCGTAACTGCTCCAGTTGCCGTTTCTAGTAACGCCCAACCTCCGGCCAGTACCAGGTCACGCCTTCAGCTTCCTACTCCTTCTCGCTTTAATGGGAATCCAAAGAATTGCCGTGGTTTTCTAAACCAGTGCGAGGTGCACTTCGAGCTTCTCTCTCATAATTTCCCTACGGATCGGTCTAAGGTAGCGTATATCATTTCCCAGCTTGAAGGGTCAGCGTTGGATTGGGTGTCTCCGTTATGGGAACGATCTGATTCCGTGGTTTCCAACTACACCAACTTCATTACGTCCTTTCGAAGAATCTTCGACGAGCCCGGCAGGATGACCACTGCTTCTTCTGACTTGCTCCGTGTTCATCAGGGCTCCAGCTCCGTGGGTCAGTACGTGGTTCATTTCCAGACCATTGCCTCTGAACTTCGCTGGAATAATGACGCCCTGAGGGCTGCCTTCTGGAACGATCTCTCCGACCGGCTGAAAGATGAGTTGGTCACTAGGGATCTGCCGGATCCATTAGAAGAGTTGATCTCCCTTTGCGTCAAGGTGGATCTTCGGATGCAGGAGCGTGGAGGACAACGTAGTCGTTCAGATCGTTCCAGGTTCCGGCATCCTCCTCCTAGGCCGGCAGCTGTGCCCAGCTCGGACGAACCCATGCAAATTAACCGGTCCCGACTGTCTCCGGAGGAACGACAGCGTCGTCGTGAGGGTAAACTTTGCCTTTACTGTGGAGCCGCAGATCATTTCCTCAAGTTTTGTAAATCTCGTCCGGGAAACGGGCAGGCCTAGCTTGTTCTGGAGGAGTCAAGTTGGGGGTCACGACTAAATCTTCTCCGATTTTGGATTGTTTGCTTCCTGTGTCTTTAATCACCAAGTCAGTCTCCAAGTCTTTTGAGGCTCTGTTGGATTCCGGAGCTGCGGGGAACTTCGTTTCTTCTTCCTGTGTCCAAAGCATGGATTTAAAGGTACGGCCTATCGAGCGGCCTATTTCGTTGACGGCTATCAATGGTACTAGAATTTCCAAGGGTCTCATAACGTGGCGCACGGAGCCAGTTAAGCTGCAGGTCGGGGCTCTTCATCAAGAATGTCTGGAATTCTTGGTGATTCCGGAAATGCATCATGATCTGGTCCTCGGAATGCCTTGGCTCAAAATTCATAATCCCCACATTGACTGGAAGTCCTTTCAAATTCTGTCTTGGAGTTCCTTTTGTCATGCTAACTGTCTCACTCCCGTTTGTCCGCTCCGTGTCTCTTCTAAGTCGGATGAAGAGCATATTCCGGAGGCGTATCAGGGGTTCAAGGATGTGTTTTCGGAACAGGCGGCTGACCAGTTACCACCTCATAGGCCTTGGGACTGCCCTATTGACCTTATCCCAGGGAAGATGCCGCCCCGTGGCCGCACATATCCTCTGTCACTTCCCGAGACTTAAGCTATGTCGGACTATATTGAGTCCAATCTGCTCAAGGGATTCATTCGAACCTCTTCCTCCCCTGCTGGAGCGGGCTTCTTTTTCGTGAAGAAGAAGGACTGGGGGTTGAGACCATGTATCGACTACCGCGGCTTAAACGATATCACCATCAAGAATAAATAAACGATATCACCATCAAGAATAAATACCCCATGCCACTAATCACAGAGTTATTTGATAGGGTTCGTGGCGCCCGCGTTTTCTCCAAGCTCGATTTGAGGGGAGTGTCACGATCCGGGTATCTGGACGCCATTTCTTACCCATCAGATGCCTCCTAAGGCTGGCTCAGCGCTCCAGGACCGGATCCCATCTGTTATCCTGATGTGTACATTCCTGTATCCTCTCCTGTCACTCTGGGACGCTGTCACAGTAAACGCCATATTACACCTGGCATGGCGTCTCCCGCGGCCTCCGCCGCCGTCCCTGAACTTCTGCATGCAGAGTGTCTGAGTGGCGATTACGTCAGCCGCGGCCTCCGCTGTGTCCGCGTGGTTGGATGTGCATCTGTCAGCCTGGCGCCTCCTGTCTCCGGTGGCCGGCGCCGCCATTACTGTTTTCATTACCACATGGATTACAAACCAAACTTCCCTCCAAGTGTCTGCATGGGCGCTGCCATCTTGGATTCTGTCAGCTGATCATTTCCACCAATCTGTTCTCAGTATTGATAATCTGCATAATTGCCTAGCCAATCCCTTCCTTGCTGCAGGTATAAATACACTGTGCCTGAGCAAGGAAGGCGTCAGTGCTTTGGTTGTCAAACCTAGTTCCTGTTTGTCTCTCTCCTGTGATTGTCTTCCAGGTTCCAGCTCCTGTCTCAAGACTTCCACCATAGAGACCCGCACCAGCATTCCACCTGCGGTGTAGCCTGACTCTCCAATCCATTGTGGATTCATCTGTTTCCAGCTACAACATTACCTGCTTCCAGCTCAGCTTCCAGCAGAGTACAGCTTCTCTTAAAGGGCCGGTGTCCTTTCTACACTTTACCACTCTCCACCGGTATTATTATTTCTCCGCTCTCAAGTTCTACATTTCAGTTCATATTTCATCGCTCCCAAGTTCATTTATTATTTAACTGGTTCCAGCCAGTATCCACTCCGTGCTAACAACAGTCTGGTTCCAGCCAGTATCCACAGCAGCCGTTTTATCTTCAGCAACCCAGCTTTTCCTGGAACACCAGCTGGCACAATCCTGGGTTATCTCCATTGCTACAGTCGGGCCTGGTAAGGACTTTCCATCTAGAAGATTATAAGAACTATCTCACACTACCAGTGCCCTGTGGCTCCTGCCATCCTGTAGTACCCAGGAACTGTATTTATTCTTTGCTGACTTTTACGTTTTCTTTTACTGCTGCTGTGTTGCGGAGTTGTCATAATAAACATCATTGACTTTTATCCAAGTTGTCGTGGTCACGCCTTCGGGCAGTTATTATTCATGTTACTTACATGTCCAGGGGTCTGATACAACCTCCCAGGTTCCGGTACATCTCAGCCCCTACAACTGAGGCTGCCTCCCGTCAGCTCAGGCCCTCAGTTGTGACAGTAAGCACTGACCTAATGAATCCAGCCGGAGACCAGGATCAAGCGGCCAGGCCGATGCAAGAACTGGCAGCCCGACTAGAACATCAGGAGGCTGCACAGGGCCACATCATCCGCTGTCTCCAGGATCTCTCTACTCGGCTGGATGGGATTCAGACAACTCTCCGTGGATCAGGCGCGTCTGGTGCGTCAACCACAGTGACTCCAGCTATAACCCCACCCACCTTACCCATTTCTGCTCCACGTCTTCATCTTCCAACGCCAGCAAAATTTGACGGATCTCCAAGATTCTGCAGGGGATTTCTCAACCAGTGTGAGATTCAGTTTGAGCTACAACCTGGCAATTTTCCCAGTGACCGTACAAAAATTGCCTACATTATTTCTCTTCTCAGTGGCTCAGCCCTTGATTGGGCATCACCGTTATGGGAGAGGTCCGACACCCTGCTATCTTCCTACACTGCCTTCGTGTCAACATTCAGGCGCATCTTCGACGAGCCAGGCCGGGTAACCTCAGCTTCATCCGAGATTCTCCGTTTACGCCAGGGGTCACGTACTGTAGGACAATATCTGATACAGTTCCAGATCCTGGCATCCGAACTGGCATGGAACGACGAGGCCCTGTATGCTGCATTCTGGCATGGCTTATCTGAGCGTATTAAAGATGAGTTAGCTACCAGAGACTTACCTTCTAAGTTAGATGAGCTAATCTCACTCTGCACGAAAGTTGATTTACGTTTCAGAGAGAGAGCAACTGAGCGTGGAAGATCATCTGCTCCAAAATCTTCTGCTCCTCCTCCTCGTCAACTGTCACCATCTAAAGATGAGCCCATGCAACTTGGCCGTTCCCGTTTAACTCCTGCTGAGCGCCGAAGACGTCTCTCCGAGTCTCTCTGTCTCTATTGTGCAGCTCCGTCTCACACCATTAATGCCTGTCCCAAACGTCCGGGAAACTCCAAATCCTAGCTCGCCAAGGAGAGGGCCGGCTAGGAGTAATGATCTCCTCTCCATCTCCTCAAGATTGTAATCTCCCAGTCTCGCTTCAAGTTGCTCAACGTTATCGGAACGTCATTGCCCTCCTTGATTCCGGAGCAGCTGGGAACTTTATTACCGAAGCCTATGTTAAACGGTGGTCCCTACCCACCGAGAGACTTCCTTCGTCCATTTCTTTAACTGCCGTGGATGGCAGCAAAATTTTTGATGCAGTTATTTCTTTAAGGACTCTACCAGTTCGTCTGAGAGTGGGAGTTCTTCATTCCGAACTTATTTCTTTTTTAGTGATTCCAAGAGCCACACATCCTGTGGTCCTGGGCCTTCCATGGCTCCGTCTTCACAATCCTACAATTGATTGGACGACTACGCAAATCCTGGCATGGGGTTCCTCCTGTGCTGAGACATGTTTGTTTAAAGTATTGCCTGTCTGTTCTTCCTCCCCCAGGTCGTCTGATGTTCCACCTCCTCCATATCAAGATTTCACGGATGTGTTCAGTAAAGCTTCTGCTGATATCCTTCCTCCTCATAGAGAATGGGACTGCCCGATTGATCTCGTTCCAGGGAAGGTTCCACCTCGAGGCCGAACTTATCCGTTGTCTCTGCCTGAGACGCATTCTATGGAGGAATATATTAAAGAGAACCTAGCAAAGGGGTTCATTCGACCTTCTTCTTCTCCAGCCGGCGCAGGCTTCTTTTTTGTAAAAAAGAAAGATGGTGGTCTGCGGCCGTGCATCGACTACAGAGGTTTGAACGACATTACCATCAAGAACCGTTATCCTTTACCCCTGATTACTGAGCTCTTTGACAGAGTTAGCGGAGCTACCATCTTTACAAAGCTGGACTTGAGAGGTGCATACAATCTCATCCGGATCCGTGAGGGTGACGAGTGGAAGACCGCCTTTAACACCCGTGACGGACATTATGAGTACCTTGTCATGCCCTTCGGATTGAGCAATGCTCCAGCTGTCTTCCAGCATTTTGTCAATGAGATCTTCAGAGACATTCTATACCGTCATGTCGTGGTCTATCTAGACGATATCCTCATTTTTGCCAACGATTTAGAGGAACATCGTTTTTGGGTTAAAGAGGTTCTGTCCCGTCTCCGTGTCAATCATCTCTATTGCAAATTAGAAAAATGCGTCTTTGAAGTCAAGTCCATTCCGTTTCTAGGGTACATTGTGTCCGGTTCCGGACTAGAGATGGATCCTGAGAAACTACAAGCAATCCAAAATTGGCCGGTACCCTTAACCCTCAAAGGGGTCCAGAGGTTCTTAGGGTTCGCCAACTATTACCGAAAGTTTATACGAGACTTTTCCACCATTGTGGCGCCTATTACTGCTTTCACTAAGAAGGGTGCTAACCCGTCCAAGTGGTCTGAAGAAGCCATGCAAGCATTTCATCTTTTAAAACAAAGGTTCATCTCTGCGCCTGTTCTGAAACAGCCTGACATCGACTCTCCTTTCATCTTAGAGGTGGATGCCTCCTCCGTTGGAGTAGGAGCGGTGTTATCTAAAGATGGCCATTTACACCCTTGCAGTTTCTTCTCCCGGAAGTTCTCCCCAGCTGAGCGCAACTATGCCATTGGCGACCAGGAGTTGCTAGCCATCAAGCTCGCTCTAGAAGAGTGGAGGTATCTGTTGGAGGGAGCTTCTCATTCAATCACCATACTTACAGACCACAAGAACCTTTTATATCTGAAAGGCGCACAATGTCTCAACCCTCGTCAGGCCAGATGGGCACTTTTCTTTTCCAGGTTCGACTTTAAACTCCAGTTCTGTCCGGGCTCTCAGAATCGCAAGGCCGATGCCCTTTCCCGCTCATGGGAGCAAGAAAATGAGTCAGAGTCTTCAGACAAACATCCTATTATAAATCCGTTGGCATTCTCCACGGTAGGGATGGACTCTACGCCCCCATCAGGGAAAAGTTTTGTGAAACCGATGCTAAGGAAGAAGCTCATGCATTGGGCCCATGCTTCCCGTTTTGCCGGACATACAGGTATCCAAAAAACCCTGGAGTTTATCTCTAGGTCCTATTGGTGGCCAACTCTGAAAAAGGACGTCTTGGAGTTTATTGCATCTTGCCCAAAGTGTGCTCAACATAAGGTATCCCGCCAGTCGCCTGCGGGGCAACTGGTTCCACTATCTGTTCCCCGTCGACCTTGGACCCATTTGTCGATGGATTTTATTACAGATTTACCCATGTGCAACAAGTTCAATACCATCTGGGTGGTAGTTGACCGGTTCACCAAGATGGCACACTTCATTCCTCTCACCGGTCTTCCGTCAGCTTCCAAGTTGGCTCAAGTATTCATACAAGAGATCTTCCGACTCCACGGTCTTCCTGAAGAAATTATCTCAGATCGAGGAGTTCAATTCACAGCCAAATTCTGGCGAAGTTTATGTCAAGTCCTCCAAGTCAAGCTAAAGTTTTCCACGGCTTACCATCCTCAGACCAATGGTCAAACCGAGAGGGTGAATCAGGACTTGGAGGCCTTCCTCCGCATCTATGTGTCCTCCTCTCAAGATGACTGGGTTCAATTACTTCCCTGGGCCGAGTTCTGTCATAACAACCAGTATCATTCTTCATCTGCTTCAACACCATTCTTCACTAACTTTGGATTCCACCCTAAAGTCCCTGAGGTCCAACCGCTTCCAGCAACTTCTGTTCCCGCAGTGGATATCACCTTGCATCAGTTTGCCAATATCTGGAAGAGCGTACGATCAGCTCTGCTCAAGGCATCGTTCAGGTACAAGAAGTTTGCGGATAAGAAGCGTCGAGCAGTTCCTGCTCTCAAGGTGGGTGATCGGGTATGGTTATCCACGAAGAATTTGAGGTTAAGAGTTCCCAGTATGAAGTTTGCACCTCGCTATATCGGTCCTTTCAAGATTGAACAAGTCATCAATCCTGTTGCTTACAGACTCCAGTTGCCTCCCTTCTTAAAAATACCCAGGACATTCCATGTTTCCCTGTTGAAACCGCTGATCTTGAATCGGTTTCATTCCTCACTTCCTCCAACTCCGAAAGTCCAAACTCAACGAGGCATTGAGTATGAAGTGGCCAAGATCCTGGACTCACGTCACCGTTACGGTCAACTACAATATCTTATTGACTGGAAGGGTTATGGTCCTGAGGAACGTTCATGGACCAATGCTTCTGATGTCCATGCTCCTGCCTTGGTCCGGAGATTCCATTCCAAGTTTCCTCAAAAGCCAAAGAAGTGTCCTGGGGCCACTCCTAAAGGGGGGGGTGCTGTCACGATCCGGGTATCTGGACGCCATTTCTTACCCATCAGATGCCTCCTAAGGCTGGCTCAGCGCTCCAGGACCGGATCCCATCTGTTATCCTGATGTGTACATTCCTGTATCCTCTCCTGTCACTCTGGGACGCTGTCACAGTAAACGCCATATTACACCTGGCATGGCGTCTCCCGCGGCCTCCGCCGCCGTCCCTGAACTTCTGCATGCAGAGTGTCTGAGTGGCGATTACGTCAGCCGCGGCCTCCGCTGTGTCCGCGTGGTTGGATGTGCATCTGTCAGCCTGGCGCCTCCTGTCTCCGGTGGCCGGCGCCGCCATTACTGTTTTCATTACCACATGGATTACAAACCAAACTTCCCTCCAAGTGTCTGTATGGGCGCTGCCATCTTGGATTCTGTCAGCTGATCATTTCCACCAATCTGTTCTCAGTATTGATAATCTGCATAATTGCCTAGCCAATCCCTTCCTTGCTGCAGGTATAAATACACTGTGCCTGAGCAAGGAAGGCGTCAGTGCTTTGGTTGTCAAACCTAGTTCCTGTTTGTCTCTCTCCTGTGATTGTCTTCCAGGTTCCAGCTCCTGTCTCAAGACTTCCACCATAGAGACCCGCACCAGCATTCCACCTGCGGTGTAGCCTGACTCTCCAATCCATTGTGGATTCATCAGTTTCCAGCTACAACATTACCTGCTTCCAGCTCAGCTTCCAGCAGAGTACAGCTTCTCTTAAAGGGCCGGTGTCCTTTCTACACTTTACCACTCTCCACCGGTATTATTATTTCTCCGCTCTCAAGTTCTACATTTCAGTTCATATTTCATCGCTCCCAAGTTCATTTATTATTTAACTGGTTCCAGCCAGTATCCACTCCGTGCTAACAACAGTCTGGTTCCAGCCAGTATCCACAGCAGCCGTTTTATCTTCAGCAACCCAGCTTTTCCTGGAACACCAGCTGGCACAATCCTGGGTTATCTCCATTGCTACAGTCGGGCCTGGTAAGGACTTTCCATCTAGAAGATTATAAGAACTATCTCACACTACCAGTGCCCTGTGGCTCCTACCATCCTGTAGTACCCAGGAACTGTATTTATTCTTTGCTGACTTTTACGTTTTCTTTTACTGCTGCTGTGTTGCGGAGTTGTCATAATAAACATCATTGACTTTTATCCAAGTTGTCGTGGTCACGCCTTCGGGCAGTTATTATTCATGTTACTTACATGTCCAGGGGTCTGATACAACCTCCCAGGTTCCGGTACATCTCAGCCCCTACAACTGAGGCTGCCTCCCGTCAGCTCAGGCCCTCAGTTGTGACAGGGAGCTTATAATCTAATACGCATCCGAGAAGGGGATGAATGGAAGACCGCCTTCAATACCCGGGATGGGCATTACGAATACCTGGTGATGCCGTTTGGCCTTAGTAACGCTCCTGCCGTCTTCCATGGATTCGTCAACGAAATCTTCCGAGACATGTTATATCGAAGTGTTGTGGTATATTTAGACGACATACTGATTTTTTTCCAAAGATCTTGTTGAACACAGGACTCAGGTCAAAGAGGTGCTCCACCGTTTACGAAAGAATCGTCTCTATGCTAAGTTCTCCAAGTGTACCTTCGAAGTGACATCGGTTCCGTTCCTCGGTTATATCATCTCGGGGACGGAGCTTCGCATGGATCCGGAGAAGCTCTGCCATTCGTGACTGGACTCAGCCTCTCTCTTTGAAAGCAATACAAAGATTCCTGGGCTTTGCGAATTACTACAGGAAATTCGTGAGGGGTTTCTCCACCATTGTTGCGCCCATTACTGCCTTGACGAGAAAGGGCTCTAACCCGAGTTTGTGGCCTCCCGAAGCCATTGAGGCTTTTTCCCACTTGAAATCAGCTTTCATGTCCGCTCCAGTACTCCAACAACCAAATTTCGAAGAACCTTTCTTCCTAGAAGTTGACGCATCTTTGGTCGGAGTTGGGGCAGTTCTCTCTCAGTACTCCTCAGATAAGAAATTACATCCGTGTGGCTTCCACTCTCGTAAATTCTCTCCGGCCGAACGAAATTACACTATTGGAGACCAGGAACTTTTGGCAATTAAATCTGCCTTGGAAGAGTGGAGATATCTCTTAGAAGGGGCCAAACATGTGATTACCATTTACACTGATCACAAAAATTTGTTGTATATCAAAACCGCACAATGCTTGAATCCTCGCCAAGCTAGATGGGCACTCTTCTTCACTCGATTTTCTTTTGTTATCAAGTACCGGGGCGGGACTTTCAATACTAAGGCAGATGCGCTGTCCCGTTCACAAACTTCCACAGACGAAGATGATTCTTTTGAGCGGAGTTTAATTCTAAATCCAATTTCTGTCTCCGCTGCCTCGACTACTCCAGCTCCTCCCCCTGGAAGAATGTCCGTACCAGCTAAATTCCGGCCGAGAATACTACAGTGGGCCCATATCTCCAAGTTTTCCGGTCATCCCGGCGCCCAGAAGATGTACAAGTTTCTGCAAAGATCTTACTGGTGGGACACCATGAGGAAGGATGTACAGGATTACATTAATTCTTGTCCACAGTGTACACAACATAAATCTCCTCGCCTGCCTCCTGCTGGGTTGCTTCGTCCTCTGCCCATTCCTATGAAACCCTGGACTCACATTTCCATGGACTTCATCACTGACTTGCCCTGTTCCAAAGGTTGCAACACCGTCTGGGTGATCGTCGACCGTTTTTCGAAGATGGCGCACTACGTTCCATTGACTGGTCTGCCGACAGCTCCTAAACTAGCTCTATTATTCATCCGAGAACATTTTCGATTGCATGGGTTGCCTCAGGAAATAGTCTCTGATCGAGGGGTACAGTTCACCGCAAGGTTTTGGAAAGCTCTCTGCTCGGCCTTGCAGATTAAACTTGAGTTTTCGTCCGCTTATCATCCCCAAACGAATGGACAAACGGAACGAGTCAATCAAGATCTAGAGACTTTCCTCCGCCTTTATCTCTCCCCTTCACAGGACAACTGGGTGGAGTTGTTACCTTGGGCGGAGTTTGCCCATAACCATTCATTTCATTCTTCCACTGGTGAGTCTCCGTTCTTCGTCAACTATGGGTTCCACCCACGAGTTCCGGAGTTACCAAGTCTTCTGACAGAAGAGGTTCCAGCTGTAATGTCCACTCTACTACACTTCAGACAAATTTGGAGTAAGATTCACGCTAGTCTTAAAAAGGTTTCAGTCCGATACAAGTTCTTCGCAGATAAGAAACGGCGAGCCGCTCCTCAATACAAGATTGGTGATAGGGTATGGCTGTCCACATGTAATCTCCGGTTGAAGGTGCCCACTATGAAGTTTGCTCCAAGATTCATCGGTCCTTACCCTGTGCTACAAGTCCTGAATCCCGTGGTCTGTAAGTTGGGTTTACCTTCTCACCTACGTATACCAAATGCCTTCCATGTTTCTCTTCTTCGTCCTCTCGTCCTTAATCGTTTTCATTCAGAGTCCTCTAGCCCCACCTCAGTGGAAACTGAAACAGGAACAGACTTCGAGATCAAAACTATTCTGGACTCTCGTTACCTTCACAAGTATCTGCAATACCTGGTGGAATGGAAAGGGTATGGTCCTGAGGAGAGAAGTTGGATAAAGGCTTCTGAGGTCTCGGCTCCTCGACTAATCCGGATTTTCCATTCTAGACACCCTACGAAACCAGGAAAGTGTCCAGGGGCCACTCCTAGAGGAGGGGGTACTGTCATGCCGCCGTCGCGGCCGCCGTACTTGCCTCTCCGGGGGTGCTGGTGTTAGGCGCCGGGGTCCGCTCGTCGGTGCGGCCCGGCGCCTAGCAACCAGGGACGCCGTGCGCGTACAGCCGCTGGCTCCCTGGCAACGCTAGACGCCGGGCGCACGGAGCCGCACGGACCCTAGCAACGGGGACGCCACTGGCGGACCGCGTTCCCCGTTGCTGGGTCCATTTAAATTAGTAAGGGCACCTGTTTCCTGGCCGTGCAGCAAGGCAGCTGCACGGCATTCATGCAATCAGCACTGGCAGCAGTTGATTGGAGGGCTTCGGTTTATATGCTCTTGCAGTGCCTCACACAGACGCCGGTAATAGCTTCCTGCATGCTGTATCTGTTTGCTGAGAGTGTTTCCAGTCCTGCTGTATCCGGTCGTTCCTGTCCTCAGTTGTCCTGCACTCGGAAGTCGTCATCTGTTCCTAGAGTCCTGACTGAGCACCGTTAAACATCCAGTGGTGTTCGTGAGTCGCGGCGTAGCCGTGTGTTGCGGCTTGGCCGCTTTATTACTTATTATTTATTATTTGTGTTTCGGAGCTTTTGCGGAGGATTCCGCTCCCACAGATCCACTCTGGTATCCAGCGGTGCTGGGTAGGAGTAATGGACTAGTGGATTTTGGTTGTCCTTTTATCTGGCGGTTTTTCCGCGCATACTTCAAGTTTGGTTAGTTAGCTTGTTGCCCTTGGCCTGTTGTAGTCAGAGGTCCTCTTGTCATCATCCTGCCTCGGATTTCCCTTTGTCTCTCACTAAGACCGGGGGGCACCGGAGTTGGGCAGACATAATCCGCCTTTCAAACGTGGCTGCCAGGGGCTCAAGAAACCATAGTCTCGCAAGGGATTTCCGATAGCACGGGTGAGACAATAGAGTTAGGGCGCCAGGGGCAACTAGTCTTTCCTGCTCCCGTAACCAGCATTCCCTTCCAGTACTCTGGCCATTGTCATAAGATCTCCTCCGGTCAGGAGTACTGGAATCATAACATTATTACCGGCCAAACCAAAACTTAAAATTAAACAGGGTTTGATTTTTTCCTTATTCAGTTTTGTAAGAGTTATCGGCCTCATGAATCCCACAGGTTTAGGGCCAAATCCTGGTCAGCTCCTAGTCAGCCAGATTCAAGAACTTACTCAGATGGTTCAGGATCTTTCCCTGCGGGTGAAGTCGCAGGAAGATCTTTTACGAACTTCCCCGAGGGTAGTCCCTGAACCAAAAATGCACTTGCCTGACCGTTTTTCTGGTGATAGGAAGGAGTTTTTTAATTTTAAAGAATCCTGTAAACTTTATTTTCGTTTAAGACCGATCTCCTCAGGTACTGAATCTTAGCGGGTTGGAATCATTATTTCTTTGCTCCAGGGGGATCCTCAGACCTGGGCATTTGGTTTAAAAGCAGAGGATCCGACATTGTTGTCAGTCGACGCTTTTTTGGGGTCTTTAGGGCTTTTGTATGATGACCCTGATAGAGAGGCATCCGCTGAGAGTCAGTTACGCGCTCTCAGACAGGGTAGAAATCCTGCAGAGGTTTATTGTACAGAGTTTCGCCGTTGGTCGAACGACTGTGGCTGGAATGACCCATCCCTGCGCAGTCAGTTTCGCCTCGGCTTATCTGAGTCTATAAAAGACAGTCTCCTTCAGTATCCCGCTCCTGAGACTCTCGATAAACTCATGGAGCTTTCTATTAAGATTGATCGACGTCTCAGAGAGCGGAGGGCTGAAAAAGGAGCACCAGTCAGGACTACTCCATGTGTATTTTCCATTCCTGAGGACGTAGAGGAGCCCATGCAGATGGGTCTCTCCCGACTGTCTCCAGAAGAAAGAGCCAGAAGGCAAAACTCTGGTCTTTGTTTGTACTGTGGGGGTAAGGGACATTTTGCCCGTACTTGTCCGAACAAGTCGGGAAACGCCTCGACCAAGTGAATTGTGAGGGGGTTCACTTTGGTCTGCAGCTTATCTCCTCGAATAACTCCCTTTTAGTCCCAGCTAAAGTTTCCTTTGGCAGCCTCAGTTCTTCGGTGTCGGCTTTTGTCGACAGTGGAGCTGCAGGGAACTTTATGGACTTAACTTGGGCCAAGGCCTTAGGTATTCCTCAGTTAGCCTTGGGTAGGTGTATCACCATGCATGGTTTACATGGGAGTCCCTTGTCCAATGGGGTTATTTCCCTCTGTACACCTCCTGTACTACTTACGGTAGGAGCTCTTCATTCCGAAAAGATCGAGTTCTTCCTTACCCATTGCCCAGCAGTTCCAGTGGTTCTGGGTCACCCTTGGCTGGCCTTTCATAATCCCATCATTGATTGGCAGTCGGGGGAGATTTCACAATGGGGTACCATCTGTAATAAGGAATGTATTACGTTTCCCGTTAGAATAGCTGCTGCCATTCCCGAACCCATTCCCATGGAATACCAGGACTTTGTTGATGTGTTTTCCAAGGGCAATGCGGACATTCTGCCTCCCCATCGGCCTTATGATTGTGCTATTGAGCTAATTCCCGGTGCCACATTGCCAAAGGGAAGGTTATATGCTTTATCCGGGCCAGAAACTGCGGCCATGAATGAGTATGTTAAGGAGAGTCTAGGGAAAGGATTTATCAGGCCATCTAAATCCCCTTTAAGTGCAGGCTTCTTCTTTGTGGAGAAAAAAGATGGATCACTCAGACCTTGCATTGACTTTAGAGCCCTGAATAAGATCTCAGTTAAAAATACTTATCCTCTGCCGCTGATTTCTGTCCTCTTTGATCAGCTGCGTTCGGCTGTGATTTTTTCTAAAATTGACCTGAGGGGAGCATATAACCTCATCCGAATCAAGTCTGGAGATGAGTGGAAGACGGCTTTCAGTACTCAGTCGGGTCACTACGAGTATCTGGTGATGCCGTTCGGCTTGTCTAACGCTCCGGCAGTTTTCCAGGATCTCATTAACGATGTGCTCCGTGACTTTCTAGGAAGATTCGTGGTCGTTTACTTAGACGACATCCTGATCTATTCTGACTCAATTGAACAACATGTTACCCAGGTGCGTCAGGTTCTTCAAAAATTACGTGAAAATCATCTATTTGCCAAGCTGGAGAAGTGTGAGTTTCATGTCACGGAGGTATCCTTTTTAGGGTACATTATTTCCCCTCGGGGATTCTGCATGGAACCTAAGAAGCTCCAAGCCATCCTTAGTTGGGCGCAACCCACCAACTTAAAAGCAATTCAGCGCTTTTTAGGGTTTGCGAATTATTATAGAAGATTTATTCATTCTTTTTCCGACCTGGTTGCTCCCATGGTGGCACTGACTAAGAAGGGAGCGGATCCTACCAACTGGTCACGTGAAGCTGAGTTATCCTTTCAGGCCTTGAAACAAGCTTTTGTCTCAGCTCCAGTCCTCAGACATCCCAACCCAGAATTGCCCTTCATTGTTGAGGTTGATGCCTCGGAGGTTGGAGTGGGGGCTATCCTATCTCAAAAGGATCCGGAGTCTCTGGAACTACATCCTTGTGCCTTCATGTCCAGGAAATTCTCATCCGCTGAATCCAACTACGATGTTGGTAACCGGGAGTTACTGGCTATTAAATGGGCTTTCGAGGAGTGGAGACATTGGCTTGAGGGAGCAACACATACCATTTCAGTATTGACTGACCACAAAAATCTTCAGTACATCGAATCAGCTAAGCGGCTGAATGCCCGGCAGGCTCGTTGGGCTTTATTTTTTACTCGTTTCAAGTTTATTATCACCTTTAGGCCAGGTTCCAAGAATACCAAGGCGGATGCCCTGTCACGCAGTTTTCTTCCAGTTCATAATAACAGTCCTGTTACTCCCATACTTCCGTCTTCAGTCATTTGGGCAGGCCTCACACAAGATTTATTTACCCAGTTAAAGCAGCTTCAACATCAAGCTCCTGGAAATACTCCTGCTGGTCGTCTTTACGTCCCTGAGTTTTTGAGAGCTACTGTTTTGACTGAATTTCATGATAGCAAAGTTGCCGGGCATCCGGGGATCTCTAAGACTTTGGAATTAGTCTCCCGCTCAGTATGGTGGCCTGGTCTTTCTAAAGACATTAAGGAGTTTGTTTTTTCTTGTCAGGTCTGTGCACAGCATAAGGTTCCCCGTTCCTTGCCTATCGGGCAACTTATGCCCTTAAATGTTCCTCTCAGGCCATGGTCTCATATTTCCATGGATTTTGTGGTAGACCTCCCTCTGTCAGCCGGATTCCGAGTCATATGGGTGGTAGTGGACCGTTTTAGCAAGATGGCTCATTTCATTGCTCTTCCCCGACTGCCATCTGCCCAGGGATTGGTTGTTTTGTTTCTCCGCCATGTTTTCAGACTTCATGGGTTGCCCACTGATATTGTTTCTGATCGGGGTCCACAATTCATTGCACAATTCTGGAAGTCCTTTTGTGCCTCATTAAAGATGAAATTGTCTTTAACATCCGGTTACCATCCCCAATCCAACGGGCAGACCGAGCGAGTTAATCAATCATTAAAACAGTATTTGCGTTTGTACTCAGCCAAACTCCAGAATGATTGGTCCGAGTTTCTTCCTTTGGCGGAGTTTGCTTACAATAATTCTTGTCATTCCTCCACTAATGTGTCTTCATTCTTTTCAGTTTTTGGTTTTCACCCCAGAGCTAATTCTTTTTTTCAACATTCTTCTGTTTCCTCGCTAACCTTAACCTCTCATCTCAGAGTTATTTGGAAAAAAGTGCACCTTGCCCTCAGAAAAGCGGCATTTCGAGAGAAAATTTTTTCGGACAGGCTCCGACGTCCTTGCACTTTTAAGGTGGGAGACAGGGTATGGTTGTCGACTCGTAACATTAGACTTCGACAAACCTCAGCTAGATTGGGCCCCAAATTTATTGGACCATTTCATATTATTAAAAAAATCAACCCAGTTGCTTTCCGGTTACGTTTACCAAGAGCTCTCCGGATCGGAAATACGTTCCATTGCTCCCTGTTGAAACCATACGTTTCTTCCAGTAGATTTCCTCGGAAGATCTCTCAGGGGAAATCACCAGTAGATGTACAGGGACAACAGGAGTTCTTGGTGGAGAAGGTTCTCGATTCTAAATTGTCCCGGGGTCGGCTTTATTTTCTGGTGCACTGGAGAGGCTATGATCCAGAGGAAAGGTCTTGGGTCCTGGATAAGGATCTCCATGCCCCGAGGCTCAAGAGGGCATTTTTTCGGGAATTTCCTCGGAAACCTGGCTTTAGGGGTTCCTTGACCCCTCCTCAAGGGGGGGTACTGTTAGGTGCCGGGGTCCGCTCGTCGGTGCGGCCCGGCGCCTAGCAACCAGGGACGCCGTGCGCGTACAGCCGCCGGCTCCCTGGCAACGCTAGACGCCGGGCGCACGGAGCCGCACGGACCCTAGCAACGGGGACGCCACTGGCGGACCGCGTTCCCCGTTGCTGGGTCCATTTAAATTAGTAAGGGCACCTGTTTCCTGGCCGTGCAGCAAGGCAGCTGCACGGCATTCATGCAATCAGCACTGGCAGCAGTTGATTGGAGGGCTTCGGTTTATATGCTCTTGCAGTGCCTCACACAGACGCCGGTAATAGCTTCCTGCATGCTGTATCTGTTTGCTGAGAGTGTTTCCAGTCCTGCTGTATCCGGTCGTTCCTGTCCTCAGTTGTCCTGCACTCGGAAGTCGTCATCTGTTCCTAGAGTCCTGACTGAGCACCGTTAAACATCCAGTGGTGTTCGTGAGTCGCGGCGTAGCCGTGTGTTGCGGCTTGGCCGCTTTATTACTTATTATTTATTATTTGTGTTTCGGAGCTTTTGCGGAGGATTCCGCTCCCACAGATCCACTCTGGTATCCAGCGGTGCTGGGTAGGAGTAATGGACTAGTGGATTTTGGTTGTCCTTTTATCTGGCGGTTTTTCCGCGCATACTTCAAGTTTGGTTAGTTAGCTTGTTGCCCTTGGCCTGTTGTAGTCAGAGGTCCTCTTGTCATCATCCTGCCTCGGATTTCCCTTTGTCTCTCACTAAGACCGGGGGGCACCGGAGTTGGGCAGACATAATCCGCCTTTCAAACGTGGCTGCCAGGGGCTCAAGAAACCATAGTCTCGCAAGGGATTTCCGATAGCACGGGTGAGACAATAGAGTTAGGGCGCCAGGGGCAACTAGTCTTTCCTGCTCCCGTAACCAGCATTCCCTTCCAGTACTCTGGCCATTGTCATAAGATCTCCTTCGGTCAGGAGTACTGGAATCATAACAGCTGGCTCTCCGGGCGGCCATCCTCTCTGGCGGTCTCCGGCACCCGGCGCTCCGTCCGGCGCTCGTAGTGTGGACGTCGCGGGTGCGCCCGGCATCCACTGGGGGATGCGTGACGTCATCGGCGCTTCCCCAATCAGGTGCTGGCGGGAAGTACAAATTCAGACGCCAGGCAGAGCTCCGGCGCCTGAGTATCATCGTTACTGCTGCTGTAGTTGTGATCTCCAG
This sequence comes from Pseudophryne corroboree, assembly GCF_028390025.1. Classification (NCBI taxonomy): domain Eukaryota; kingdom Metazoa; phylum Chordata; class Amphibia; order Anura; family Myobatrachidae; genus Pseudophryne; species Pseudophryne corroboree. The sequence goes on along the minus strand of NC_086449.1, from coordinate 306,948,817 downwards.
AGCTCCCGTATCCCTGTGGCGTCAGCGTTTCCAGACGAACCTCCAAGCACCTCCGTGCCTCCAAGCACCTCCGTGCCTCCAAGCACCTCCGTGCCTCCAAGCACCTCCGTGCCTCCAGCACCTCCGTGCCTCCAAGCACCTCAGCGTCTCCAAGCGCTTCAGCGCCTTCAAGCACCTCAGTGCCTCTAGCACCTCAGCATCGCTCTCAGTGAGCTTATGGTAATCTTCACCAATTCATCAGCACCTTTGCAAGTCTTGTCTTTCAGGAGACCTTCAAGCGTCCACCCGTGCCTTCTGTCTACCGTCCTAATCCTGCATGAGGAAAACCTACATTCGGCCATCTCTAATGCGATCCAGTGGCGGTTCCTCTTTCAGGTCACCGGAAGAAACCCCGAGTCCACAACACTTCCAAACCAGGTCAGTGATAATGGGGACATGAAGGTATGCATCCTTTATGTCGAGTGACACCATAAAATCCCCCCCTTCCAGACTGGAGATCACAGCCCGGAGTGATTCCATCTTGAATTTGAACTTTTTTAAGTACAGGTTTAGGGATTTTAGATTTAGAATAGGTCTGACCGAACCATCCGGCTTCGGGACCACGAACAGGGTCGAATAGTACCTTTTTCCCCTGTTGAACTAGGGGAACCTTGACAATCACTTGCTGTTGATACAGCTTTTGAATTGCAGCTAACACTAGGAACCCATAAGAAACAGCGACCACAATATGGTCACATTCAATATCAGTTTCCATAAACAGCCCTATACTGGCTCAACTAGGACTCTAAACTTTAGCAAAGCAAATTTTTAAAAGATGAGGGTATTTTTCAGGGATATTGAATGGGAAGGTTTGTTTTTAGGAAAAAATACTACGGAGAAATGGGAGGTACTAAAATTCCTGCTAGCTAAAAATACACTCAAATTTATTCCTATGAGCAGCAAAAAAAGGAATAAAAATCATAAACCGATGTGGCTTAACAAAAAGATCAAGGAACTTATGGGCAAGAAAAGGCGAGCATTTAAAAAATACAAATCTGACGGGGAAGCAGAGTCATTTCAGCACTATAAGCAATGTAACAAAATTTGCAAAAAGGAAATAAGAGCGGCTAAAGTAGATACTGAAAAACTAGTAGCAAAGGAAAGCAAAGCGAATCCAAAAAAATTATTTAAATACATTAATAGCAAGAGATTAAAGAAGGAGAGTATAGGCCCTTTAAAAGACAAGTTGGGAGTCTTAAGCAAAATTGATAATGACATAGCGGACACACTAAATTAGTTTTTTTCAACAGTATTCACTAGAGAGGACCCAATTCAGGGACTGACACACAATCTCAATAATGAGAATATCCCACTGATAGGTACTTATTTAAGCGAGGAAGTAGTCTGTGACCGATTAAAACATTTAAAGATTAATAAATAACCAGGGCCCGTTGGTATTCACCCAAGGGTTCTAATGGAGCTTCACTCTGAACTGGCAAAACCGCTATCTTTGATCTTTAAGGATTCAGTTATATCAGGTATGGTTCCCAAAGACTGGTGTATAGCGGAAGTAGTGCCTATATTCAAAAAGGGAAGTAAAGCTGAACCAGGTAATTATAGACCAGTTAGTCTTACATCTATAGTGGGGACAGTATTGGAAGGTATTCTAAGAGATAGTATTCAGAAGTTCCTTGAAGTCAATAAGGTCATTAAAAGGAATCAACATGGGTTTATGAAGGACAAATCCTGTCAAACCAACTTACTTGGCTTTTATGAAACAGTAAGCGCAAACCTAGATCAGGGTAAAGACATGGATGTAATCTTTTTAGACTTTGCCAAAGCGTTCGATACTGTACCACACATGAGACTTATCTACAAGCTACAAGAATCAGGACTAGGAAGCACAATGGTGGTCATTCCGAGTTGTTCGCTCGCAAGCTGCTTTTAGCAGCTTTGCACACGCTAAGCCGCCGCCTACTGGGAGTGAATCTTAGCATAGTAAAATTGCGAACGAAAGATTAGCAGAATTGCGAATAGACACTTCTTAGCAGTTTCTGAGTAGCTCCAGACTTACCTCGGCAACTGCGATCAGTTCAGTCAGTTTCGTTCCTGGTTTGACGTCACAAACACACCCAGCGTTCGCCCAGACACTCCCCCATTTCTTCAGACACTCCCGCGTTTTTCCCAGAAACGGCAGCGTTTTTTCACACACACCCATAAAACGGCCAGTTTCCGCCCAGAAACACCCACTTCCTGTCAATCACATTACGATCACCAGAACGAAGAAAAAACCTTGTAATGCCGTGAGTAAAATACCTAACTGCATAGCAAATTTACTTGGCGCATGTCAGGTTCTGTTTAGTTTGTGTTCCCGGAGGGGGCGCTAGTGGGTCAGTGGTAGTAATGTGGAGGAAGTGAGGAGGCCGGATTGGATTCCTGCGCATGTGCGCAAAGTGGTTTTATTAAACAATAAGTTGAAACAATATGGCAGCAGAAATAATAACAGTAACGATGCAGATGGGAAAGAGCAGCGTGGAAGCTGAGAGTCTATGGCAAAGTTTGTATAATGGATTCAATCGATCAGGGGATCGATGTGTCGGTATGGGAACCGATAGTTCTTGAGTTGTGGAGCCAGCAGAGATGATGGTGGGAATAGCAAGGCTGGTAGCAGTTGCAGGAGACTAGCATTAAAGTTCACAGTGTAGTTGGAGATAACACTGGCAGCTTGCAGGCTGATGAACAGGTGTAGGTAACGAGATGCACCTGGAGGGAAGTCTCTACTGCAGAGGCTGGAGCACACTGTGGATGGTAAAGGTGTGAAGCCTGACCAGAGATACCAGGGTTGCTGGTGCTTGTGGTTCCACGGTGAATCAGGTTCAAACTGGAAGGCAGAACAGGAACACAGGGGAACTGGAGAACGGAGCCGGACACACAGGTCATAGGAGTGACACGAAGTCCAGGACAAGGACTGACTCACCCTGCTGCTCCTGATATACCCCCCGGTCTGCAGGCATTGTCTGGAAAGGAAACGAGGAGGTGCGGCCAAGCTCCAGGATTGGCTGATGCGGCAGTCTGAGGAAAGCTGTCATGGCGGCGCCCATGCCGCGGCCCGGCGGGAACGCGGCGTGCATGCACGCTCGCCGACAACAGGAGCGTTCCCAGGCCCAGGATGGCATCCGGCGACAGGGAGACCAGCGACAGCGAGACGCAGGGATCCCGGACGGAGTCCGCACCGACGGACAGATGCAGCTGTGGTAAGTCGATTCCTGACAGTACCCCCTCCTTTACGGGTGGGCACCGAACACCCACGTGGCTTGGAAGGATGAGTTCTGTGGAAAACATGGACCAACCTTGGAGCATGGACATCTGTAGCATTTACCCAACTCCTCTCCTCAGGACCATAACCGGACCAGTCGATGAGATATTGCAGACGACCGTACCGGCAACGGGAATCCAGAACCTTCTCTATTTCGAACTCAATGCCCCACTGGGTTCATATTTTGGGACCAACTGGAAGAGCTCTTTGGAAACGATTCAGGATCAAAGGTCTGAGGAGAGAGACATGAAAGGCATTAGGTATTCGTAAAGAAGGAGGCAATTTGAGCTTGTAGGCCACAGGGCTGATGACTTTGTCAATGGGAAAAGGACCAATGAAGCGTGGTGCAAACTTCATCGACGGCACTCTGAGACGAAGATTCCGAGTGGAAAGCCAAACCTTATCTTTGGGTTTTAGGCTGGGAACTGCACGTCTTTTGCGGTCGGCAAATAACTTGTATCGACCTGAAGCCTTTTTAAAGGGAAACATGAATTTTCCTCCAAGTTGATGAAAACTGACTTAGAACAGAAGTGGCTGCAGGAACATCGATGTTAGGAAGGTCTTGGAAATCTGGGACACGAGGATGTTGTCCATATACAGCAAAGAACGGAGTGGTTTCCGTGGCAGTATGATAGCGAAAGTTGTGAGCGAATTCAGCCCACGGAAGCAGGTCTACCCAGTCATCTTGGGAAGATGAAACATAAAGTCTCAAGAAGGTCTCCAATTCTTGATTCACCCTTTTCATCTGTCCATTCGTCTGAGGGTGGTAGGCTGACGAAAACTTAAGGTTGACTTGCAGGGCAGAACAAAGGGTTCTCCAAAATCTTGCCACAAACTGAACTCCACGGTCAGATATAATTTCAGTAGGCAGTCCATGTAAATAAAAGATCTCCCATAGGAAGACTTGAGCAAGTTTCGGAGCAGAAGGAAGACCTTGGAGTGGAACAAAATGGGCCATTTTGGTAAACCTGTCGACAACTACCCAGATGGTATTGAATCCTTGAGAGGAGGGAAGATCAGAGATAAAGTCCATGGACAGGTGTGACCAGGGACGGCTGGCTACAGATGACGGCTGTAACTGACCTGCCGGAGACTGACGGGGAGTCTTGTGTTGCGCACACTTGGGGCAGGACGCCACGAAGTCCTTGATGTCGACCTTCATTTTCGGCCACCAGTAAGTTTCAGACAGTAACTTGAAAGTCTTTAGGACACCAGGATGCCCAGTGAACTTAGACTGATGAGCCCAAGACAGTAACTTGGAACGAAGCTCAGGAGAAACAAAAATCTTGCCAGGAGGCGGAACAGGAGTAACTTGAGACGAAGCAAACACAACTGGATTCAGAATGGAATGCGGAACTGGATCAGACGTCTCCTCTTCGGATTCCATAGATCGGGACAGAGCATCAGCTTTGGTATTCTGAGAACCTGGGCGGAAATGAAGCTTGAAGTTGAAACGAGAAAAGAACATAGCCCACCGGGACTGGCGAGGAAGACACTGGGCTACCTTTAAGTAGAGCAAGTTCTTGTGATCCGTGTAGATGTTAAATGGAAACTTTGCTCCTTCCAGGAGATACCTCCACTCCTCAAGAGCCAGCTTGATCACCAGTAATTCTTGGTCACCGATGGAATAATTAGCTTCCGCAGGAAGGAATTTGCGAGAGAAGAACCCACAAGGATGAATCTTCCCATCAGCCCCTATTTGGGAAACAACAGCTCCAACTCCCACTGTAGACGCATCTACCTCCAACTCGAATGGCTTGTCCACATCTAGTTGCGACAGAACTGGGGCGGACATAAAAGCCTGCTTGATTTTTTGAAACGCAGCCAAGGCATCTTCTGGCCAGTTGGAATGATCTGCCCCCTTTTGAGTTAGGCTGGTAATAGGAGCAATGAAAGCTGAGAATCCTCTGATGAACTTCCTATAATAATTAGCGAATCCCAGGAATCGCTGAATGGACTTGAGAGTACTCGGAATAGACCAATTAGCAATAGCTTCTAATTTTGTCGGGTCCATCTGGTGATCCGATCCAGAAATTATATACCCTAGGAAGGGTATGGAAGAAACTTCGAAGGTACATTTAGACAACTTGCCATAGAGACGGTTCTCACGAAGACGTCGGAGGACCTCACGAACTTGTATGCGATGTGAGGAGAGCTCTTGAGAGAAGATAAGGATATCATCCAGGTAGACTACGAGATATTTGTACAGGACATCACGGAAGATTTCGTTAACAAAGTGCTGGAACACTGCTGGGGCATTGCTCAACCCGAATGGCATTACTAGGTACTCGTAATGACCATCCCGAGTATTAAAGGCAGTTTGCCATTCATCACCACTTCGGATCCTGATGAGATTGTAGGCACCGCGGAGATCTAACTTGGTGAAGATGCGGGCTCCCTTGACTCTGTCAAATAATTCAGTGATGAGAAGTAATGGATAGCGGTTTTTGACGGTAATATCGTTGAGCCCCCGGTAATCGATGCATGGACGTAATCCTCCATCTTTCTTTTTAACGAAGAAAAAACCCGCTCCAGCGGGTGAAGACGAAGGGCGGATGAATCCTTTCTGTAAATTCTCCCTGATGTACTCACTCATTGCCTCGGTTTCAGGTACGGATAACGGATAAGTACGCCCTCTAGGTAGCTTCTTGCCGGGAATGAGATCGATGGGGCAATCCCACTCTCTATGGGGCGGCAGAACATCGGCGGCCTTTTCGCTGAAGACATCAGAGAAATCTTGGTAGGCCACAGGAAGACTTGACTGAATTTTAACTTCTGAAGACCTCACAGGACGAACTTGGGCTAGGCAGGACTGATGGCAGTGTGAACCCCAAGAAGTCAGTTGTAACGTGGACCAGTCAATCTGCGGATTATGTAGCTGGAGCCAGGGCATACCCAAAACGGTCTCCTGGGTTGCCTGAGGGATGACTAGAAACTCAATTAATTCCGAATGCAGGAACCCGACTCCCAGAACAACTGGCTTGGTTTGATGAGAGATGGAACCCTTGGAAATTCGGCTACCATCCACTGCAGTGATATAGGCTGGATATATGAGTTCGCAGATAGGCAGACGGAACTTATCAACTGCAGCTTGGGTAATGAAGTTTCCGGCCGCTCCACAGTCCACTAACGCGGATACTGACTGGAGTCCCGCCCTAGTCTCTAAAGTCACAGGAAGGATAAGGTCTTGATTTGAAGGAGCTTGACTAAAAGATCCCAACTTGACTCCTCCTTTACAAGTCAGGATCTGGCGTTTCCCGAACACGCTGTACAAGAATTGATTTGGTGACCTGTAGCCGCACAATAAAGACACAGTCTCTCTCGAAGTCTTCTTGACCGCTCCTCAGGGGTTAAGCGGGACCTATTAATATGCATAGGCTCATCAGAAGATGGAGGCTGAAATTGTGTCGGAGGTACCATTCTCGACTTGCGGGGCTCACTATGAGCACGCTCACTGTTGCGTTCGCGAATGCGAGAGTCCAACTTGATACATAAAGAAATTAAATCTGATAATTGCTCAGGAATGTCACGGGTGGCTAATTCATCTTTAATTCGGTCAGAGAGTCCATGCCAGAAGGCTTCTACCAGTGCTTGGTTATTCCATTGAATCTCTGCAGCCAACGTCTGGAACTGGATGACGTATTGACCCATGCTACGGGTACCTTGACGGAGTTGGATAAGATCTGCAGAAGCTGATGTTGCGCGACCTGGCTCATCAAAGATGCGTCTGAAGGTTGACACAAATTCAGTGTAGTTATTCATAAGGGGATCAGCACGCTCCCACAGAGGAGACACCCAACTCAAGGCTGATCCAGAGAGCAGTGATATAATATAAGCAACCTTGGATCTTGGCGTGGGAAAATTGTGTGATAACAATTCAATCTGGATTTCACATTGATTAAGAAACCCGCGACATAACTTGGGACTGCCATCATATTTGCTAGGCACGGGCAGGTGCAAGCGTGACACTGGAGTTGATGCAGCCGGTGAAGGAGAACCCGCTGAACTTGCAGGAGCGGGGGTAACTGGAGCTGAAGGAATGAGAGCACTAGGCAGGGATTGTTGTAGTATATCGAGCCGGGAGGACATTCCTTGCAGGAACTTGAACATCTGCTGCTGCGCAGCCTCTTGACCATCCAAGCGGGAGACCAGATTTTGTAAGGCCCCTGACCCCACACTCTGACCACCATCTGAGTCCATCGGTCCTGGACTTACTGTCAGGTTCTGTTTAGTTTGTGTTCCCGGAGGGGGCGCTAGTGGGTAAGTGATAGTAATGTGGAGGAAGTGAGGAGGCCAGATTGGATTCCTGCGCATGTGCGCAAAGTGGTTTTATTAAACAATAAGTTGAAACAATATGGCAGCAGAAATAATAACAGTAATGATGCAGATGGGAAAGAGCAGCGTGGAAGCTGAGAGTCTATGGCAAAGTTTGTATAATGGATTCAATCGATCAGGGGACCGATGTGTCGGTATGGGAACCAATAGTTCTTGAGTTGTGGAGCCAGCAGAGATGATGGTGGGAATAGAAAGACTGGTCGCAATTGCAGGAGACTAGCATTAAAGTTCACAGTGTAGTTGGAGATAACACTGGCAGCTTGCAGGCTGATGAACAGGTGTAGGTAACGAGATGCACCTGGAGGGAAGACTCTACTGCAGAGGCTGGAGCACACTGTGGATGGTAAAGGTGTGAAGCCTGACCAGAGATACCAGGGTTGCTGGTGCTTGTGGTTCCACGGTGAATCAGGTTCAAACTGGAAGGCAGGACAGGAACACAGGGGAACTGGAGAACGGAGCCGGAAACACAGGTCATAGGAGTGACGCGAAGTCCAGGACAAGGACTGACTCACCCTGCTGCTCCTGATATACCCCCCGGTCTGCAGGCATTGGCTGGAAAGGAAACGAGGAGGTGCGGCCAAGCTCCGTATTGGCTGATGCGGCAGTCTGAGGAAAGCTGTCATGGCAGCGCCCATGCCGCGGCCATGCGGGAACGCGGCGTGCATGCACGCCCGCCGCAACAGGAGCGTTCCCAGGCCCAGGATGGCATCCGGCGACAGGGAGACCAGCGACAGCGAGACGCAGGGACCCCGGACGGAGTCCGCACCGACGTACAGATGCAGCTGTGGTAAGTCGATTCCTGACAGCGCAGTCGCAGTGCGAACATTGCGCATGCGCAATTAGCGGAAAATCACTGCGATGCGAAGAAAATTACTGAGCGAACAACTCGGAAATGACGGCCAATATGCACTTGGGTCAAAAACTGGTTAGATAATAGGGAGCAGCGCGTTGTGGTTAATGGATCTTTTTCAACTTGGACTGAAGTGCTAAGTGGTGTGCCGCAAGGCTCAGTATTAGGACCGCTATTGTTCAATATTTTCATTAACGACCTAACAGAAGGTCTAGAGAGCATGGTGTCAATTTTTGCAGATGATACCAAATTGTGTAAGGCTATAAATACAGAGGAGGATGCCGAGTCTCTTCAGAACGACTTAGTTAAATTAGAAGCATGGGCAGCCAAATGGAGAATGCGCTTCAACACAGACAAGAGTAAGGTAATGCACTGTGGTAACAAGAACAAAAATTACACCTACCTACTAAATGGGGTAAAATTAGGGGTTTCTGTACTGGAAAAGGACTTAGGTGTCCTCATAGATAGCAAACTAAGCAGTAGTACCCAAAGTAGGACTGCAGCAAAGAAGGCTAATAAGATATTAGCATGCATAAAACGGGGTATTGATGCTAGGGACGAGAGTATTATACTCCCGTTATATAAATCACTAGTGAGGCCACACCTTGAATACTGTGTACAATTCTGGGCACCGTACTACAAAAAGAATATCCTGGAGCTAGAAAAGGTTCAGAGGAGGGCGACCAAACTAATTAAGGGCATAGAGACGATGGAATACAAGGAAAGGCTTGAAAGACTAGGCATGTTTACATTGGAAAAGCGGAGACTAAGAGGGGATATGATCAACATCTACAAATATATAAGGGGACAATACACAGAGCTTGCGCGGGACCTGTTTTTGGTTAGATCAACACAGAGGACTCGTGGACACTCGCTCAGGTTAGAGGAGAGGAGATTCCGCACAATACGGCGTAAAGGCTTTTTCACGGTAAGGACAATACGTGTTTGGAATTCCCTGCCTGAGGGAGTTGTAATGGCGGAATCTGTCAACACCTTTAAGAATGGGTTAGATTAATTCCTAATGGATAAGGATATCCAGGGGTATGGTGCATAGTCATGCATTATAGTTACTATAAATAGGGATAAAATGCAACGGCTGACAGCAGCATCAGTCAGAAATTTTAGTCAAATCATCATGCATAGGAGACCACAAATAGGTTGAACTCGATGGACAATTGTCTTTTTTTTAACCTCAGATACTATGTTACTATGTTACTACTTCCCTCTCTGGGGAAGAAGCTGGCAAGGCCGACTTGAAAAATCGGTGAGGGGGCACCTCTTCGAATTCCAGTTTGTAGCCTTGGGATACAATATCCATCGCCCAAGGATCCACGTCTGACAGAACCCAGACCTGGCTGATGAGTCGAAGACATGCCCCCACTGGTGTGGACTCCTTCAGTGGAGCCCCATCGTCATGCGGTGGATTTAGTAGAAGCCGGGGAGGACTTCTGCTCCTGGGAACTAGCCGGAGCAGGCGCTCTCTTTCCTCTACCCTTACCTCTGGCGAGGAAAGATGAGCCCCGACCTCTTCTGGACTTACGCGACCGAAAGGACTGCATCTGATACTGTGGAGTTTTCTTTTGCTGTGGGGGAACAAAAGGCAAAAAGGTAGATTTACCCGCGGTAGCTGTGGCAACCAGGTCCGCGAGACCTTACCCAAATAAAACTTCACCTTTGTATGGCAAAACCTCCATATTTTTCTTTGAGTCGGCATCACCCGTCCATTGGCGGGTCCACAGGGAGCGCCTAGCAGAAATCGCCATGGCGTTGGCTCTCGAACCCAGCAGCCCAACGTCTCTTTGAGCGTCCCTCATATATAAAACTGCGTCTTTAATGTGGCCTAAGGTTAATAAAATGGTATCCCTATCTAGGGTATCAAGGTCAGCTGACAAGGTATCTGTCCAAGCTGCAACTGCACTACACACCCATGCCGATGCAATTGCCGGTCTGAGCAAAGCACCTGTATGCGCATAAATAGACTTTAAAGTAGTTTCCTGCCTGCGATCAGCAGGATCCTTGAGGGCTGCCGTGTCCGGAGACGGTAGCGCCACTTTCTTTGACAGGCGTGTTAAAGCCTTGTCCACCCTGGGTGAGGATTCCCAACGTACCCTGTCCTGTGCAGGGAAAGGATATGCCATAAGAATCCTCTTGGGAATCTGCAGTTTTTATCAGGAGTTTCCCAAGCCTTTTCAAATAACTCGTTAAGCTCATGGGATGGGGGAAAGGTTACCTCAGGTTTCTTTTCCTTATACATGCGCACCCTCGTGTCAGGGACCGAGGGGTCATCTGTGATATGCAAAACCTCCTTTATTGCAACAATCATATAATGAATACTTTTTGCCACCCTTGGGTGCAACCTTGCTTCATCGTAGTCGACACTGGAGTCAGAGTCCGTGTCGGTATCAGTGTCTGCTATTTGGGATAGGGGACGTTTTTGAGACCCAGAAGGGCCCGGTGACCCAGCCGAAGCCGTGGATTGACTCCCTGCTCTTTCCCTGGACTCTGCTTTTGTTATGCACACCAGTGCCAGCAGGAATGTACTGGTGTCTGAACGGAGAGGGATGCAAAACAAATGAACTCACAGACAGACTGGGGAATATGACATTACATACATAGAAGGTGATAAGGTAACAAAATAAACACAAAGTGAACAGAGAAGCCCAAAGGCTAAGAAACTGGGTGTCTCCCTAGTATTAGGAATGCTCAGATGGAAAGAAGCGAGATGTTGTGATTTAATACGTAGAGAACCCGAAATGCTGTTGCTAAGGGCAACAGCAAAACCCTAAAGGGTTACCAACGGGTGTGGCAGTAAACTCCTTGGTCAGAGATGGAATAATAGACACAAGGAGAGTCTCCACAATCCTAGTCCTCACTTGCAGTGCACTGGTTCAGCTTACTGCCACTAAACTGACACCTGAACACCTTGCACAGTGAGAAAGGATTTTGGCAGGCAAGTCTGAGAATACAGCCGCAAACTTGCTTGGTTCACAGAGTAGCAAAAGAACCCCAGCAGGTTAAACGACTGACTCCAGTCTTACTGCTAGGTCTGGATTGGCAGAGTGTAATACCAAATCCTAAGGCCTATTTGCAGTAAGCAACAAACAAATACAAAGTTTACACAGTACTAGCTAGCTTTCAGGAACTGACTAACCAACAAAGATTCAGCAGCATCTGCCTAACCAGAGAAGAGGGTTTATATAGCAGGTGCTGTCCACGCCCCACTCAGACCTCACAGACTGTGAGCACAAAAACCAGCACCGGATCCCCTGCCGTGCACAGAGCCTGTAACCACTGCACAGCAAAAGACCCGAACCGGAGTATCAGCTACGCTCAGGTTACTCCGCTAGCACTTGTCTCCCGGTTGCCATGACGACATGGCAGCACAGAGCAGGAGACCCTAACAGCTTTGTCCAATCTCTTATGTAATAAGGTCACATTTGCATTTAAAACATTCCACATGTCCATCCAATCATGAGTCGGCGTTGCCGACAGCGACACCACAATCATCTGCTTCACCTCCTCCTTAGCTGAGCCTTCCGCATCAGACATGCCGACACACTCGTACCGACACCCCAACACACACAGTGATATAGTTATAAGGAGACAGTTCCCCAATAAGGCCCTTTGGAGAGACAGAGAGAGAGTATGCCAGCACACACCCAGCGCCAACTGACACTGGAAAATAATGTCCCAGACAATAGCGCCTTTATCTCATATATAATAGCCCAGATCTGTGACTTTGTGACTCATTTGCTTACGCTGGGCGGAGTCACAACACTGGGCGGAGTTAGTCAAATGAGTCACAGATCTGGGCAAATCTATAGGAGACTAGGAGCAGAAGCAGATGGTATGGCCATGGCACAGGCAGGGGTACATACCTCCCAACTTTCTTCAGGCAGACAGGGGTGCATACTATAAATATTGAACCCCAGAAAGGCATACAAGGGTTAAGGGGGCGTAGCCCCTTGCGACGGTGTGAAGAGCGCCCGTATGGCGCGATGAAGCACCTAGTATTAAATTACTGTGTAATACACTCACTGCGCCTTACAAGTGCCCCCCCTCCTCTTTTCAGCCCTGTGTCACCGTGTTCAGCAGGGGAGAGACCGGGGAGCCAGCTTCTCTGCAGATCTCTGTGGAGAAAATGGCGCTGGTTAGTGCTGAGGGACCAAGCTCCGCCCCCTCCAGCGGCGGGCTTCGGTCCCGCTCAAAATATCTCAGACTGGCGGGGGATTTAAAGAATTACTGCCTCTGCAGTATCTATGCCAGATAATAAGATTTTACTTACCGGTAAATCTATTTCTCGTAGTCCGTAGTGGATGCTGGGGACTCCGTAAGGACCATGGGAATAGATGGGCTCCGCAGGAGACAGGGCACTTTAAGAAAGAATTTGGATTCTGGTGTGTTCTGGCTCCTCCCTCTATGTCCCTCCTCCAGACCTCAGTTAGAGAAACTGTGCCCGGAAGAGCTGACAGTACAAGGAAAGGATTTTGGAATCCAGGGCAAGACTCATACCAGTCACACCAATCACACCGTATAACTTGTGGTAAACATACCCAGTTAACAGTATGAACAACAACGGAGCATCAGATCAACCCTGATGCAACCATAACAATGACAATATACAAGTATTGCAGAAGAAGTCCGCACTTGGGATGGGCGCCCAGCATCCACTACGGACTACGAGAAATAGATTTACCGGTAAGTAAAATCTTATTTTCTCTAACGTCCTAGTGGATGCTGGGGACTCCGTAAGGACCATGGGAATTATACCAGAGCTCCCAAATGGGCGGGAGAGTGCGTATGACTCTGCAGCACCGAATGAGCAAACACAAGGTCCTCCTCAGCCAGGGTATCAAACTTGTAGAACTTTGCAAAGGTGTTTGAACCTGACCAAGTAGCTGCTCGGCAAAGCTGTAATGCCGAGACCCCTCGGGCAGCCGCCTAAGAAGAGCCCACCTTCCTTGTGGAATGGGCCTTAACTGATTTAGGCAGCGGCAACCCAGCCGCAGAATGAGCCTGCTGAATCGTGTTACAGATCCAGCAAGCAATAGTGGGGGGAAGCCGGCAGGGCCGTCGGTGAGGGAGCATCTCCTCAAAGTCCAGCTTATATCCCTGAGACACAATATCTATTGCCCAGGGATCTAACAGGGAGTGAACCCACTTGTGGCTGAACTTACGAAGGCGTGCCCCCACCGGGCCTAGCTCCGCCTGTGGAGCCCCAGCGACATGCGGTGGATTTTGTAGAGGCCGGGGAGGACTTCTGTTCCTGGGAACTAGCTGTGTTGTGCAGCTTCTTTCCTCTGCCCCCGCCTCTGACAAGAAAGGACGCACCTCGGACTTTCTTGTTTCTTTGTTCGAAAGGCTGCATTTGATAATGTCGTGCTTTCCTAGGCTGTGCAGGAATATAAGGCAAAATATCAGAATTACCAGCTATAGCTGTGGAGACCAGGTCCGAGAACCCTTCTCCACACAATCCTCAGCCTTCCATATGCCTCTTAAGTCGGCATCATCTGTGCATTGCATATTCTACAGGACACGTCAAGCAGAAATCGACATAGCTTTGTCTCTAGGACCCAGTATACTCATGTCTCTTTGGGCATGTTTTATAAATATATATCTCTTAAGACAGCATCTTTAATATATATATCTCTATATATACATATATATATATATATATATATACATACTAGGGTCTCCATCTCTGCTGATAAGGTACCTGTCCACGCTGCCACAGCGCTATAAACCCATGCAGACACAATCGCCGGTCTGAGTAGTGTACCAGAATGTGCACGCTATCTGCAGGATCCCTGAGAATAGCTGTTACGTCAGGGCTACCTTTTGGGCAAACGTGACACCCTAGGGGAAGATTCCAATCGTATCCTGGCCCTAGTGGGGAAAGGATACTCCCTGAAAATTCTTTGTGGGAAACTGCAGTCTCTTGTCTGGAGATTCCCGCTCTTTTTCCTCATGAGAGAAGGGAAATTTACCTCAGCTTTCTTCCCCTTAAACATGTGTACCCTTGTGTCAGGGACAGATGAGTCATCAGTGATATGCAAATCATCTTTTATTACAATAATCATATATTGAATACTTTTCTGCCATTTTGGCTGTAACTTTGCATTATCGTAGTCGACACTGGAGTCAGACTCCGTGTCGATATCAGTGTCTATTATTTTGGATAGTGAGCATTGAGAGACTCTGAAGGTCTCTGCGACATAGGGACATACATGGGTAGATTCCCTGTCTGTTCTCTAATCTTTTGTGCAATAAATTCACCTTAGCACTTAATTACACATATCCAAACAGGTGTCGGCGTTGTCGACGGAGATACCCTCTCACACACATATTTGCTCCATCTCCTCCTTAGGGGAGCCTTTTACCTCACACATGTCGACACACACGTACCGACACACCACACACTCTGGGAATGCTCATCTGAAGACAATTCCCCCATAAGGCCCTTTGGTGAGACAGAGAGAGAGTATGCCAGCACACACCCCAGCGCTATTAACCCAGGAATAACACAGTAACTTAATGTTAACCCAGTAGCTGCTGTTTATATTGATTTTTGCGCCTAATTATGTTCCCCCCCTCTCTTTTTACCCTCTTCTACCGTGTAACTGCAGGGGAGAGGCTGGGGAGCTTCCTCTCAGCGGTGCTGTGGAGAAAAAACATGGCGCTGGTGAGTGCTGAGAAAGAAGCCCCGCCCTCTCGACGGCGGGCTTCTGTCCCGCTTTCATGTACAATTTTTGGCGGGGGCTCATGCATATATACAGTGCCCAACAGTATATATGCCCACTTTTGCCAAGAGGTCCTAATTGCTGCCCAGGGCGCCCCCCCCCCCCTGCGCCCTGCACCCTACAGTGACCGGAGCATGTGGGTGTAGTGTGGGAGCAATGGCGCACAGCTGCAGTGCTGTGTGCTACCTCAGTTTGAAGACTGGAGTCTTCTGCCGCCGATTTCGAAGTCTTCTTGCTTCTTTCACCCGGCTTCTGTCTTCCGGCTCTGCGAGGGGGACGGCGGCGCGGCTCCGGGATCGGACGACAAAGGGTGAGATCCTGTGTACGATACCTCTGGAGCTAATGGTGTCCAGTAGCCTAAGAAGCAGGACCTATCTTCAGAGAGTAGGGCTGCTTCTCTCCCCTCAGTCTCACGATGCAGGGAGTCTGTTGCCAGCAGATCTCCCTGAAAATAAAAAACCTAACAAAATACTTTCTTATAGCAAGCTCAGGAGAGCTCACTAAGTAGCACCCAGCTCGTCCGGGCACAGATTCAAACTGAGGTCTGGAGGAGGGACATAGAGGGAGGAGCCAGAGCAC
Organism: Pseudophryne corroboree; assembly: GCF_028390025.1. Taxonomy (NCBI): domain Eukaryota; kingdom Metazoa; phylum Chordata; class Amphibia; order Anura; family Myobatrachidae; genus Pseudophryne; species Pseudophryne corroboree. The sequence continues at coordinate 306,933,018 of NC_086449.1, read as the reverse complement.
ACCAGAATCCAAATTCTTTCTTAAAGTGCCCTGTCTCCTGCGGAGCCCGTCTATTCCCATGGTCCTTACAGGGCCGGCAACAGAAATCTTGGGGCCCGGTACACTGATTTCTATGGGGCCCCGCCCATAACCACCCTCGAGCCCCCCTCCTCATCCCCTCCTCCAAACATCCCTCTTCTGCATGTACATACAGTATAAGGTAGAGCTATAGATCATATATAAAATCTGTTTTTAAGATGTATATTAATGTGTTTGTATATAATATATAAAAATGTTTTATAAAATGTATAATGGCATAAAATGTGTACCAAAGAATGTGCAGGGTCTTTAAAAGAAAATTTGGCCTATCTTACCCTACAGACGTCTTTTCGTACCCCGAAGAGATGGTTCAGCACTGCAGATCTCACTTGCACGCTCTCTGTGGGACAGTCTGACTGCCCTCAGGTAGAACTGTGCCCGATGGAATGCACAGTTTCCATGCTATGCGGGGGTCCGCTGTGTTGGGATCGTGCTGCAATACAGGTGTTGGTGCCGTCACTACAGTGGCTCCCTCCGCTGTGCCTGGGTCCTGCTGCCAGACAGGTGGAAGTGCCGTGACTGTTGCTGCTCCTTTCAACAGCGCTGCTCCTCGGTGGCACCAAGCAGTACTAGCACAGATAAGGGCATGGTACTGTGTACAGTATACATAACACTGTAATCAGAGTATATCAGATCACTGTAATGGACTGGGCATAATTATTATTCATATTTTTCCAGGCAGGTAGTTGTGTGACTTGTAGTGCTGCTACCTGTGGGTATAACTTGGTGCATAGTGTGCACCAAGTTATACTCACATGTAGCTGCACCACAAGTCACACAGCAACCTGCCTTATAATAATAATTCCCCTTCCATTACAATGATCTGATATACTCGGTTCTGTCCTAGTCAGTTTGTGTGTTACATAGGCCATAGTGTGCACCGAGTTATAGCCACATGTAGCAGCACCATAAGTCACACAGCAACCTGCCTGGCAAAAATAATGCCCCTCCGATTACAGTGTTATTATGTACACTCTGCACAGCACCGCATCATCCTTCTCTGTACTAGTACTGCTTGCCGCCGAGGAGCAGCACTGTTGAAAGGAGTATGAGTAGTTAGAGCTCGGGATAATACTGCAGCGCTGGGCATGGTGCTGTGCGGCAGCAGCAAGTGACGGGGAACGGCCGGTGCATCACAGCGTAATGACGTCAGCATCATCACACCGGGACTGGACCAAGTGAGACTGTAACGGGGGAAGGGGTGTTTGCGGTTTGGTGATTAATTAAAGTAAATTAGCGGCCGAGTGGAGCAGTCCTTTTAGAAATCATCAACAGGTGCTGCGGCTCCGGTTTTTTGTGTCCCTGATGCTTGGGGCCCCTCTGACCTTTGGGGCCCGGTACAGGTGTCCCCTTTGACCCCCCCTGTCGCCGGGCCTGGGTCCTTACGGAGTCCCCAGCATCCACTAGGACGTTAGAGAAAATAAGATTTTACTCACCGGTAAATCTATTTCTCGTAGTCCGTAGTGGATGCTGGGACTCCGTAAGGACCATGGGGAATAGCGGCTCCGCAGGAGACTGGGCACAACTAAAGAAAGCTTTAGGACTACCTGGTGTGCACTGGCTCCTCCCACTATGACCCTCCTCCAGACCTCAGTTAGGATACTGTGCCCGGAAGCGCTGACACAATAAGGAAGGATTTTGAATCCCGGGTAAGACTCATACCAGCCACACCAATCACACCGTATAACTCGTGATACTATACCCAGTTAACAGTATGAAATATAACTGAGCCTCTCAACAGATGGCTCAACAATAACCCTTTAGTTAGGCAATAACTATAAACAAGTATTGCAGACAATCCGCACTTGGGATGGGCGCCCAGCATCCACTACGGACTACGAGAAATAGATTTACCGGTGAGTAAAATCTTATTTTCTCTGACGTCCTAAGTGGATGCTGGGACTCCGTAAGGACCATGGGGATTATACCAAAGCTCCCAAACGGGCGGGAGAGTGCGGATGACTCTGCAGCACCGAATGAGCAAACTCTAGGTCCTCCTCAGCCAGGGTATCAAACTTGTAGACTCTTACAAAAATGTTTTTACCCGACCGAGTAACAGCTCGGCAAAGTTGTAAAGCCGAGACCCTTCGGGCAGCCGCCCAAGAAGAGCCCACTTTGCTCGTGGAATGGGCTTTTACAGATTTAGGGTGCGGCAGTCCAGCCGCAGAATGGCCCTCATTCCGAGTCGTTCGCTCGGTATTTTTCTTCGCATCGCAGCGTTTTTCTGCTTAGTACGCATGCGCAATGTTCGCACTGCGACTGCGCCAAGTAATTTTGCTATGAAGATAGTATTTTTACTCACGGCTTTTTCTTCGCTCCGGCGATCGTAGTGTGATTGACAGGAAATGGGTGTTACTGGGCGGAAACACGGCGTTTTATGGGCGTGTGGATAAAAACGCTACCGTTTCCGGAAAAAACGCGGGAGTGGCTGGAGAAACGGAGGAGTGTCTGGCCGAACGCTGGGTGTGTTTGTGACGTCAAACCAGGAACGACAAGCACTGAACTGATCGCAGATGCCGAGTAAGGTTGAAGCTACTCAGAAACTGCTAAGTAGTTTGTAATCGCAATACTGCGAATACATCGTTCGCAATTTTAAGAAGCTAAGATTCACTCCCAGTAGGCGGCGGCTTAGCGTGTGTAACTCTGCTAAAATCGCCTTGCGAGCGAACAACTCGGAATGAGGGCCAATGTGCAAGTTGAATCGTGCTACAGATCCAGCGAGCAATAGTCTGCTTAGAAGCAGGAGCACCCAGCTTGTTGGGTGCATACAGGAGAAATAGCGAGTCAGTTTTCCTGACTCCAGCTGTCCTGGAAACATATACTTTTCAGGGCCCTGACTACGTCCAGTAACTTGGAATCCTCCAAGTCCCAAGTAGCCGCAGGCACCACAATAGGTTGGTTCACATGAAAAACTGATACCACCTTAGGAAGGAATTGGGAACGAGTCCTCAATTCCGCCTTATCCATATAAAATACAGATAAGGGCTTTTGTATGACAAAGCCGCCAATTCTGATACACGCCTGGCCAACGCCAAGGCCCACAGCATGACCACTTTCCACGTGAGGTATTTTAGCTCCACGGATTTAAGTGGCTCAACCCAATGCGACTTCAGGAAATCCAACACCACGTTGAGATCCCACGGTGCCACTGGAGGCACAAACGGGGGCTGACTATGCAGCACTCCCTTAACAAAAGCATGAACTTCAGGCAGTGAAGCCAGTTCTATTTTGGAAGAAAATCGATAGAGCCGAAATCTGGACCTTAATGGAACCCAATTTTAGGCCCATAGTCACCTCTGACTGTAGGAAGTGCAGAAATCGACCTAGCTGAAATTCCTCCTTTGGGGCCTTCCTGGCCTCACAGCACGCAACATATTTCCACCATATGCGGTGATAATGGTTTGCGTTCACTTCTTTCCTAGCTTTAAATAGCGTAGGGATAACTTCCTCCGGAATGCCCTTTTCCTTCAGGATCCGGCGTTCAACCGCCATGCCGTCAAACGCAGCCGCGGTACGTCTTGGAACAGACAGGCCCCCTGCTGCAGCAGGTCCTGTCTGAGCGGCAGAGGCCATGGGTCCTCTGAGATAATTTCTTGGAGTTCTGGTTACCAAGCTCTTCTTGGCCAACCCGGAACAATGAGTATAGTTCTTACTCCTCTTCTTCTTATTATTCTCATTACCCTGGGTAAGAGAGGCAGAGAAGGGAACACATACACCGACTGGTACACCCACGGTGTTACCAGAGCGTCCACAGCTATCGCCTGAGGGTCCCTTGACCTGGCGCAATATCTTTGTAGCTTTTTGTTGAGGCGGGACGCCATCATGTCCACCTGTGGCCTTTCCCAACGGTGTACAATCATTTGGAAGACTTCTGGATGAAATCCCCACTCTCCCGGGTGGAGGTCGTGTCTTCTGAGAAAGTCTGCTTCTCAGTTGTCCACTCCGGGAATGAACACTGCTGACAGTGCTAACACATGATTTTCCGCCCATCGGAGAATCCTTGTGGCTTCTGCCATCGCCATCCTGCTTCTTGTGCCGCCCTGTAGGTTTACATGAGCGACCGCCGTGATGTTGTCTGACTGGATCAGCACCGGCCGGTGTTGAAGCAGGGGTCTAGCCTGACTTAGGGCATTGTAAATGGCCCTTAGTTCCAGAATATTTATGTGTAGGGAAGTCTCCTGACTTTTCCATAGCCTTGGAAGTTTCTTCCCTGTGTGACTGCCCCCCAGCCTCGAAGGCTGGCATCCGTGGTCACCAGGACCCAGTCCTGTATGCCGAATCTGCGGCCCCCTAGAAGATGAGCACTCTGCAGCCACCACAACAGCGACACCCTGGCCCTTGGAGACAGGGTTATCCGCCGATGCATCTGAAGATGCGACCCGGACCACTTGTCCAACAGATCCCACTGGAAGATCCTTGCATGGGACCTGGCGAATGGAATTTCTTCGTAAGAAGCTACCATCTTTCCCAGGGCTCGCGTGCATTGATGCACCGACACCTGTATTTGTATTAGGAGGTCTCTGTCTAGAGACGACAACTCCTTGGACTTCTCCTCCGGGAGAAACCCTTTTTATCCTGTTCTGTGTCCAGAACCATACCCAGGAACAGTAGACGACGCGTAGGAACCAGCTGCGACTTTGGAATATTCAGAATCCAGCCGTGCTGTTGTAGCACTTCCCGAGATAGTGCTACTCCGACGAACAACTGCTCCCTGGACCTCGCCTTTATAAGGAGATCGTCCAAGTACGGGATAATTATTTCGGCCATTACCTTGGTAAATACCTCGGTGCCGGGGACAGACCAATGGCAACGTCTGGAATTGGTAATGACAATCCTGTACCACAATTTTGAGGTACTCCTGGTGAAGAGGGTAAATAGGGACATGCAGGTAAGCATCCTTGATGTCCAGTGATACCATGAAATTCTCCAGGCTTGCAATAATCGCCCTGAGCGATTCCATTTTGAACTTGAACCTTCGTTTATAAGTGTTCAAGGCTTTCAATTTTAGAATGGGTCTCACCGAACCGTCTGGTTTCGGTACCACAACATTTTGGAATAGTAACCCCGGCCTTTTTGAAGGAGGGGTACCTTGATTTCACCTGCTGGAAGTACAGCTTGTGAATTGCCGCCAGTACTACCTTTCTCCGAGGGCAGCAGGCAAGGCTGATGTGAGGTAACGGCGAGGGGGAGTCGCCTCGAACTCCAGCCTGTATCCCTGTGATACTATTTGCAGAACCTAGGGATCCACCTGTGGGCAAGCCCACTGGTCCCTGAAGTTCCCGAGACGCGCCCCCACCGCACCTGTCTCCACCTGTGGAGCCCCAGCGTCATGCGGTGGACTCAGAGGAAGCGGGGGAAGATTTTTGATCCTGGGAACTGGCTGTCTGGTGCAGCTTTTTACTTCTTCCCTTGTCTCTGTGCAGAAAGGAAGCGCCTTTGACCCGCTTGCTTTTCTGAAGCCGAAAGGACTGTACCTGAAAATACGGTGCTTTCTTAGGCTGTGAGGAAACCTGAGGTAAAAAATTTTCTTCCCAGCTGTTGCTGTGGATACGAGGTCCCAGAGACCATCCCCAAACAATTCCTCACCCTTATAAGGCAGAATCTCCATGTGCCTTTTAAAGGCAGCATCACCTGTCCACTGCCTGGTTTCTAATACCCTCCTGGCAGAATGGACATTGCATTAATTCTGGATGCCAGCCGGCAAATATCCCTCTGTGCATCCTTCATATATAAGACGACGTCTTTAATATGCTCTATGTTAGCAAAATATTATCCCTGTCTAGGGTATTAATATTATCTGACAGGGTATCAGACCACGCTGCAGCAGCACTATTTATGCTGAGGCAATTGCAGGTCTCAGTATAGAACCTGAGTGTGTATATACAGACTTCAGGATAGCCTCCTGCTTTTTATCAGCAGGCTCCTTCAAGGTGGCCGTATCGTCGCAGGGCCGGATTAACAATGGGGCTGATGGAGCTGCAGCTCCAGGCCCACAAGCAAAATAGGCCCACTGCAACTACATACTGCTGTTAACAGGAAAATAAATTCCTGCTGCCTACAACAGCCTGCCAGTGACTCTGCTGTCTGATGAGTACAGCTGCAGAGCCACCTCGACAGCACCTCTTTTTACTGCCGGCAGCAGGGAACTGGGAACCGGAGGATCGAGCGGCACTAAGAACCAGCAGCACTGCTCTGCTGCTGCCTGCACCGCCGCAGTGTAGAGAGGATGAGTGGGAGGGGACCAGACCGGACCGGCCATACTATTGCACAGCGTACGCGGCTGCTAAAGCACGGAGAGAAGGGCGCCGGGCAGCCTGGATTATGCTTCCAGCCTACTCGGAAGCCCATGCTGCATCCTCGGCTCTGGCGGTTCCCGTTGTGTTCCTTTCTCAAACGCGGCTCCCTCTAGATACCAGGCGGGCCGGCTGCGGCTGTGTGCGTTGATTGGTGGCCGGGTCTCCCGTGAAACTATCACTGTGTGCTGGTAGGTCAGATACCCCAGAGCACCCTGTTCCTGAGCTGGAGCCACCATCTGCCAGTAACAGGTAACATAGAGAATATATTAACCCAGAGCTATCAATATGTTGCAGTAGCATCACTTCTCCTCCCCTTGTTACCAGGTTAAACCACCCCCATCACCAGACTAATCCCCCCCTCCTCCACCTGACATCGGGCTCACCCACCCCCCTCACCAGACTAATCCCCCCTCTTCCCCCTGTCACCGGGCTTGCCCACCCCCCTCACCAGACTAATCCCCCCTCCTCTCCCTGTCACCGGGCTCACCCACCCCCCTCACCAGACTAATCCCCTCCTCCTCCACCTGTCACCGGGCTCACCTACACCCCTCACAAGACTAATCCCCCCTCCTCCCCTGTCACCGGGCTCACCCACCCACCTCACCAGACTAATCCCCCCCCTCCTACCCCTGTCACCGGGCTCACCCACCCCCCTCACCAGACTAATCCCCCCCCCCCTCCTCCCCCTGTCACCGGGCTCACCCACCGCCCTCACCTGACTAATCCCCCCCTCCTCCCCCTGTCACCGGGCTCAACCACCCCCTCACCAGGCTAATCCCCCCTCCTCCCCCTGTCACCGGGCTCAACCCCTTCCCCCTCACCAGACTAATCCCCCCTCCTCCCCCTGTCACCGGGCTCAACCACCCCCTCACCAGGCTAATCCCCCCTCCTCCCCCTGTCCCTGGGCTCACCCACCCTCCCCACCAGGCTAATCCCCCCTCCTCCCCATGTCACCGGGCTCACCCACCCCCCTCACCAGACTAATCCCCCCTCCTCCCCATGTCACCGGGCTCACCCACCCCTCTCACCAGACTAATCCCCCCTCCTCCCCCTGACACCGGGCTCACCCACCCCCCTCACCAGACTAATCCCCCCTCCTCCCCCTGTCACCGGGCTCACCCATCCCCCTCACCAGACTAATCCTCCCTCCTCCCCATGTCACCGGGCTCAACCACCCCCCTCACCAGACTAATCCCCTCTCCTCCCCCTGCCACTGGGCTCAGCCACCCCCCTCACCAGGCTAATCCCCCCTCCTCCCCCTGTCACCAGGCTCACCCACCCCCGTCACCAGATTAATCCCCCCTCCTCCCTGTGTCACCAGGCTCACCCACCCCCCTCACCAGGCTAAACCCCACTACCACCACCACCACCACCACCACCACACTTCCTTGTTTTCATTCAGCCACTTTAAAGCAGAGCAAGGGTTGATCCACCTTTGAGAAAGATGTAACCCCAATACAGCGAAACACATTAGGAGCATTTTGATCATCCACCTCTTAATCCTTACACCAGTGGTCTCCAACCTTAATTGGGGTGTGAGCTATTTGAGAAAAATTAAACCTCCTGAGGAGCTACTAAAGTTTTTGGAAAAAAATGCCGTACTTAAATGGTTGCTGGTGCGCTCTCAGTGTTAAGACTAGCCTCGTGGGCAAAAAAGTTTCTGGCGCCCCTCCCATTGCTATATTAAGAGTAAAGAATTAGCGCGTGCCTTAAGCGCGTGCACTCCAAAAAGAACAGTGTGGCCTCACTGCAAGGGGTGTGGCATTGCAGGAAGAGACTACCTTTTTTCCCAGTTTTGCAACCTGCACGCCCAGACATTGGCTACCACAGGGAAAAAAAATCCCAATTCATGCCCTTTACATTATTTGTAATTTTTCCTCCTTATAGTAATGCCCCTTACACATTATGCCACACACCGCAATGCTCCTGACACATTATGTCACACACCGCAATGCCCCTGACACATTATGCCACACACCGCAATGCCCGTGATACATTATGCCACACACCGCAATGCCCGTGATACATTATGCCACACCGCAATACCCGTGATACATTATGCCACACACCGCAATGCCCGTGATACATTATGCCACACACAGTAATGCCCTTGACACATTATTTCACACTGCATTGCCCATGATACAGTATGCCACGCACCATAATGCCCATTACACATATTAGCACACACTGCAATGCCCGTGATACATTATGCCACACACTGCAATGCCCATTACACATTATATCACTCACCGCAATGCCCATGATAAAGTATGCCACACACTGTAATACCCATTACACATTTTATCTCACACCACAATGCTGGTTATACACACCATAATGCCACACACCATAATGCCCATTACACATTATATCACACCGCAATGCCAGTTATACATTATGGCATACAATGTAATGCCCATTACACATTATGCTCCACAGTAAGGCTTCTAATTAATTTTTTATTTACCTGCTTGTTGTCAGGGGTCTTATGCTCATTGCCAGGTGTTTTATGCTTGTTGCCAGGGGTGTCATGCTCTGGGGTCCATGCTTGTTGCCAGGGGTGTCATGCTCTGGGTTCCATGCTTGTTGCCAGGGGTGTCATGCTCATAGCCAGGGATCTTGTTGGCAGTGGTGTAATGCTCGTTGCCAGGGGTGTAACTCTCTGCGTGTCATGCTTGTTGTTAGGGGTCTTGTTGCGCGGGGTACACAGCTGCATAGAGCGCGCGCGATAATAGGGGCACTGCCGCAGTGTTACCCCACCGCCACGCTGGAGGAGGTAGCCTAGCTACTGCTCTCCCTCCTGTCAGTGCAGCTGATTGACAAGAGAGTGTATGCGTGTGTGGTGTGTGTGTCCCCTGCCTGCCAGCATTCTCTGTTCCCTCTGCCTCACTGCTGCCTCTGTGCCCCAGCACCCTAGCCCCCTCATGCCGCCGCCGCGTGTAATGGAAGTGCCAGGAGCGCCAGCGCAGAGCGCTCCCAGCACTTCCGGGTAACTATAGCGCTGGCCTGACACTGACAGGCACTAGAGGTCAAGTATGATCTCTAGCGTCTGTCTCCTCCTTGATGGAGGAGCGCTACGGAAAGGCTGGGGGGGGGGGGGGGGAGTTTATTTGCAAACTCCCCCCCAAGTTTGCCAGCAGCAGCAGCCAGCACGGGTCGAGCAACCCGGATTGCGGCTGCTAGCTACCTGTCGCTCGCGAGCAACGGGATGGCGACCACTGCCTTACACCAACCGTAGCAAATCAAGACCAAACCCTGCTCTTCTTTTAAGTGCTTGAAACCAGGAAGCTGCACAAACCCACAGTCGGCAAAAACTGGACCAAGTACCTTCAGAACATCTAGCAGTGGAGTGGCAACTATAATATAAAGGGACAGTGCGTGTCTAGGAGCTTGTCCGAGAGTTACACAAAAGGGGTCATTTTAGGAATGGACACGTTTACTCTGTATGGACGGTTGGGCGGGATTACTAATTGCAGTTTATCATATAGGTGTTTATATATGCATACAATGTATGATTTTGATAAAAATTTAGGTTAAATACATTTTTTATCCATGTATTATTGAATTGTTTAAATTACCAGCGCTGCCAAGCTTGTCTATTGTATACCTACTATTCTTCCCCCTGTATCTCTCCCATCTTCCTCCCATCTAGGCCCTATTCTTCTCCCTGTATCTCTCCCGTCTTCCTCCCATCTAGACCCTGTTCTTCCTACCATCTTCCACTGTTCTCCCTTTTTTCCTGTTCTTAATAAAATATTTATTGTAATATAATAAATTAAGCACTGAGAACACACACACACACACACACACACACACACACACACACACACACACACACACACACACACACACACACACACACACACACACACACACACACACACACATATACAGCACTGGTCACACCCCCATTCCAGCAGCATACAATAGGCCCTTCATAAATTTCAGCTCCAGGCCCATGAGGAACTTAATCTGGCACTGCCTAAGACGGCAGTGCCACCTTTTTTGACAAACGTGTGAGCGCCTTATCCACCCTAGGGGATATCTCCCAACGTGACCTATCCTCTGGCGGGAAAGGGTACGCCATCAGTAACTTTTTAGAAATTACCAGTTTCTTATCGGGGGAACCCACGCTTCTTTACACACTTCATTCACTCATCTGATGGGGGAACAAAACACTGGCTGCTTTTTCTCCCCAAAAATAAAACCCCTTTTATGTGGTACTTGGGTTCATGTCAGAAATGTGTAACACATTTTTCATTGCCGAGATCATGTAACGGATGTTCCTAGTGGATTGTGTTTATATCTCAACCTCGTCGACACTGGAGTCAGACTCCGTGTCGACATCTGTGTCTGCCATCTGAGGTAACGGGCATTTTTTGAGCCCCTAATGGCCTTTGAGACGCCTGGGCAGGCGCGGGCTGAGAAGCCGGCTGTCCCACAGCTGTTACGTCATCCAGCCTTTTATGTAAGGAGTTGACATTGTCGGTTAATACCTTCCACCTATCCATCCACTCTGGTGTCGGCCCCACAGGGGGCGACCTCCCATTTATCGGCCTCTGCTCCGCCTCCACGTAACCTTCCTCATCCAACATGTCGACACAGCCGTACAGACACACCGCACACATACAGGGAATGCTCTGACTGAGGACAGGACCCCACAAAGTCCTTTGGGGAGACAGAGAGAGAGTATGCCAGCACACACCAGAGCGCTATATAATGCAGGGATTAACACTATAACTGAGTGATTTTTCCCCCAATAGCTGCTTGTATACATATATTGCGCCTAAATTTAGTGCCCCCCCTCTCTTTTTAACCCTTTGAGCCTGAAAACTACAGGGGAGAGCCTGGGGAGCTGTCTTCCAGCTGCACTGTGAAGAAAAAATGGCGCCAGTGTGCTGAGGGAGATAGCCCCGCCCCTTTTTCGGTGGACTTTTCTCCCGCTTTTTTATGGATTCTGGCAGGGGTAATTTATCACATATATAGCCCTGGGACTATATATTGTGATGATTTGCCAGCCAAGGTGTCTTATATTGCCCTCAGGGCGCCCCCCCCCAGCGCCCTGCACCCATCAGTGACCGGAGTGTGAGGTGTGCATGAGGAGCAATGGCGCACAGCTGCAGTGCTGTGCGCTACCTTGTTGAAGACAGAAGTCTTCTGCCGCCGATTTTCCGGAACACTTCTTGCTTCTGGCTCTGTAAGGGGGCCGGCGGCGCGGCTCCGGGAACGAACACCAAGGTCGGGTCCTGCGGTCGATCCCTCTGGAGCTAATGGTGTCCAGTAGCCTAAGAAGCCCAAACTACCACCTGTTAGGTAGGTTCGCTTCTTCTCCCCTTAGTCCCTCGCTGCAGTGAGTCTGTTGCCAGCAGATCTCACTGTAAAATAAAAAACCTAAATATACTTTCTTTCTAGGAGCTCAGGAGAGCCCCTAGTGTGCATCCAGCTCAGCCGGGCACAAGATTCTAACTGAGGTCTGGAGGAGGGTCATAGTGGGAGGAGCCAGTGCACACCAGGTAGTCCTAAAGCTTTCTTTAGTTGTGCCCAGTCTCCTGCGGAGCCGCTATTCCCCATGGTCCTTACGGAGTCCCAGCATCCACTTGGGACGTCAGAGAATAGAGGTTTTATTGCTGCCCAGGGCGCCCCCCCTGCGCCCTGCACCCATCTGTGCCCGCTAGTGTGTGTATTGTGTGTGTGGGAGCAATGGCGCGCAGCGTTACCTCAGTGAAGATCTGAAGTCTTCTGCCGCCTTGAAGTCTTCTTTTCTTCTTATACTCACCCGGCTTCTATCTTCCGGCACTGCGAGGAGGACGCGGCGCGGCTCCGGGACGAACAGCGAGGGGAGACCTGCGTTCCGACTCCCTCTTGAGCTAATGGTGTCCACTAGCCTAAGGGGTCCTACTCACTGGCCGACCCGCCGCCGAGCTGCCCGACGGCGGATACGGCCGACGAGCGACCCGGCGGCGGGGGGGCAGTGACGGGGGGGGGGTGAAGTTTCTTCACTCCCCTCGTCACGCGGCTGCATTGAAGTGCAGGCAAATATGGACGAGATCGTCCATATTGGCCTGCATGCACAGCCGACGGGAGACCAGCGATGAACGAGCGCGGGGACGCGCATCGTTCATCGCTGGAGTCTCCACACTGAAAGATATGAACGAGTTCTCGTTCATTTATGAACGAGATCGTTCATATCTTTCTGAAAATCGGCCAGTGTGTAGGGCCTATAAGAAGCAGAGCCTATCACTTAAGTAGGTCTGCTTCTCTATCCTCAGTCCCATGATTCAGGGGATAAGGGCCCCACCTCTTCACACACCTTGCTCAGGTGTCACACCAGGTGTCAATTACACTGATCAAATTGGAGCTCTGTCTGACTGCTAATCCTTTCAGAGTGACCGCTGGACGATACGCTCTTACAGCCAGCCACTGCACAAAGTGATCTCTCTATCTCCTCGCTGCTTAGTGATTGTGGGCATTGCAGGACTGACGGCCGGGGATGCCCGGCTCTCGACCAGCTCACGGGAGAGGTAATACCTTCTGTATACTATACCTGATGATCACGAGTACACCGCAATCTGGAATTGTTTGTGCTGCAATGCACTTCCTCTCAGCTTAGTCACGGCTGACAGTCTGCGGAATTTGGACATTTACCATCTTTTCTCCAATTGTGCTACATAACATGAGACACCATACACTTTGAGACCATTTAGGTCTGATTATTCTCTCATCATATTTTATTCTTTGTTACATATGTTTTGGTTTATTGTTTTTATCACTTAATAAATCTTTTATTCTATACGTCGGCTCTCTCCCTTTTTCTCAACTCCTGACATACAGCGCAGCCTTCTTGCTTGTTTCTTTGTTTGTTTGCTCACTCCACATAGTGATATTGGCATGCGCAGTATTTCAGGAGTTGTTCCCTATTAGGGATGATTATTGTTATATTTCTGAGGCGCTGTTTTAGCAGTTAAGTGTTGTCGTTTCTGTTTCCACGATGCAGGGAGCCTGTTGCCAGCAGTGCTCCCTGAAAATAAAAAACCTAACAAAATTCTTTATCAGAGAAACTCAGGAGAGCTCCCCTGTAGTGCACCCAATCTCCTCTGGGCACAGGATCTAACTGAGGTCTGGAGGAGGGGCAGTGGTGCAAGTGGGCGGGTACGGGTGGGTACGGCGTACCCGTAAGAATTTAGCCGTGGGTACGCCGTACCCACACCGACGGGCCGCCGCTCCTCTTCCTTCCCTCCCTCCCCCACGCCGCACCGCCGCACACGCCTCTGATGTGCGGGCAGGAGAGTGCAGCCTGCGCCTCTCGTTCCCCTCAGTCTCCGGTGGGTGTTTCAGTTTACTTCAGCGCCGATCCGTGAGCCAATCAGAGCTCGCACCCGCGAGCTCTGATTGGCTCACGGATCGGCGCTGAATTAAACTGAGACACCCGCCGAAGACTGAGGGGAACGAGAGGCGCAGGCTGCACTCTCCTTCCCTCACATGACAGACAGGAGGACAGCGACGGCAGCGGTGAGTAGGGGAGGGGGGCATGTTATACCTGGCACTGGGGGGGCATGTATACCTGGCACTGGGGGCATATCTGGCACAGGGGGGCATATATACCTGGCACTGGGGGCATATCTGGCACAGGGGGGCATATATACCTGGCACTGGGGGATATCTGGCACAGGGGGGCATGTATACCTGGCACTGGGGGCATATCTGGCACAGGGGGGCATATATACCTGGCACTGGGGGCATATCTGGCACAGGGGGGCATATATACCTGGCACTGGGGGATATCTGGCACAGGGGGGCATGTATACCTGGCACTGGGGGCATATCTGGCACAGGGAGGCATATATACCTGGCACTGGGGGATATCTGGCACAGGGGGGCATGTATACCTGGCACTGGGGGATATCTGGCACTGGGGGGGCATGTTATACCTGGCACTGGGGGATATCTGGCACTGGGGGGGCATGTATACCTGGCACTGGGGGATATCTGGCACTGGGGGCATATCTAGCACAGGGGGGCATATATACCTGGCACTGGGGGATATCTGGCACAGGGGGGCATGTATACCTGGCACTGGAGGATATCTGGCACTGGGGGCATATCTGGCACTGTAGGGGCATTTCTGTATCTGGCACGGGGGGCAATGTATATCTGACACAGTGGGGGCATTTGTGTATCTAGCACTGTGGGGCAATGTGTATCTGACACTGTGAGGCAATGTATGGCACTCTGGGGGCATTTCTGTATCTGGCACTGTGGGGCAATGTGTATCTGGCACTGTGGGGCAATGTGTATCTGGCACTGTGGGGCAATGTGCATCTGGCACTGTGGGGCAATGTGCATCTGGCACTGTGGGGCAATGTGTATCTGGCACTGTGGGGCAATGTGTATCTGGCACTGTGGGGCAATGTGCATCTGGCACTGTGGGGCAATGTGCATCTGGCACTGTGGGGCAATGTGCATCTGGCACTGTGGGGCAATGTGTATCTGGCACTGTGAGGCAATGTGTATCTGACACTCTGGGGACATTTGTGTATCTGGCACTCTGGGGACATTTGTGTATCTGGCACTGTGGGGCAATGTGTATCTGGCACTGTGGGGTTATATGTATCTGGCACTGTGGGGCAATGTATATCTAGCACTGTGGTGCAACGTGTATCTGACACTATTGGGGTCATACGTGTATCTGCCCCTCCCCCATATGTGTATCACGCCCCCATTTTCATTGGCCACGCCCCATGTGGCATTTGGCCACACCCATTTTTTTGCGCGCGCGCCTTCGGCGCGCGCACACAGTACCCGTAAGACATTTTTTCTACTTGCACCACTGAGGAGGGGCATAGAGGGAGGAGCCAGTGCACACCCATTCTAAAGTTCTTTATAGTGCCCATGTCTCCTGCGGAGCCCGTCTATACACCATGGTCCTTTACGGAGTCCCCAGCATCCTCTAGGATGTAAGAGAAATATATATAGAAATCTTTCATGGCATCAAGTTCAGAAGGGAAGCAGTTAGCTTCCCTACATACGGTATCCTGGCGGTCAATATACCGACACCGGGATCCCGAGGGAGGACACAGATACCGACGCCACCCTGGAATGCCGGCGTCACATTACCAACAGACGGCATCCCGAACATCCACACAGCAGGATGCACTGACATCCTACCGCGCATGCGAAGTTAGGTTTAGTCTGCAGAAGAGGGATTAGGGTTAGGCTGCAGCGCCGGGAGGGTTAGGGACCGGGAAGGGGAGGTTAGAGTTAGGCATCAGGCGGGGAGGGTTAAGTTTAGGCAGCGGGTAAGGGAGGGTTAGGTTTAGGCAGCAGGGGAGGGTTAGGCATCAAGCAAGGAGGATTAGGCACCACCGGGGAGTGTTAGGCACCCACAAGGGAGGGTTAGGGTAGGGTCAAGAGGAGGGTTAAGGGGCATACTGGGGTGCTGTCGGCATTCTGAAGGATGGAATGCGGATTCTAACCAACGGCATCCTGTTCATTGACAAATCATTCTGAACCCGTTCAGAACATGGGGCCCCCCAGAGATGTCAGTGTACCAGATTTCTGTTACAGACCCTGGGAGATCTATTAAGCCTGGTGAAGTGATAAAGTGGAAGGCGATAAAGCCCCAGCCAATCAAGTCCTGTCATTTTTCAAAACCCAGCCTGTAACTTAACAGTTGAGAGCTGATTGGCTGGTACTTTATCACCTTTCACTTTATCACTTCACCAGGCTTAATAAATCTGCCCCTGAATCCACTGTGCCTGTATTTAATATCCAGCAGACCCCACCATCTCTGCCCAGGTACCCGTTTGTCTAAAACAGGCTATTCTAAACGTAAACCGCAGAGCTTGCTGTCAACTGTGCTACATAATATGGGAAACGCAGTAAGCCACAAAGCTGCAGTCAGCAATACCACGCGTACACGTGACGCTGTAACGCAAAAATGACGCGCGCCCATATGGCCTCCGGCCCGCCTGGCGGTGTCACTCTGGTGTGTGTATGACTAGCAGCGGCTGCCATGGCGACCGGGAAGCGGCGAGAGGAGGGCGGGTGGTTGCAGTGCCATGGTAACACAAATCGCCACCTGACTGATGTGGGATATACCACTGTGCGGCTGTGTGTGAGAGACAGGAGAGGGCTACACCACTGGCGGAAGGGAGGGGGAGGAAACGCTATCGCTATCTGTTCCCGTAACCTCCGCTGCTGCCCCCTGACCCACATCACTCCTTAGCATGTACTGAGAGCAGCGCGACATGTTCCCCAACAAATACCGGGGGAGGCTGCTGCCTAATGTGAGTAACTGGCATTGTGTGTGTCCGTGACATTCGCCCATTCATATGCTGCTATACAGTGTTATATTACTGTATATCATGTAACAGTGGGGAGTACCATAATATGGTTTGTTATGTAACTAAACTGGCATATACTGTCTGTCTATCTATCTATCTATCTATCTATCTATCTATCTATCTATCTCTTGTTAAAATAACTATCTGCTAGTAGTGTGTGCAACAGACATTTTAAATGAATAATTGAGCACGTGTAATTAGTTTGTATGCATCTTGCTAATTTTCCAAGCTCCAAGTATGTGTAATGGAGCCTCGTGTGTTGTGCTGGCCATACATTATCCAGTTACTGTGTAGTGTGTTGCCGTGACCGACCACAAATTATCAATCTGTCAGACATAGCGAATCATCCAGATTCCACCATGTCTGACAGATGATTTATGCAGGTCGGCTGCGTCTGGCAGTGTAAGCGCTGCCAGTGTAAGCGCTGCTCCTGTCCGAGCAACTGATATTTTCCCTGTTCCTTCACAGGGGATGAATGGGGAAATGTCTCCGTCCCAGGGGAGGAAAGCAGATATTTATTTATTTATATAGCGCACACATATTCTGCAGAGACTATTTGCCCATTCACATCGGTCCCTGCCCCAGTGGAGTTTACAATCTATATTCCCTAACACATGCACACGCACACACATTCATACTAGGGTTAATTTGTGTTGGGATCCAATTGACCTACAGGTATATATTTGGATTGTGGGAGGAAACCGGAGTACCCGGAGGAAACCCACTCAAGTACAGGGAGAATATACAAACTCTGCACAGGTAGAGCCATGGTGGGAATCGAACTCATGACCTCAGTGCTGTGAGGTAGTAATGCTAACCATTACACCATCCGTACTGCCCATGAGATATTAGGCGAGATGTAATAGATTGCCGCAGGTGTTGGATGCTGGCCGATCTTGGATTTTTTTTTTTTTTTTAAGACCAAAACCATGCCTTGTAAATTACTGTCACTTTAAAAAAAAAAGTCATAGATCGGGCCGCAATCCCACACCTCGAGCAATCTCGGACTCTATTACAGTGTGTGGCCATATGCTATGAGATATCTCACAGTGTTTTTGCCACAATATCTGCTGGGGTTCAGGCTGTCAGATAAATGTCTGACAGACCTTTTATCCACTGGCGTTGCTATAATGCGTGCAGTGTGTGCGGTGAGTCCAGAGGGGGCCCCCACCGCACACGCTGCACCCATTTTCTGAATACTCACCCCTCCAGAGTCCCGCGGCGACGTCCACGGCGGTATTAAAACTCTGTGAAAATGGCCCAGCGGCCATTTTCACGGAGTTCTGCGCATGCGCAGTAGAGAAATCTCAGGGAAAATGGCCGCCGCACCATTTTCCCGGACATCTGCACATGCGCAGTAGAGTCTTAGTGCTCTAGTGCTCAGACTCTCAGCGCTGCCGTCAGAGAGGAGGGGGCCCGAACGGAGGAGGCTGCACCCGGGCCTCCTCTCTTAAAATGCCACTGCTTTTATCTGACTACACATAAGCCATCATTAATACCATTTATGTATATAAACGTGTAATTGTATTTATAAGATGTGTCTTCATCTGTAAATATGTGACAGCCTCTTTCGACATTATACTTAGTGACATGTCATAGGGTGGGTACGCACTAGGCGATGTGCTCTATGAGCGACGCCACCTAGAGTGTTCCCATCCCTGCTGGGCTGGTCGGCGGCAGTGTATACACACTGAGCGTATGCAATCGATATCGCTCAGTCACGTCACGCCACAGCCGGACCGTGCATCCAGTTTTTGAATGACAGTCCCAAATTGAGCTGCATACACGGCCAACAGCGAGGGTCGTTAACGACCCGCGGGGCTGCACATCGCTCGGCGGCGGCATACACACTTAACAATAAAGTAAACAATGTCTCAGGAAGGGTCAAAATGAGCGACGTTGTTTACATTACCGCTAAGTGTGTAGGCACCTATACTGTCTGCCTGGATATCTGCATCATAGAGTCTCTGAAGGATTCTAAAGGATAGCTACACAATGATATGGGGCTCTTACCTAAACGCATATTATGAGCATTGTATGTGTGGGGCATTAGGACGTACGCAGGACATTGGACTGTTTCATAATTGGATCTGCCTGAAACACAATATTTATTTGTTTGTAATAATGAGAACACAAAATATTTTGGTGTGCTCGGGACAATCTTTTTTACCATAGTATTTATGCATGCATGTAGGGTCGCAGAGATTTATAGCTGTGGCAGCCAGATATATAGTACTACCTTATGCTGATGTGAGTCTTCGCATGTCTTCGTGCTTATAGTTGCATCACCTACTATTTTTCCATTTGCAGTCTCAGCCATCATTGTTCATAATTAGCACTTACACCTTCCCCATGCTGTGGCAATAGATCCATCAGTAACAGGCCTCCCTTTGTAACATGCACAGTACTCCCACAAAACAGATCTCTTATGTGCCCTAGCAAGCTAGCTGCCCAGTTGACACCTAGAAATGCCCCTTACTTGGACAAAGAAAACCGGCTGCTCATGGAGCCTCCATCGAGGTGGTATTAGATTAGATCAGATTTTGACTTGACAGCAGACACACACCTGCAAACAAAACTCGCGGCCCTCGTGCCCAATTTTGGTTTCCCGCGCATATGCACACTCCTGATACCGGTCGGTATCCAGTTTAAAAAATGAATGCAGGCAGGATTTTCAGCAAGAAAAGAAAAGAAGAAATACACAATGCTCCGGTGGTCTCCGCGGCTCCTGTGGTCTCCCCTTTATCTGTGCACTGGGGAGTTGGCTGCTGGGAGGTCTAGTTCTCTCAGCTGTTGCCTCTGGGATGGGGGTGGGTGTCACACATACACACCAGGGGTCACAAACACTGATGCACACACTCCTGTACACTCACACACACTCGCACAATACATTACACTCAACTCTGCTGATTGAGGAGAAGACACCGTTTCGGAAGGTGAGTAAATTACTGACTAAGCTAAATGTAAACTTTCAAATTCTTAATTAGTCCTTAGGGGTGAGGTGCTGCAAGAGTGCCAATGCAAGTCTCAGTGATTTTTCCTATTCAGACTTTCCTAGTCAGACTTGCTCTGGGAGTACGTGAAAGAAAGCTGTGGTGATTTTTATAGAAACCAATGCGTCTCATTTTCTCTCCTGCAATTGAATAGCAAAACTCCGCGGGTGCAGGACATACCCAGCTTCTGTTTTTTTACATTTCCTGCTCTTAATTGAATTCCCCCCTTACACACTAGGGTTAATTTGTCATATGCATGCGTAAGATGGTGTGACACGTGTACTATGTGTTTTTGAAATATAAGACAGCATGATGTTACAAGGACACTGCATATGAAGTGATCTACTGTTGTTCCTGGACTGGGTACAGGTAAGCAAATATTTTTTTTGTCTGTGTTTGAAGATGTGGTTTATATTTAATCCTACAGTAAAACTATTTTAAAGATGCTGTATTTGTTTCACTTTGTTCTGAACACAAGAAAGATCACTTAAAATAACTTCATGGTATACAACGATTATAAGTTTAGTGTGTAGTAGATATTACATATGTTGATTTAGGATTAAGTAAGGCTGTTTGTAATGTAAATTAAGAATCACTTGGGCTCATGCAGAGTTTGGATGTAAAGCTGTGTACAGACTGGAGCGATGTCAGGCTGATTTGCCGTTTCATAACAACAAATTACCCACGTCACTCATTGTGTACGGGTGATTGCGTGTGGTCACTAGCGACAGACGCTAGATTTGATGTGCTCTACATCAAACCTAGACTTACTGCTAGCGACTTTGTTTATGATAATGGAGGATGGAACATGACCGTTCCTTCCTTCATTAAACCCGTTCCAGTGTGTACACCCAATTGGAGCTCAAGGGCATTCATTCTGATGTCGGAACGAATGTCCGACGCTCCAATGTGTACCCAGCTTAAGTCCAACATAGAAACAGCCAAATGCACTTTGTTATGTGTAGTAAGAGAATAGTTTCTCTCTTTTGTGCCTCTATACCTTTTGGTATAATGAGGATGGGAAGCTGCAGTCTGACGTAGCCGCAGTACAGTAGAGGCATGCCAAAGATCTTTATATGGCATGTACTATCTCTCTGCCACCCACTGCCTCCATGTCGCAGACTGCCTCCCCAGTTACCCACTGCCTCCATGTTACCCCTGCATCTCTCTTTCACCCACTTCCTCCATGTCACCCTCTACCTCCCCAGTCACCCACTATCTCTCAGTCACCCACTGCCTCCCAGTCACCCACTATCTCTGTTACCCACTGCCTCCATGTTTCTGACTGCTCCCCCAGTCACCCACTATCTGTTTGTCACAAATTACCTCCCTAGTCATGGACTATTTCACTATCACCCACTGCCTCCCCAGTCACCTGCTGCCTCCATGTCACACATTGCCTCCCCAGTCACCAACTATCTCTCTGTCACACACTACCTCCCCAGCCCACCACTGTCTGTCTGTCACCCACTTCCACCATGTCTCACACTGCCTCCCCAGTCACCCACTATCTCTCGGTAACCCGCTTCCTCCATGACACACACTTTTTCCCCTTGTCACCCTCTGCCTTTCTCTGTCACCCACTGCCTCTCCCCTGTGTTACTATCTTTCCAGCACCCTCTCTCTCCTGTCACCCTCTGCCTCTCCAAGGCATCAACCTCTCCCCGTCATATGCGTACAGCATTCCTTTTGAGGCCACACCCCTTGTTGTGAGGCCACTTTACCTGCAGTGGCCGCGTCTTTGGTGCACACAAACAACACCCCCCCGTTCAAAGTTCATTGCCGTCAGTCAACACGTTGACAGACAAAATGTAATTAACAATGGGAGCAGGTACAGACAGCCGCAGTGTGTTCATGCGCTGCCATCGTTTGTAGAAACCTCATGTTCCCATGTCATGGTTATAACCCCCCCTTCCTTGTCATTTTTTTCTGAATCTGCCCTGCCAGTTCCATTTACAGATTGTCTTATTGTCCACCTACAATGGAGCCCAACCTTTACAGAAAAGATGGGCTTATTTGCCTTACTGCAACATAGCAAAATAAATCTGTAGTTTTGAGTGCACAAATTTGTTGTCATGTTAGAGGACAATAAACATAGACAAATCTATTTGGGAGATCGGTTTTACTGCCAGTGACCCCTGTAGAAACTGTGCATGAGAATTGAAAAGCATAATATTGTGTACTCTGTCAATAAAGCTTTAAAAGCGCATTTTCAAAACCTCCCTGAGCACAATGTACTATGGAGGTCTTTCAGGTCTGATCGCTGTGTTGCGTTTTTTGCTGTCCTGCATTCAGAAAGTCGCCGTCTACCGTGGGAGTGTATTTTCACCGTACAAGTGTGCGATCCTATGTGTACACCATGCTGCTAAAATTAGTGTGTGCAGTGCGATTGAATCAGGCTGATCGGGGCCGGAGCTGACGTCGGACACCCTCCCTGAAAACGCTTGGGCAAGCCTGCGTTTTTCCAGAACACTCCCTGTAAACGGTTAGTTATCACCCACAAACGGCCTCATCCTGTCAATCACTTTGTGAACGCCCGTGCGAACGGATATTACGCACCATCCTGTCGCTGACGGCGATCCCTCTTGTTGTAGGCCAACGCGTGTGTGCATTGCGATGCATGCGCTGTTATGACCTGATCGCCCGCTGTGCGAAAACACACAGCAGAGATCAGATCTGAATTACCCCCTATATACTTTAAAAGTGCAACCATAGAACACTATTGCATTGTACTGTGTGTTAATGCTAGTAATTGCTGCAGGCACTGTTGAATGTTTGTCTATGTTAGTATATAGGTTGATTAACTTATTTACTTTTCTCTGACGTCCTAAGTGGATGCTGGGGACGCCGTCAGGACCATGGGGATTAGCGGCTCCGCAGGAGACAGGGCACAAAAGTAAAAGCTTTAGGATCAGGTGGTGTGCACTGGCTCCTCCCCCTATGACCCTCCTCCAAGCCTCAGTTAGATTTTTGTGCCCGGCCGAGAAGGGTGCAATCTAGGTGGCTCTCCTAAAGAGCTGCTTAGAGTAAAAATTCCCTGACTGAAAATATTGATACCCTTGACAGGGACAGTATTTTATTGACTATAGTAAGTGCGATGTCCATATCTGCCAAAAGATGTTTATGGACACGACAGTGGTCAGGTGATGCAGATTCCAAACGGCACATGGAAGTATTGCCGTATAAAGGGGAGGAGTTATTTGGGGTCGGTCCATCGGACCTGGTGGCCACGGCAACAGCTGAAAAATCCACCTTTTTTACCCCAAGTCACATCTCAGCAGAAAAAGACACCGTCTTTTCAGCCTCAGTCCTTTCGTCCCCATAAGGGCAAGTAGGCAAAAGGCCAGTCATATCTGCCCAGGGATAGAGGAAAGGGAAGAAGACTGCAGCAGGCAGCCCATTCCCAGGAACAGAAGCCCTCCACCGCTTTGGCCAAGTCCTCAGCATGACGCTGGGGCCGTACAAGCGGACTCAGCTGCGGTGGGGGGTCGTCTCAAGAATTTCAGCGCGCAGTGGGCTCACTCGCAAGTGGACCCCTGGATCCTACAAGTAGTATCCCAGGGGTACAGATTGGAGATTCGAGACGTCTCCCCCTCGCAGGTTCCTGAAGTCTGCTTTACCAACGTCTCCCTCCGACAGGGAGGCAGTATTGGAAACAATTCACAAGCTGTATTCCCAGCAGGTGATAATCAAAGTACCCCTCCTACAATAAGGAAAGGGGTATTATTCCACACTATATTGTCGTACTGAAGCCAGACGGCTCGGTGAGACCTATTCTAAATCTGAAATATTTGAACACTTACATACAAAGGTTCAAATCAAGATGGAGTCACTCAGAGCAGTGATAGCGAACCAGGAAGAAGGGAACTATATGGTGTCCCTGGACATCAAGGATGCTTACCTCCATTTCCCAATTTGCCCTTCTCACCAAGGGTACCTCAGGTTCGTGGTACAAACTGTCACTATCCGTTTCAGACGCTGCCGTTTGGATTGTCCACGGCACCCCGGGTCTTTACCAAGGTAATGGCCGAAATGATGATTCTTCTTCAAAGAAAAGGCGTCTTAATTATCCCTTACTTGGACGATCTCCTGATAAGGGCAAGGTCCAGAGAACAGTTGGAGGTCGGAGTAGCACTATCTCAAGTAGTTCTACGACAGCACGGGTGGATTCTAAATATTCCAAAATCGCAGCTGTCTCCGACGACACGTCTGCTGTTCCTAGGGATGATTCTGGACACAGTCCAGAAAAAGGTGTTACTCCCGGAGGAGAAAGCCAGGGAGTTATCCGAGCTAGTCAGGAACCTCCTAAAACCAGGAAAAGTGTCAGTGCATCATTGCACAAGGGTCCTGGGAAAAATGGTGGCTTCTTACGAAGCGATTCCATTTGGCAGATTTCACGCAAGAACTTTTCAGTGGGATCTGCTGGAAAAATGGTCCGGATCGCATCTTCAGATGCATCAGCGGATAACCCTGTCTCCAAGGACAAGGGTGTCTCTTCTGTGGTGGCTGCAGAGTGCTCATCTACTAAGGGGCCACAGATTCGGCATTCAGGACTGGGTCCTGGTGACCACGGATGCCAGCCTGAAAGGCTGGGGAGCAGTCACACAAGGAAAAAATTTCCAGGGAGTGTGATCAAGTCTGGAGACTTCTCTCCACATAAATATACTGGAGCTAAGAGCAATTACAATGCTCTAAGCTTAGCAAGACCTCTGCTTCAAGGTCAGCCGGTATCGATCCAGTGGGACAACATCACGGCAGTCGCCCACGTAAACAGACTGGGCGGCACAAGAAGCAGGAGGGCAATGGCAGAAACTGCAAGGATTCTTCGCTGGGCGGAAAATCATGTGTTAGCACTGTCAGCAGTGTTCATTCCGGGAGTGGAAAACTGGGAAGCAAACTTCCTCAGCACGACCTCCACCCGGGAGAGTGGGGACTTCATCGGGAAGTCTTCCACATGATTGTGAACCGTTGGGAAAGACCAAAGGTGGACATGATGGCGTCCCGCCTGAACAAAAAACTGGACAGGTATTGCGCCAGGTCAAGAGACCCTCAGGCAATAGCTGTGGACGTTCTGGTAACACCGTGGGTGTACCAGTCGGTGTATGTGTTCCCTCCTCTGCTTCTCATACCTAAGGTACTGAGAATTATAAGACGTAGAGGAGTAAGAACTATACTCGTGGCTCCGGATTGGCCAAGAAGGACTTGGTACCCGGAACTTCAAGAGATGCTCACAGAGGACTCATGGCCTCTGCAGCTAAGAAGGGACTTGCTTCAGCAAGTACCATGTCTGTTCCAAGACTTACCGCGGCTGCGTTTGACGGCATGGCGGTTGAACGCCGGATCCTAAGGGAAAAAGGCATTCCGGAAGAGGTCATTCCTACCCTGGTCAAAGCCAGGAAGGAGGTGACCGCACAACATTATCACCACATGTGGCGAAAATTTGTTGCGTGGTGGGAGGCCAGGAAGGCCCCACGAAGAAATTTCAACTCGGTCGATTCCTGCATTTCCTGCAAACAGGAGTGTCTATGGGCCTCAAATTGGGGTCCATTAAGGTTCAAATTTCGGCCCTGTCGATTTTCTTCCAGAAAGAATTGGCTTCAGTTCCTGAAGTCCAGAAGTTTGTCAAGGGAGTACTGCATATACAACCCCCTTTTGTGCCTCCAGTGGCACTGTGGGATCTCAACGTAGTTCTGGGATTCCTCAAATCACATTGGTTTAAACCGCTCAAATCTGTGGATTTGAAATATCTCACATGGAAAGTGACCATGATGTTGGCCCTGGCCTCGGCCAGGCGAGTGTCAGAATTGGCGGCTTTGTCTCACAAAAGCCCATATCTGATTGTCCATTCGGACAGGGCAGAGCTGCGGACTCGTCCCCAGTTTCTCCCTAAGGTGGTGTCAGCGTTTCACCTGAACCAGCTTATTGTGGTACCTGCGGCTACTAGGGACTTGGAGGACTCCAAGTTGCTAGATGTTGTCAGGGCCCTGAAAATATAGGTTTCCAGGACGGCTGGAGTCAGGAGAACTGACTTGCTGTTATCCTGTATGCACCCAACAAACTGGGTGCTCTTGCTTCTAAGCAGACGATTGCTAGTTGGATGTGTAGTACAATTCAGCTTGCACATTCTGTGGCAGGCCTGCCACAGCCAAAATATGTAAATGCCCATTCCACAAGGAAGGTGGGCTCATCTTGGGCGGCTGCCCGAGGGGTCTCGGCTTTACAACTTTGCCGAGCTGCTACTTGGTCAGGGGCACACCCTGGCTGAGGAGGACCTGGAGTTCTCTCACTCGGTGCTGCAGAGTCATCCGCACTCTCCCGCCCGTTTGGGAGCTTTGGTATAATCCCCATGGTCCTGACGGAGTCCCCAGCATCCACTTAGGATGTCAGAGAAAATAAGAATTTACTTACCGATAATTCTATTTCTCGTAGTCCGTAGTGGATGCTGGGCGCCCATCCCAAGTGCGGATTGTCTGCAATACTTGTACATAGTTATTGTTCAAAAATCGGGTTATTGTTGTTGTGAGCCATCTTTTCAGAGGCTCCGCTGTTATCATGCTGTTAACTGGGTTCAGATCACAGGTTGTACAGTGTGATTGGTGTGGCTGGTATGAGTCTTACCCGGGATTCAAAATCCTTCCTTATTGTGTACGCTCGTCCGGGCACAGTATCCTAACTGAGGCTTGGAGGAGGGTCATAGGGGGAGGAGCCAGTGCACACCACCTGATCCTAAAGCTTTTACTTTTGTGCCCTGTCTCCTGCGGAGCCGCTAATCCCCATGGTCCTGACGGAGTCCCCAGCATCCACTACGGACTACGAGAAATAGAATTATCGGTAAGTAAATTCTTATTTTCTCTTACGTCCTAGAGGATGCTAGGGTCCATATTAGTACCATGGGGTATAGACGGGTCCACCAGGAGCCATTGGCACTTAAGAGTTTAAGAGTATGGGCTTGCTCCTCCCTCTATGCCCCTCCTACCAGACTGAGTTTAGAAAATGTGCCCGGAGGAGTCGGTCACAGCTAGGGGAGCTCTACAGAGCTTCTTTAGAAAAAGTTTATTTTCTTTCTTTTCAGAGTTTTTTGTTTTACAGAGAGGCTGCTGGCGACTGCCTCCCTGCAGCGAGGGACTGAGGGGGAGGTGGGGGGGGGGGGGGACAGTGTGAAGAAGGCGGCCTTAGGGTAGGGAGCGCGGTCTCACCCGCACTCCGTGATGGCTCAGCAGTACTGCGGTGGGGCGCCCTGGGCCAGCGCCGTACCCTACACTGTCCACTGAAGTCTGACGGGGTCTGCGGGGGCGGAGCTTCTCCTCAGAGCGGACCCAGCAGCGTTCAGCGCCATTTTCTCATGCCTGCACTTACTACAAGTGGAACCAGGTCTCTCCAGACCAATCTCCAGCTATCTGTACGGTACCAAGGGGGTTGTAGAAGGGGTGGAGGCTGTATAAAGGCTGTGTCACCCATTAAGGGACACAGTCAGCGCTGGTTAGGGACTCCCTATACCTTTGATAGCGCTGTGTGTGGGTTGGCTCCAATCTCTGTGTCTTTCTGCCGTTCTTGGGGGGGAAACTCTGTCTACATAATACCCTGTGTGTTTGTGGGGTGTTTGGTGTGTGTGTGACAACATGTCTAGGGACACTGTTTCATATGCTGCAGAGGATTTATCTTCCCAGGAAGAGTCCATTCCATGTAATCAGGATTGCACTGTTTTAGCGCAGATCCCAGCTAGAGAGCCAGAATGGTTAGTCTCTCTGAGGGGGACTATTTCTCAGATTTCTGATAGAGTTGCTAGGACTGAGCATGCCACTCAGGTCCTCCAGTCCTCTATGGTGGTATGGTCTGATCCTGCCTCCTCGGGGTCCCCTGCGGTACATTCTCAAAAACGTGCACTTGCAATTATGCAGGATGACACGGACACCGACTCTGACGCTGCAGACAGTGACGGGGATGCGTTGAGGGGGACAGCATCACTTGCCAAGGGGGTGCAGTTGATGATTAAGGCTGTTAGGGATGTTTTACACATTTCAGACACAGCTCCGGAACAGGTAGAGGAGGCCTTCTTTACAGATCATAAGAAGCCCCCCCCTCACCTTCCCGGCATCCAAAGAATTGAATGCTATCTTTGAATAGTCATGGGAAACTCCGGAAAAGAAATTCCAGATTCCCAAGAGGGTCTTGGAGGCTTTTCCCTTCCCTGAGGAAGATAGGAAGAGATGGGAGTCCCTGCCGATAGTCGACACCTCTGTCTCCAGGCTGTCCAAACAGGTGGTATTACCGGTCCCGGGATCTACCGCGTTAAAGGACCCGTCAGATCGCAAGGTGGATGCTACACTGAAATCCATTTACATGGCTTCAGGGGCTATATTGTGGCCTACTATAGCCTGTGCTTGGATTGCAAAAGCTATTGCCAGGTGGTCAATCACTCTGCAGGAGGAATCGACTACGATGGATAAAGGTGACGTTGATTTATTTTTACGTAATATTCAGGATTCTGCAGGGTTCCTGGTGGATTCCATGAAAGACCTGGGTTCCATGGCAGCGGGGATCTCTTCCATGTCCGTCTCGGCTCGCAGGGGTCTCTGGCTGCGCAACTGGTTTGCGGACGCGGAATCCAGGAATGTGTGGAGGGCCTACCATACAAAGGTCAGGCTCTTTTTGGGGAGGTGCTGGATGCGTGGCTTGCCACGGCTACCGCAGGTAAGTTTCCTTTTCTCCCCTCAGCTGCACCAGCTATGAAGAAACCTTCTTCTACCACATCACAGTTCTTTCGGCCCGCGAGGCCTGGAAAGAATAAGCCTTCGAACACCTTCTTCAGAGGTGGTTGTGCCAAAGGAAAGAAGCCTGCTCCCGCAGGTTCCCAGACCCAGAAGCTCGCTTCTGATACCCCTAAGTCCTCCGAATGACGGTGGACAGCTAGGCCTGGAGGAGGGTCAGGTGGGGGCAAGACTCCGGCAGTTCAGCCACGTCTGGGTTTTGTCGGGTCTGGACCCCTGGGTACTGGATATAGTGTCCAGAGGAAACAGGCTGGAGTTTCAAGATCCCCCGCCTCACCGTTTCTTCAGGTCAGGCTTGCCAGCCCTGCTGGCAGACAGGACAATTCTTCTGGAGGCCATCAGAAAATTGGTGGTGTCAGAGGTCATTGTTCCGGTCCCACTTTAGCAGTGGAACAAGGGTTATTATCCGAACCTTTTTGTGGTACCGAAACTGGATGGTTCGGTACGGCCTATTCTAAATTTAAAGTCTTTGAACCCTTATCTCAGGGAGTTCAAATTCAAGATGGAATCTCTTAGAGCTGTCATCTCATGACTGACGGAGGGGGAGTTCCTGGTGTCTCTGGACATAAAGGATGCTTGCCTCCACATTACCATTTGGGCGCCGCATCAGGCATATCTCAGGTTTGCACTGATGGACGATCACTATCGGTTCCAGGCGCTGCCGTTTGGCCTCTCCACAGCACCGAGGATCTTCACCAAGGTGATGGCGGAGATAATGGTTCTCTTCCGCAAACAGGGGGTGAACATAATTCCATATCTGGACGATCTCTTGATCAAGGCGTCGTCCAGGGAGAGGTTGTTGCGGTCCATCGCGCTCACGACACAACTGCTGAGGAGACACGGTTGGATCCTAAACCTTCCAAAGTCTCATCTGGAACCGACAAGGCGGCTGTCTTTCCTGGGAATGATACTCGACACGGAAGTGCAGAGGGTATTTCTCCCGGTGGAGAAAGCGTTGGTGATTCAAGCAATGGTCCGGGATGTCCTAAAGCCTACCCGGGTATCGGTTCATCAATGCATACGCCTTCTGGGGAAGATGGTTGCCGCCTACGAGGCTCTGCAGTACAGCAGGTTTTATCCTCGACATTTTCAGCTGGACCTATTGGACCAGTGGTCGGGTTCTCACCTACACATGCACAAGAGGATACGCCTGTATCCGAAAGCCAGGATTTCACTCCTCTGGTGGCTGCAACTTCCTCACCTTCTGGAAGGCTGAAGGTTCGGAATTCAGGACTGGATCCTTTTAACCACAGATGCAAGTCTAAGAGGTTGGGGAGCAGTCGCTCAGGGGGAAACCTTCCAAGGAAGGTGGTCGAATCAAAAATCTCTTCTCCCAATAAACATCCTGGAGCTAAGGGCCGTGTACTGCGCCCTTCTGCAAGCAGCACACCTTCTACAGGATCGGGCTGTTCAGGTGCAGTCTGACAACGTGACCACAGTGGCCTACATAAACCAACAAGGCGGAACGAAGAGCAGGGCTGCCATGTCAGAGGTGTCAAGAATCCTCCTCTGGGCAGAAAGGCATGCTGTAGCGATGTCGGCAATCTTCATTCCGGGAGTAGACAACTGGGAAGCAGACTTCCTCAGCAGACACGATCTCCATCCAGGGAAGTGGGGCCTCCATCCGGAGGTGTTCCTGGAGGTAACCGGTTGGTGGGGGGTTCCTCACATAGACATGATGGCCTCCCGCCTCAACAAGAAGCTGGGGAGGTACTGTTCCAGGTCGAGGGTCCCGCAGGCAGTGGAGGTGGACACACTGGTAACACCCTGGGTGTTCACGTCGGTGTATGTGTTCCCTCCACTTCCTCTGATTCCGAGGGTCCTTCAGCTGGCAAGAAGAACAAAGGTTCTGGCAATCTTCAATGCTCCGGACTGGTCAAGGAGGGCTTGGTATGCGGATCTTCTGCTGGAAGATCCAAGGCCCTTACCTCTTCGGGAGGATCTGCTGCTGCAGGGGCCGTTCGCCTATCAAGACTTACCATGGCTACGTTTGACGGCATGGTGGTTGAACGCCAGATCTTAGCTCGGAAAGGTATTCCGAGTGAGGTCATCCCTACCCTGATTCAGGCTAGGAAGGGGGTGACGTCTAAACACTACCACCATATTTGGAAGAAATTATGTTTCTTGGTGTGAAGCCAGGGAGCTTCCTGTGGTGGAGTTTCAACTTGGATGTTTTCTCCTTTTCCTGCAGGCGTGAATATGGGCCTGAGATTGGGATCCATCAAGGTCCAAATCTCTGCTTTGTCCATCTTCTTTCAAAAACAATTGGCTGTCCTCCCTGAGGTTCAGACCTTTTTGAAAGGGGTTCTGCACATCCAGCCTCCCTTTGTGGCACCAATGGCACCCTGGGATCTAGATGTGGTGTTGCAGTTCCTACAATCGGCATGGTTTGAGCCTCTACTGGAGGCTGAAATCAAGTTTCTCACGTGGAAGGCAGTCACTCTGTTGGCCTTGGCTTCTGCTCAGTGCGTGTCGGAATTGGGAGCTTTATCTTGCAAAAGTCCTTATCTGATCTTTCATGAAGTTAGGGCGGAACTTAGGACTCGTCCACAGTTCCTACCTAAGGTTGTATTGGCTTTCCATATCAACCAACCTATTGTGGTGCCAGTGGCTACTGACTCCTCAATTGCTTCAAAGGCCTTGGATGTTGTACGGGCTTTGAAGATCTATGTGAAGAGGACTGCTCGTCATAGGAAATCTGACTCTCTATTTGTCCTCTACGATCCCAAGAAAATTGGGTGTTTTGCTTCTAAGCAGTCGATTTCACGCTGGATCAGGTTCACTATCCAGCATGCGTATTCTACGGCAGGATTGCCGTGTCCGAAAGCGGTTAAGGCCCACTCTACTCGTAAAGTGGGTTCTTCCTGGGCGGCTGCCAGGGGTGTCTCGGCCTTCCTGCTGTGCCGAGCTGCTACTTGGTCTGGTTCGAACACGTTTGCCAAGTTCTACAAGTTCGATACTCTGGCCTCTGATGACTTCAAGTTTGGTCAGGCAGTATTGCAGGAGCCTCCGCGCTCTCCCTCCCGTTCTGGGAGCTTTGGTACATCCCCATGGTACTAATATGGACCACAGCATCCTCTAGGACGTAAGAGAAAATGGATTTTAATTACCTGCCGGTAAATCCTTTTCTCATACGTCCTAGAGGATGCTGGGGTCACACCAAGAACCATGGGGTATAGACAGGATCCACAGGAGACATGGGCACTTTAAGACTTTCAAAGGGGTGTGAACTGGCTCCTCCCTCTATGCCCCTCCTCCAGACTCCAGTTTAGAATCTGTGCCCAGGCAGACTGGATGCACACTGAGGAGCTCTACTGAGTTTATCTGAAAAGACTTTGTTAGGTTTTTTCTGTTTAGGGAGAACTGCTGGCAACATTCTCCCTGCTTCGTGGGACTTAGGGGAGAGAAGTCAGACCTACTTCTGTGATTTTAAAGGCTCTGCTTCTTTGGCTACAAGACACCATTAGCTCCTGAAGGTCTGATCGCTAGGTATGCCTAGATGCTCGTTCCCAGAGCCCGCCGTCACCCCCCTTGCAGAGCCAGAAGTCAGAAGACAGGTGAGTAGAAGAAGATCAGAAGACTTCAGTGACGGCTTTGAGGTACCGCACAGCAGCCGCGCTGCGCGCCATGCTCCCACGCTCAGAGGCACTACAGGGTTCAGGGTGCGCGCGGGGGGGGGGGGCGCCCTGGACAGCATTTTAACCTCAAATCACTACCTGGCAAGAGCGGACTAAGTGCCAGGGCACTGTCCGGACCCCCGCCAATATAAAAAAGTTTTAAAAAAGAGCGGGTCTGAAGCGCGCCATTACCGGGTCGGGGCTTAGCCCTCACAGCACACAGCCCGGCGCCATTTTCTCTACACAAGGCTGCAGAGACGCTGGTCCTTCCTCACACTGCTGTACAAGTAACAGGGTGCAAAACGGGGGGGGCACAGTGATTTTGGTGCATTATATGTAACTTATAAAAGCGCTGCAGGTCTGGGACATTTTCTGTAGTGTTTTCAGACCGGGTTTGGGCGCTGGGGTGTGAGCTGGCAATATCTCCCTCTGTGTGTCTCTGACAGGCTTTACTGTGGGTCTGTCCCCTATAGGCCCAGTGTATCTGCGTGTGGTGGGTGCACGTGTGTCAGCATGTCTGAGGCGGAGTGCTCTTCCCAGGAGGAGACTATGTTAGGGACACAAACAGCTGTGGGAGTGACCCTGTCGGCACCGCCGACACCTGTTTGGGTGAATGTTTTGAGTGCTTTGAATGCAATTGTGGCTCTGATAAATAAAATATTGGATAAATCTGAGTCTCGGAACCAGGCTTGGACGAAATCCGTAGAGGATATGTTGTTTGAAGTCCAGACCCCCTCGGGGTCACAAAAACGTTCAATTGCCCAGCTGGCAGACACGGATACCGACATGACTCAAGTGTTGACTATAGTGATGCCAGATTAGATCCAAAACTGGCAAAGAGCATTCAGTACATGATTGTGGCTATAAAAGATGTATTACATATCACTGAGGATACTACTGTTCCTGATACTAGGGTCTGTATGTATAAAGGGAAGAAACCTGAGCTAACATTTCCTCCCTCTCATGAACTGAACACGCTTTGTGAAAAGGTTTGGGAAAGTCCTGACAAAAAGTTTCAGATTCCCAAAAGGATTGTAGTGGCGTATCAGTTTCCCTCTGGGGATAGGGAAAAATGGGAGTCACCCCCCCATTGTGGACAAAGCTCTGTCACGGCTATCCAAAAAGATGGCTCTCCCGTCCCCTGACACGGCAGCTCTAAAGGACCCTGCAGATCGTAGACGGGAAAATACATTGAAATCCATTTATGTCACCACGGGTACGCTACTCAGACCAGCCATTACATCTGCGTGGGTGAGTAGTGCTATCGAAAAATGGGCAGATAACTTGTCATCTGAAATGGATACCCTGGATAGGGATAGCATTCTTTTGAAACTAGGTCATATCAGGGATGCTGCAGTCTACCTAAAGGAAGCTGCGAGAGATATTGGCCTCTTGGGATCACGGGCCAATGCCATGGCAGTCTCAGCTAGGAGAGCATTGTGGATTCATAAATGAAATGCTGATGCTGACTCTAAGAAAGCTATGGAGTCTCTACCGTATAAAGGTGGTGTGTTGTTTGGTGATGGCCTCCTTGATTTGGTATCTACGGCTACCGCGGGTAAGTCATCGTTTTTACCTTATGTGCCTGCACCACAAAAGAAAGCGCACCACTATCAGATGCAGTCCTTTCGGCCCAATAAATACAGAAAGGGCCGAGGGTCTTCCTTCCTTGCTACTAGAGGAAAATTAAAAGGTAAACGATCACCGCCCGTGGCCGGTACCCAGGAGCAGAAGTCCTCCCCGGCTTCTGCCAAGTCCACCGCATGATGCTGGGGCTCCTCTGCGGGAATCCGCACCTGTGGGGGCACGTCTCAGGTTTTTCAGTCAGTTTTGGGCTCGTTCGGCCCTAGACCCTTGGGTTTTAGAAATAATGTCCCAAGGGTACAAACTGGAGTTTCAAGACGTCCCACCTCACCGATTTTTCAAATCAGCCTTACCAGCTTCTCTTCCAGACAGGGAGGTGGTATGCGCCGCAATACAAAAATTGTGTCACAATCAAGTCATTGTCAGGGTTCCCACGTCACAACAGGGAGAAGGCTTTTATTCGAGCTGGTTCGTGGTCCCGAAGCCAGACGGCTCAGTTAGACCAATCCTGGACCTCAAATCCCTCATTTTCTACCTAAAAAAAAATTCAAATTCAAGATGGAATCTCTCCGGGCAGTGATCTCCAGTCTGGAGGAGGGGGATTTTATGGTGTCGGTAGACATAAAGGATGCCTACTTGCATGTTCCCATTTATCCCCCACATCAGGCTTACCTGAGGTTTGCAGTTCGGGATTGTCATTACCAATTTCAGACGTTGCCGTTTGGTGAAAATCCTCGGAGCCGTGGACAGACCAAAGTAATGGCCGAAATGATGGTTCTCCTACACAAGCAAGAAGTCATGATTATCCCGTACTTGGATGATCTCCTGATAAAGGCGAGATCCAGGGACCAATTGAGGCAGAACATTACGCTCTCCCTGACAATTCTGCAGCAGCATGGTTGGCTCCTAAACTTGCCAAAATCACAGTTGGTTCCGACGAGATGGCTGTCGTTTTTGTGAATGATTCTGGACACAGAATTACAGAGAGTCTTTCTTCCAGTGGAAAAGGCTCTGGAAATTCAGAACCTGGTCAAACAAATGCTGAAACCAGCAAGAGTATCGATCCATCAATGCACTTGGTTGCTGGGAAAGATGGTGGCGGCCTACGAGGCCATTCAGTTTGGCAAATTCCATGCCAGAGTGTTTCAGTGGGACCTGTTGGACAAGTGGTCCGGGTCCCATCTGCACATGTACTGAAAGATAACCCTGTCTTCCAAGACCAGAATCTCACTCCTGTGGTGGCTGCACAGCTCTCACCTCCTAGAGGGACGCAGGTTCGGGATCCAGGACTGGATCCTAGTGACCACGGATGCGAGTCTCCGAGGCCGGGGAGCAGTCACGCAGGGGGAAGCTTCCAGGGAAGATGGTCAAGCCAGGAAATGTGTCTATACATAAACGTTCTGGAGTTAAGGGCCATTCACAATGGCCTTCTGCAAGTGGAACATCTTCTTCGCAATCGGCCCGTCTTGATTCAGTCGGACAACATAACAGCAGTAGCGTACATAATGGTAGAGGCCACAAAGGTGCTCCGTTGGGCGGAAAGGCATACAAGCGCTCTGTCAGCGATCTTCATTCCAGGAGTGGACAACTCGGAAGCAGACTTCCTCAGCAGACACGATCTTCATCCAGGAGAGTGGGGTCTTCATCAAGAGGTCTTTGCAGAAGTGACAAGTCTTTGGGGAATTCCTCAAATAGACATGATGGCGGCTCGCCTCAACAAGAAACTTCAGAGATATTGTTCCAGGTCGAGAGACCCTCAAGCAATAGCAGTGGACGCCCTAGTGAAACCGTGGGTGTTTCAGTCGGTGTACGTGTTTCCTCCGCTTCCACTCATTCCAAAAGTGATAAAGATCATAAGAAGAACAAAGGTTCAAGCGATCCTCATTGTTCCAGACTGGCCAAGAAGGGCTTGGTATCCAGATCTTCAGGAAATACTCATAGGAGATCCCTGGCCTCTTCCTCTGAGGGAGGATCTATTACAGCAGGGGCCGTGCGTGTTCCAAGACTTACCGCAATTTCGTTTGATGGCTTGGAGGTTGAACGCCGGATCCTAGCCCGAAAGGGTATTCCCAAGGAAGTCATCCCCACTCTTATTCAGGCCAGGAAAGGAGTAACATCTAAACAGTACCTCCGTATTTGGAGAAAATACGTGTCTTGGTGTGAATCCAAGGAGGCTCTTACGGAAGAATTTCAGTTAGGACGTTTTCTCCATTTTCTACAAGCCGGTGTGGATGCGGGCCTAAAGTTGGGCTCAATTAAAGTTAAAATTTCAGCTTTATCGGTTTTCTTCCAAAAACAATTGGCCTCCCTTCCAGAAGTTCAGACCTTCGTGAAAGGCGTGTTGCACATCCAACCTCCCTTTGTGCCCCCTGTGGCACCATGGGATCTTAACGTGGTGTTGCAGTTGCTTCAATCTCATTGGTTTGAACCTTTACAGAAGGTAGAGTTGAAATTCCTTACTTGGAAAGTAATCATGCTGTTGGCCTTGGCATCCGCAAGGGGGTGTCTGAATTGGCAGCCTTGTCTCACAAGAGCCCTTATTTGATCTTCCATGAAGATAGAGCAGAGTTGAGGACTCGCCAGCAGTTTCTGCCGAAAGTGGTTTCGTCGTTCCACCTGAACCAACCTATTGTGGTGCCAGTGGCTACTGACACCTTGCTGGAATCAAAGTTTCTCGATGTAGTAAGAGCTTTGAAAATTTATGTCGCCAGAACGGCTCAGTTTAGGAAAACAGAGGCTCTGTTTGTCCTGTATGCTCACAATAAATTGGGGCTCCTGCTTCCAAGCAGACTATTGCGCGCTGGATCTGTCATATGATTCAGCAGGCTCATTCTACGGCGGGATTGCCGTTACCGAAATCGGTGAAGGCCCATTCTACCAGAAAGGTGGGCTCGTCCTGGGCGGTTGCCCGGGGGGTCTCGGCATTACAACTTTGCTGAGCAGCTACTTGGTCGTGTTCAAACACCTTTGCGAAGTTCTACAAGTTTGATACCCTGGCTAATGAGGACCTCATGTTTGGTCAATCTGTGCTGCAGAGTCCGCACTCTCCCGCCCGTTCTAGAGCTTTGGTATAATCCCATGGTTCTTGATGTAACCCCAGCATCCTCTAGGACGTATGAGAAAATAGGATTTTAATACCTACCGGTAAATCCTATTCTCTTAGTCCGTAGAGGATGCTGGGCGCCTGTCCCAGTGCGTACTGTGTCTGCAGTTATTACTTATGGTTACACACATGTTGTGTTACGTTTATAGTCAGCCTGTTGCTGATGTTGTTCATGCCATTGACTTGCGTTGTGTTAAATGCCATGTTGTACGGCGTGCTTGAGGTGTGAGCTGGTATGTATCTCACCTTAGTTTAACAATAAATCCTTTTCCTCGAAATGTCCGTCTCCCTGGGCACAGTTCCTATAACTGGAGTCTGGAGGAGGGGCATAGAGGGAGGAGCCAGTTCATACCTCTTTGAAAGTCTTAAAGTGCCCATGTCTCCTGTGGATCCCGTCTATACCCCATGGTTCTTGAAGTGACCCCAGCATCCTCTACGGACTAAGAGAAAAGGATTTACCGGTAGGTATTAAAATCCTATTTTCTCGTAGTCCGTAGAGGATGCTGGCCGCCCGCCCTGCGCTTCGTTTTCCTGTATTGGGTTTATGGTTCAATGTTACCTGGTTCCTAGGTAAGTTCTGCATTATTTATGTTTCAGCTGTCGCTGAGTTGTTCCGGCATGTTGGCCGGATTCGCATGTTTGTGTGAGCTGGTATGAATCTCGCCACTATCTGTGTAATTCCTTCTCTTGAAGTATGTCGTCTCCTCGGGCACAGTTTCTAGACTGAGTCTGGTAGGAGGGACATAGAGGGAGGAGCCAGCCCACACTCTTAAACTCTTAAAGTGCCAATGGCTCCTGGTGGACCCATCTATACCCCATGGTACTAATATGGATCCCAGCATCCTCTACGGACTACGAGAAAAGGATTTACTGGCAGGTAATTAAAATCCTATTTTTTTCATCTATTGAAACCTGTTTAAGAAGCTTTTAGAAATGTAATTGAACTTGTAATATTAATGTGTAAATCAGGTGGATTCCAAAGTGGCCATTACCACCCCATTGTGTGGAAGACTTTACCTAGGTTAACAGATTGGATTTTGAATAATGTTAAATGAATTGTTGCTGTTTTGTATTATTATCTTCCTCAGTGGTCTGCAGGGACAGGGCATAAGTTTATGGTGACAAGGGGCAGTGTCTCGAAAAAGTTCTGGAACCACTGCTTTAAATTAAAGAAGAACCACACTTGGAAAGGCAATCTGCAGGATTGTTTTGCAGCATACAGATGTGTCCTCATACTTCTGGCCTCAATACACCATGCATCACGAGATGCCAGGCGAGAGTGAACCATCAGGTGTCATGCGACTCTGCTTGGGCTGAGCGTCCTTTTTTAATTAAAATGCATCATAGTCGCAATGCAATGTGACTAGGATGAAAACTGAGACCGTGCTGATTAATTTGTTATACGGCACTTTTATATCTGTGTGCAACTTAAGGGGGGTACACACAGAGAGATCCGTACTTAATTTCTAAGAAATCAGACTAGATTGCTTAGAAATTAAGCACGGATCTCTCCTTGTGTATGCCCATAGCGATGCGCGTCAAAATACGATATGAAAAAGACACTTGACGCAAACAGAGTCTCATGGGACCTGGCGCAAGAGATGGGCTGTTTGCCGTGACTGCACAAATGATATATGAAGACACATCTGTATACACACATTCATTAGTGATTATAATATGTATTAACATTTTGGGCCTGATTCAGAGGTGGATGCCTGTGTATCCATACTTACATTTGTCTGTGGAGTAGCACCAGTGATAACATGCAAATGCTAGCTTGAGCTTTTCCTCCCAGAGTAGATGCTTGCGCCGGATTGTGCAAGTCCTGAGACAGCCACTTTCTGTGCTCCTGTGCACAGTAGCAGTCAGTGGTTCCAAACAGTCCAGCATTGGCGTACCATCGCGTCCATCATCTACAGATGCACCAGTCTGTGGCATGCCCAGTGTCTCCATCTGAACATCACCTCTGTGGAAGCCGCTCTGCATCTGAGAACGCAGGCCACTTGCATTGACACGCCCACATGTCCCATTACACGCCCATAAATTGGCCTTTTTGCGCTCCCTTGAGGTCGCTTCCCAGACACTGGCCAGCAACACCCACTGCTACGCCATCTCAGATGCCACTGCCTCCTTACCCAACAGTGACATGATGCGTACAGTCAGGGTAACACGTGCACCATATTGTGGTTCACAGTAATTTGTCTTTTAATTTTAGACCTTTGCTTTTACATGTAATCATATTAAATGTGGTTTATTACATTTTTAATGACAAGCTTTATTTATTACACGTTATTTTCCTTCCTGTAGGTAAATAACTGTGGCCTTCATTTGGTTTTACAGACTA
Source organism: Pseudophryne corroboree (assembly GCF_028390025.1). Lineage (NCBI taxonomy): Eukaryota > Metazoa > Chordata > Amphibia > Anura > Myobatrachidae > Pseudophryne > Pseudophryne corroboree. Next base: position 306,893,889 of record NC_086449.1, on the reverse strand, counting down.
CCCCTGTAACAGACAAAAATAAGCAGGTAAAAATGAGTAAATGTTTCTATAATTAATTTTTTGCCATTCAAAACTTAAGTAACACAGACCTATGTTTAGAGAGATGAGTAGATCCTATCTGGTAAGAAGGCACAGGTAATGCTGCCTCTGATAGGAATAACTAGTAAAGGTAACCTAGTCATTGTTTGACGTGAATTTGGTAATAATAGCGTTACAGTGTAACATGAAGAAGTGTGTCTGTCTGTTTCTTCAATTTCCCTAATCTTCTACCTATCTTAATGCAGAAATAGCACTTTTCATTTACCACTTTAATATCGTAGTGGAAGGGGTTGTGTGAGCAGGTGGATCAATTACAAGCTGCCAACTGTTGCTTACTTGTAATAGGTCCTCCCACTGGAGTCCTGTACTCTCTGAGAATTTTCTGTCTGCTGTCAGAGTCTGCTGAATTTTGGGAAATTTTGCTTGACTCCCAGATCCCACTCAAATACCTTGTCGGGATTTTGACCGTCAGTCAATGGTTGTTGGTATTTTGACTGTTGGGATTTTGATTGTAGGTAAATTGACCGCATCCCCTTTGGTCCATGGTGCAAAATCTATACTTAGATTTCCTGTTTCATTGTATCTGTTTCTTTTGCAGCAAGCAGTTGTTGCACTACCCTAATTTATTATCAAATCAACACTAAAGTAATTTGACTGTGGCTAAGTGAGAAGTTTAATATTTTGATTTTCCATGAGATTTAATCAAAGTTTTCTGCTGTCTAAATCCATCACTGTGGATAATATGATTAAAACTTCATTCTTTAAAGCCTAGCACATAAATAATCCATGGCTCTGTATAGGAGCCATTGATTACACTTTATACAGACACAGTGTTACCACAAATTGTTCCCATCAGACTTCATGCCTTATGTATAAATGTCAAGATGAGAGGAATTATTATTTTATATGCGAATTCCCTGTGTCAGAAGAAGAGATTACAAACTATCATTGCAGACTTGTTCAGTATAGTCTGTAATAATAAGCATTTAGCCAATTTTCCACACACCAAAAAGTCAAGGTCGGTAGATTTGATGTGATAATTTCAGCCTTTAAAAGTGCCCCAAGGGTTTGTAAACACATGAAAATGTTCTTTCATTTGTTTGGTATAAACAAATCCATTCTCAACTGAAATTGTTTCTGTATTGCAGTTTGATTTCAGGTTAAGTAAAGACACAGCATCTCTAAACAACAGGCAGTCTCAGCATGACCTTGAAAAGGACATTACTCTAAGGCAAGGTATTGACAATTAGGATTTCCATAAATTTTTTGTTTAAAAAAATTAGTATATTCTTACTGAACACATATTTTTTTTTTTTAAGCTGATGACTTTTCTGAAGACTCTTCTACAGGTAGCAGCCTAGAAAATGAGGTGTTGCCCATGACATTTAAAATGAAGTACAATAATTGTCATTGGCTTTCTGCACACTTCTTTGTAGAACATTTCTACATGTCTCCTATTAGCATTACATGACGTAAGCCATATATTTAGTGTTTATATCATACAACAAGATCATGGGAATCAAGAGAACATTAACAATAACTGTAAACTAACTTTACTCTGTAGAAAAGGGAAAAGATATTTACCATACCAATCCTATCTCACTTAAAGTGCAAGAGCAATAATAGTCGAGGATAACTAAGTGATTGGACAAACAAAGGTTAAATTATCTAGACAGAGTAGATTGCCTTGGAAATCTGCTTAGGGAAGAACTTTAAATGGGCACTGGCGATATGTGTCTGGATGGATAGAGGTAAGTGAGTCTCTTATAGAAGAAAAAACTGGGCAACCAATGTGTATAAATGTATCGTTATTTATTTCACTTGTGGTGGGACCTCCGGATAAGTAATGTAATACAGTCTGCAAAGTAGGAACAAGATCCACAAACACAACGTTCTCCACAATATATCAAGTGATTATATATTTATTTATATATATATATATATATATATATATATATATATATATATATATATATATATATAATGCGTCCACAAACAGCCGGCACTCAGGTATTAAAAGAACAGGCACTGGTGCTCCCTCCACAGACAATAATATAGTATCCCAAACAAACAGATGGCACTCAGATACTTGAAACTTTCAAATGCAGTTTGATGTATTAAGATCGACGGTTCGGGGTGCAACCCCCTTTCTCAGGATCACATCACAACAAAAACAGACATAACAAGAATGTGTAGAACTTATCCACTAAATACCTCACCACAGCGTGCTTGTGGATCTCCCGCCGGCGTCCGCGTTCCCGGGCACATCCGCAGCTCTCAACCCCACTTCCGGTCCGTGCGTTCCACCCGATGGCGGAAGTCGGCCCTGCGTTCCACCCGCTCCCGTGGCAACGCCACTGTGTACGGGCGGCGCAGCGCTTCCATCTCACTCATGGTGACGGCTCCGAATGGTTTGAGCATCTGACAGCTTACTCAGGGATCGTGGATGTGGCAGCGGAGGCTCCATAACAATAAACTAAGTGACAAACATTAAAATCATTTAAAAACGAAGTGTACCAATAATTACTTAATCTACCAATGTCTACATCAACATGACATCCAGATAGCAGAGAACATATATATAGCGCACAATTTGCCAGAAGTTAATAGTAATTGCTCAATGAATAGTAGTTTTATACTACACTAAAGGATGATCCTACTATTCAGTACCATTTGGAAATTAAATTATTTCTTGATACAGCCATGAGAAATGGTACTTTATCCAAAAATGAATATGCTTTTTTGGTAAATAAATTCCCCATCATCCCCATGTATTATCACCTCCCCAAGATACACAAGTCCCTCCAAACACCTCCTGGACGTCCTATAATTTCTGGTGTTGGGTCCCTTACGTCTAATTTATCTGCTTTTGTTGATTCTTTTTTACAACCACATGTGCACACCCTTAAATTGTTTATTAGAGATTCCACCCACTTTTTAAACATGATTAAGGATGTAAAGTGGAAAAAGGATTACATGTTTTTAACATGTGATGTTGAATCTCTTTATAGTAATATACCCCACCAAAAAGGTATAGTGCCACAGAATTCTATTTAAAATCTGATGAGTCCATTGATGATTACCTTTGTCAATTTATATTGGAAGCCATTCAATTAATTTTGTGACACAATTATTTCACTTTCGATGGTCAATTTTATCTACAGGTCCTCGGTGTGGCGATGGGAGCCAGGTTCGCCCCAAGTTTCGCTAATCTATATATGGGCCGACTTGAAGAATCCCTCATTTGGGGGGGGGGGGGGGGTTTGGGGCGCACCTGGTGCTATATAGTCGCTACATCGACGACCTGTTCTTTATTTGGGATGGAGATTTACAATCCACAGTTTCTTTTCTCACATATCTTAACTCTAATGATTTTGGTTTACGGTTCACCAGCACTGCGCACTTATCACATATTAATTTTTTGGATATAGATATTAGAATTGAGCATGATAGCTTAGTCACATCCACCTTTCGTAAAGAGGTTGATACCAAAACTTTTTTGAACTATAGAAGTTGCCACTTCCGCCCATGGCTTAATAATATACCTAAAAGCCAATATCTCAGAATTCGTCGCAATTGTTCTTAGTTAGAACAATTTGAGACACAGGCCGCTGAACTTGCTACCTCCTTTAGAGTTCAGGGGTATCCAGTCAAATTAGTGGAAGAAGCTCTAATAGAAACTCGTTCCAGAGATAGGGAATCCCTTTTGGCATCTAAATTAGATGTGGAATGTAAATTAGATGTGGAATGTACATCTGACACTGATTCACAACCCAGATTTATTACCAAGTTCAATACGTGTTCCAGAGAACTTAAGAAGATTATTAATAAAAATTATCCTATATTAAAAACAGATAGGATTCTGTCCACTATTTTGGAAGAAAAACCGTTTATTACTTTTAAAAAGGCATCAAATCTACAAACTTATTTAGCGCCTAGTCATTATAGTCCCTGGACTCTAATTTGGCTACCAACAGCAATAAAAATTCTTGGTTACAAAAATCTGTAAAATCGATTGGGTGTTTTAAATGCAGGAGAAAGAGGTGCATTACGTGCCAATTTATCATGGATGGAGCTACAACTGCACATTCACATACATTTGGGACACTGTTCGAAGTACAAAGTAGTATAGATTGTCAGACTAAATATGTCATATACGTTATCAACTGTATCTGTGGTATCCAGTATGTGGGACGAACAACACGCATGCTATGTACAAGATTTTTAGAACATAGAAATAACATTCTAAGAGGCCATAGTCATCATAGCCTAGTGAGACATGTCACAGAAGCGCATGGTGGTGATATTAAATCAATAAAAGTACAGGGTTAGAATATTTTAATTGGGAATGGTGTTGCGCTCAATCCGGGTGATTGGTCTGTTTATCCAATTAATTGGTTAATAAGATATGAGCCCTTGATTTCTTCAAGTATGGATAAGGATAAATAAATAATAAATGAGTAATTGGATTGATGAATGGTTAATGGTTAATTGAATATAAACCCTTAAATTCAGCAAATACTGGTGCGTGTGTGATAAAATGATCAATGCATATAGATTTGAATGAGAAACGAATATAAAATCAAAATCAAATAAATGATGTATCAATTGGGTGCTTGGTGGTCCTATGTTTCAGATTGAAATGTATTGAAATCAATGATGATCATAAAAATTAGGTACAATGTAACAATTTATTGTATTTAACTAAATAACTGAATAATGTGAAGAGGAGTGCTGGATGGCACTGATACGTAATGTCACTCTTGGTCAGCAAATAGTTTCAAACTAGCGGCGTCCCGCATGCATTTATTACTGTCTCTGTTAGAGTGCACTCTAGTTTTTCAGTCTCACAAATAGCGCTTATTCTGTATGTGCCACACTTGGAATCTTCACGGTGTGGGTATAGGGCAATTACACATGGAAGGTATGATAGGGAGGCTCTGGACTAATCTTACAGGCCGGTCTCAGCTTCCCGTGGTGCGCCTTGGAACAGACACCCCCTGAGAGCCGAGGCGCCGCACCGGTAATCTCGTCTGGGGCGAGGGAAAACTCAGAGAGCGCTCTCCGGAGCCGCCTAGTGAGTGACCCTCGCCGCAACAGAGGCTCGCTTCCTACCTTCTCCTGTGTTTGCCCAGTCCCGTCACCGGCTTGTCCGTCTTCTGTTGCTCAGCAACCTGGTCCGCTTCCGGGTTTCTCCCGATCACGTGACCGGGTCTTGTTAGATGTGAAGCTCGATGTATCTGGTATGCAAAAGTAGTTCTGCAGAACTTGAAAGTCTGTATGTCTTTACTCCAACGCGTTTAAGCCTTTCCAAGGCCATCCTCTACTTAGAATATTTTAAACCCACAACCCGAGGAGGTGATAGATATAATCACCTCTGTAAACGTGAGGCTTTCTGGATATACACTTTGGGGACTCTTTTTCCTAAAGGTCTCAATGACTGTATTGAACTTAATGACATTTGAGCCCCATGTGTGTATGTACCAGGGGTGTATCTAGGGGTCCGAGCACCCCTGGCAAAGTAAGGGAATGGCGCCCCCCCCCCCCCTCCCTCATAGTTAAAATATGGAAGTCGCGTGTGCCAAAAAAGGGGCATGGCCACACAATTGTACCCTTATTTCATATTACACCACACAGTAGTGTCCCTTACTCACATTACAACGCACAATAATGTCCGTTATTCACATTATGCTATGCCTCCAAAGAAAAAAAATATTTGACCCCCACAGAAAAAAAACACACACACACCATTGGCCCTACAGAAAAGAAAACATATTAAACAACACATAAAAAATAAAATAAAAACACACTGGCTTTCACAAGAAAACAAACAAATTGACCACCGACATGAAAAAAAATGAACATACTGACCCCCGTAGGAAATTTAAAAAAAACACATTGGCCCCAACATAAAAAAACATATTGGCATCCACAGAAAAAATAAACACATTGGCCCCCACATAAAACCCCCCCATATATTGGCACCAACAGAAAACAAACACACACATTGGCCTCTACAAAAAACAATCAAACACATTGGCCCCAACAGGAAAAAAACACAATGACCCCAAACAGGAAAAATAAAATAAATTATCCCCCACAGGAAAAAAAAAAAATTGGCTCCCACATTTAAAATATTAAAACACATTGGCCTACAAAAATAAATAAAAATGGGGTGGACTGTGTATGTTCTTGCATTCCGGGGGGGGGGGGGGGGGGGGGTTTACTCTGTCTAGGGAGCTGACGCACACAGCTGACACACTGAGACACAAACAGATGCTGACACACTGATGCTGACAGAGACACACAGAAAGATGCTGACACGCTGAGGCTTACACACTGACACAGATGTTGACACACAGACCCTGACATGCAAACAGACAATGACACACTGACACACAGACAGATGCTGGCACACTTATGCTGACACAGACACACAGACATACACTGACACACAGACAGATGCTGACACTGACACACAGAAACATGCTGACACACTGCTGCTGACACAGACAGATGCTGATACACTGATAGATGCTGACACACTGACAGATGTTAACACAGACCCTGACTTACTGACATACAGAAACTGACACTGACAGACGCTGACACACAAACAGATGCTGACACACAAGCTATTTCACCTTCCCATGATGTGTGTCCCTTGCCTCCCCGCATGCAGCTGCCAAGTGGGAGGGGGGGAGGGGGAGGATACAGTGCAAGCCACAGCCGCCAGGTGGGAGTTGGGGGGGCATCACTAACCTGCACATGCTTCTGTCTGAGGCCAAGGTCTCGATTCCAGTTGCTGCAGGCTGCTGGGTCCTAGGGACCAAGGGTTGTATGGCTCCAGGGCACCCCCTGCTATTACACTGTTTGCCTGGCCCCTCTGTGCGCTCGCTGTCCCTGGTCACTTGCCTCAGCACACACTACACTAGCTTCACTGCTGCGGCTCCAGTTTGAATAAGCTTCTGTTCAGCGCATGCGCAGAAGCTCATATCGCCGCAGCCGCGGATATAGGAATCGGCCAAAGTGGGACGGAGCACGGCCACTGAAGTCAACGGGAGGGGAGGGGGGCATCCCAATCCGTCGCTGCTGACCTGTGTTGTCGTCGTCCGATGCCCGACAAAAATCACAGAAGGCAGCAGCGGCAGACACTGTTCTTCTCGCCAGAGTCCGGCACCGCTCCGCAGTCCATGCTACAATCAAGTAACTCTGCAAAACTACAGCTCCCAGCAGCCATTGCTGCCGGGAGCTCACAGCAGCAATGGCTGCTGGGAGCTGTAGTTTTAAAGAGTTACTTGATTGTAGTGCAGACTGCGGAGCGGTGCCGGACTCTGGCGAGAAGAACAGTGTCTGCCGCTGCTGCCTCCTGTGGTCTTTGCCGGGCATCCCTGCAGGTGGGGGACACAGGAGCATAGTGAATCTGCCCCTTGGCCACGGGTGGCACAACCAGGCAGCGCCCCTCCTCAGCTGGCGCCCCTGGCGAGTCCCATCCTGGCCAATAGCTAGATACGCCCCTGGTATGTACTTCAGTATAATGGTGGTCTCCTTATTATCCATTGACAAAATTTATCATTATGATGTTTTCCTCTATACTCTTAAATATCATTCCAATATACTCTTTTATGCCTTGGGGGACTAACATTGAATTTATACTATGTATTCTATTAAGAGCACAAATCTTTTTATTCATGCATGAAATAATAAGAATTTACTTACCGATAATTCTATTTCTCATAGTCCGTAGTGGATGCTGGGAACTCCGTAAGGACCATGGGGGAATAGCGGCTCCGCAGGAGACTGGGCACAAAAAGTAAAAGCTTTAGACTAGCTGGTGTGCACTGGCTCCTCCCCCCATGACCCTCCTCCAAGCCTCAGTTAAGATACTGTGCCCGGACGAGCGTACATAATAAGGAAGGATCTTGAATCCCGGGTAAGACTCATACCAGCCACACCAATCACACCGTACAACTCGTGATCTGAACCCAGTTAACAGTATGATAACCGTAGGAGCCTCTGAAAAGATGGCTTCCAACAATAAACAACCCGATTTGTTTGTAACAATAACTATATACAAGTATTGCAGACAATCCGCACTTGGGATGGGCGCCCAGCATCCACTACGGACTATGAGAAATAGAATTATCGGTAAGTAAATTCTTATTTTCTCTGACGTCATAGTGGATGCTGGGAACTCCGTAAGGACCATGGGGATTATACCAAAGCTCCCAAACGGGCGGGAGAGTGCGGATGACTCTGCAGCACCGAATGAGAGAACTCCAGGTCCTCCTCAGCCAGGGTATCAAATTTGTAGAATTTAGCAAACGTGTTTGCCCCTGACCAAGTAGCTGCTCGGCAAAGTTGTAAAGCCGAGACCCCTCGGGCAGCCGCCCAAGATGAGCCCACCTTCCTTGTGGAATGGGCTTTTACAGATTTTGGCTGTGGCAGGCCTGCCACAGAATGTGCAAGTTGAATTGTACTACAAATCCAACGAGCAATCGTCTGCTTAGAAGCAGGAGCACCCAGCTTGTTGGGTGCATACAGTATAAACAGCGAGTCAGATTTTCTGACTCCAGCCGTCCTGGAAACATATATTTTCAGGGCCCTGACTACGTCCAGCAACTTGGAGTCCTCCAAGTCCCTAGTAGCCACAGGTACCACAATAGGTTGATTCATGTGAAACGCTGAAACCACCTTAGGGAGAAATTGAGGATGAGTCCTCAATTCCGCCCTATCCGAATGAAATATCAGGTAAGGGCTTTTATAGGATAAAGCCGCCAATTCTGATACGCGCCTGGCTGAAGCCAGGGCCAACAGCATTACCACTTTCCATGTGAGATATTTCAAATCCACTGTGGCAAGTGGTTCAAACCAATGTGATTTTAGGAACCCTAAAACTACATTGAGATCCCAAGGTGCCACTGGAGGCACAAAAGGAGGCTGTATATGCAGTACCCCTTTGACAAACGTCTGAACTTCAGGCACTGAAGCCAGTTCTTTCTGGAAGAAGATCGACAGGGCCGAAATTTGAACCTTAATGGATCCTAATTTTAGGCCCATAGACAATCCTGCTTGCAGGAAATGTAGGAAACGACCCAGTTGAAATTCCTCCGTAGGGGCCTTCTTGGCCTCACACCACGCAACATATTTTCGCCAAATGCGATGATAATGTTTTGCAGTTACATCCTTCCTGGCCTTGATCAGGGTAGGGATGACTTCATCTGGAATGCCTTTTTCCTTCAGGATCCGGCGTTCAACCGCCATGCCGTCAAACGCAGCCGCGGTAAGTCTTGGAACAGACAAGGTCCCTGCTGGAGCAGGTCCTTCCTGCTCCCCAGCCTCTCAGGCTGGCATCCGTGGTTACCAGCATCCAATCCTGAATGCCGAATCTGCGGCCCTCTAGAAGATGAGCCTTCTGTAACCACCACAGGAGAGATACCCTTGTCCTTGGAGATAGGGTTATCCGCTGATGCATCTGAAGATGCGATCCGGACCATTTGTCCAGCAGATCCCACTGAAAAGTTCTTGCATGGAATCTTCCGAATGGAATCGCTTCGTAAGAAGCCACCATTTTTCCCAGGACTCTCGTGCACTGATGCACTGACACTTGTCCTGGTTTTAGGAGGTTCCTGACTAGCTCGGATAACTCCCTGGCCTTCTCCTCCGGGAGAAACACCTTTTTCTGGACTGTGTCCAGAATCATCCCTAGGAACAGTAGACGTGTTGTTGGAATCAGCTGTGATTTTGGGATATTTAGAATCCACCCGTGCTGACGTAGCACTACCTGAGATAGTGCTACTCCGACCTCTAACTGTTCCCTGGACCTTGCCCTTATCAGGAGATCGTCCAAGTAAGGGATAATTAATACGCCTTTTCTTCGAAGAAGAATCATCATTTCGGCCATTACCTTGGTAAAGACCCGTGGTGCCGTGGACAATCCAAACGGCAGCGTCTGAAACTGATAATGACAGTTTTGTATCACAAACCTGAGGTACCCTTGGTGAGAAGGGTAGATTGGGACATGGAGATAAGCATCCTTGATGTCTAGAGATACCATATAGTCCCCTTCTTCCAGGTTCGCTATCACTGCTCTGAGTGACTCCATCTTGAATTTGAACCTTTTTATGTAAGTGTTCAAAGATTTTAGATTTAAAATTGGTCTCACCGAGCCGTCTGGCTTCGGTACCACAAACAGCGTGGAATAATACCCCTTTCCCTGTTGTAGGAGGGGTACCTTGATTATCACCTGCTGGGAATACAGCTTGTGAATAGCTTCCAATACTGCCTCCCTGTCGGAGGGAGACGTTGGTAGAGCAGACTTCAGGAACCGGCGAGGGGGAGACGTCTCGAATTCCAATTTGTACCCCTGTGATACTACCTGCAGGATCCAGGGGTCCACTTGCGAGTGAGCCCACTGCGCGCTGAAATTCTTGAGACGACCCCCCACCGTGCCCGAGTCTGCTTGCAGAGCCCCAGCGTCATGCTGAGGACTTGGCAGAAGCGGGGGAGGGCTTCTGCTCCTGGGAAGAGGCTGCATGGTGCAGTCTTTTTCCCCTTCCTCTGCCCCGGGGCAGGAACGAGCGGCCTTTTTCCCTCTTGCCCTTATAGGGACGAAAGGACTGGGTTTGAAAAGACGGTGTCTTTTTCTGCTGAGAGGTGACCTGGGGTAAAAAGGTGGATTTTCCAGCCGTTGCTGTGGCCACCAGGTCCGATAGACCGACCCCAAATAACTCCTCCCCTTTATACGGCAATACTTCCATATGTCGTTTGGAATCCGCATCACCTGACCACTGTCGCGTCCATAACGTTCTTCTGGCAGAAATGGACATCGCACTTACTCTAGATGCCAGGGTGCAAATATCCCTCTGTGCATCTCGCATATATAGTAATGCATCCTTTAAATGCTCTATAGTTAATAATATACTGTCCCTATCCAGGGTATCAATATTTTCAGTCAGGGAATCCGACCAAGCCACTCCAGCGCTGCACATCCAGGCTGAGGCGATCGCTGGTCGCAGTATAACACCGGTATGTGTGTATATACCTTTTAAGATATTTTCCAGCCTTCTATCAGCTGGTTCCTTGAGAGCGGCCGTATCAGGAGACGGTAACGCCACTTGTTTTGATAAGCGTGTGAGCGCCTTATCTACCCTAGGGGGTGTTTCCCAACGTGCCCTAACCTCTGGCGGGAAAGGGTATAGTGCCAATAATTTATTAGAAATCAGCAGTTTTTTATCGGGGGAAACCCACGCTTTATCACACACCTCATTTAATTCATCTGACTCAGGAAAAACCACTGGTAGTTTTTTCACACCCCACATAATACCCTTTTTTGTGGTACTTGTAGTGTCAGAAATGTTCAATGCCTCCTTCATTGCCGTGATCATGTAACGTGTGGTCCTACTGGACATTACGTTTGTCTCGTCACCGTCGACACTGGATTCAGTATCCGTGTCAGGGTCTGTGTCGACCATCTGAGGTAACGGGCGTTTTAGCGCCCCTGACGGTGTCTGAGACGCCTGACCAGGCACTAATTGATTTGTCGGCTGTCTCATGTCGTCAACCGTTTTTTTGCAAAGTGCTGACATTGTCACGTAATTCTTTAATTACTACCATCCAGTCAGGTGTCGACTCCCTAGGGGGTGACATCACTAACACAGGCAATTGCTCTGCTTCCACATCATTTTCCTCCTCATACATGTCGACACAATCGTACCGACACCCAGCACACACACAGGGAATGCTCTGATAGAGGACAGGACCCCACTAGCCCTTTGGGGAGACAGAGGGAGAGTTTGCCAGCACACACCAGAGCGCTATATATATACACAGGGATAACCTTATATAAGTGTTACTCCCTGTTATAGCTGCTGTATTTATATATTAGCTGCCAATAGTGCCCCCCTCTCTGTTTTACCCTGTTTCTGTAGTGCAGGACTGCAGGGGAGAGTCAGGGAGCCGTCCTTCCAGCGGAGCTGTGAAAGAAAATGGCGCTTGTGTGCTGAGGAGAAGGCTCCGCCCCCTTCACGGCGGCCTTTTCTCCCGCTTTTTTCAGGAAACTGGCAGGGGATAAATGCATCCATATAGCCCAGGAGCTATATGTGATGCATTTTTTTTAGCCATATAAGGTTTTTATATCGTTTTTATTGCGTCTCAGGGCGCTCCCCCCCAGCGCCCTGCACCCTCAGTGACCGGAGTGTGAAGTGTGCTGAGAGCAATGGCGCACAGCTGCAGTGCTGTGCGCTACCTTATTTGAAGACAGGAACGTCTTCTGCCGCCGCTTTCTCCGGACCTCTTCGCTCTTCTGGCTCTGTAAGGGGGCCGGCGGCGCGGCTCCGGGACCCATCCAGGCTGAACCTGTGATCGTCCCTCTGGAGCTAATGTCCAGTAGCCAAGAAGCCCAATCCACTCTGCAGTCAGGTGAGTTCGCTTCTTCTCCCCTTAGTCCCACGATGCAGTGAGCCTGTTGCCAGCAGGACTCACTGAAAATAAAAAACCTATTTAACCTTTTACTTCTAAGCAGCTCAGGAGAGCCACCTAGCTTGCACCCTTCTCGTTCGGGCACAAAAATCTAACTGAGGCTTGGAGGAGGGTCATGGGGGGAGGAGCCAGTGCACACCAGCTAGTCTAAAGCTTTTACTTTTTGTGCCCAGTCTCCTGCGGAGCCACTATTCCCCCATGGTCCTTACGGAGTTCCCAGCATCCACTAGGACGTCAGAGAAATCTAGATTGAATCCATCTATATAACATATCTTCTCTATGGATTGTTACGCTAGTATTCGAATTTTCTACTATGTATCCTATCATTTTTTGCATTAGTATAATGGGAGTGCAACTATTATGTTCTCCTATATATATCCTCTATTCACTTATTATTAGGACTATATGTAGCAATTATTGTATAAGTGACGTTGGGCCAAATTTGGGGATATGTACAATAACAGCAATTAAATGAATAAAAGAAGAAATTAATATTTGATAATAATAATTGATACTAATTGTAGACAAAAAGTGTATTCTCTTTCTAAATAAATATATATATAAAAAAATGGTTCTCAGATGAGATTCAAACTTGCACTTCAGTGCTGAATGGTACTGGCTATTAGTATGTTGAGCCACAGCGGCTCCACTAATTATGAGCATGCTGGAAGTTGTACTTAACCCTGTAAAAAGAACCATTTAAATTGTTACAGTTTCTCTCTCTGATGCACATACTATCATTTAGTATGTAAATATACCTTTATTTTTTATTCATAATTGTTTTAGATGGTTATATGTATAAGTTTATATGTATGCAATGTACATTGAGTGTAAACACTTGTACTATTGAACCATTGATATAATGAAAACCACACGTTTTAATTCAAATCCCTGCTACACACCTGCATGGGGTTGACCTGCAGGATGAGGGAGCACCTGTTGATAATTAACATATAGGCTAAATCAGTACCGATTGGTGGACAATTGGTAGACAATGCCTTTAAATATTTGGGACTCCCTGGTATCAGGATTACCTTCTGAGGAAACCGACAGCCATTTACATCGGAGAAACGCGTAAAGGTGATACCCACTTCACCCACATTTTTACCAGCCTTTAATACTGGCACAGCCACTGTGGAGATCACTCGTGCCGCGGATAGCTGCTCCATCCCAGTTTGGGACCAATCTTCCTGCAGATCACCTCTTGTGTTTCCAGCCGCTTTGTCCCAGCCGGGGACGAATCACCTGCAGACCGCCCGTGCTGCTTGCGGCTGTGCTGCCCCAGTCAGGGATCCACCGTCTTCTACATTGCTGTCTTAGCCCTTGTGCCATAGGGTCTGACAGCATCTCCCCGCATTGTACGGCTACAAGTGCACCGTTTGGAGTTCAAGGGACGAGAGATACAAAAATGCCAACGGTGAGACATTACATGCATTAATAACGGGGGCTGTGACTGCATTATATGGATGAAGAGGATCATTAAATCATATCCAGCGGAGTGTTAAGCTTCACTTCGGCACATATCTCCACTATATTAAAAAGGCCAGTACCTACAATAAGATATCCATTTACATATATTCTCCAATACAGGGAGCCATTGATTGGTCCGGGACATTCATTTACATCTCTGTCCATGTAAGAATCTTTGGACATCTATAAATACGTTCAAATTGGGACTGGTCATGGACATCAGTTTACTGGCATATATAATGGTTTAAGTGATGTGATGTGGTTTTATTGTTATACCAAAATTTGATTTATTTACCAATTGGGTTTGTATGATAATAAATTGTTTTTATACTATATTATTTTTTGCGCTCTCTTATATAGTTAAGTCTATATGTTCAACACATTTATCTTCCCAGTTGTTTCAGATTACTGAGTGAGAGCTGCAAAAATAAGCTAAATATATTAGTGTGGTTATTCTATATCAATAGCGCCTGTACTGAATTTTCCTATTTGGTTTATTTGGTCTATGTTTATTTGTCAATGAATAGTAATCAGCTTAAGAGGTTGTTCTATTGTTAAATAATACTACACAATAGTTCTTGTTAATAATAAAAGAATAGAAGTTAAGTAAGGAGTTCCAATTGATCTTTTCATTCAGGCCATGCGGGTGTACTGAATTCATCCTGAATATCCAGCTGGTTTCCAACAGTGAAACCTGTGTGTTTTCGTGTGAAACAGCCCCGTTTTCGGATGAAAATGGGTCTGTTTCCGGGGTTTCTGCTTTGCCTGCCGGAGGCAGGTGAAACAAAATCCCCGATAAACCGGCGCATGCCGCGGCTTCTCGGGGCTAATTAGCTAGCCCCTGGTGGGACAGTTAGCCCCGGTAATTTACCGGGGCTAATTAGATATCCCCCTAAGCAGTCATTGGAAGAGTGGCTTTGCAGAATACATAGTCAAGATTGGTTGTTTCATGCAGATGGCCAATGTTGTCACAGGAGTCGAATGGTTGTAGAATCAACTTTTTGACTTGTATGAGATTGCATCAGGGCATTGTCCTTAACATGTGCGAGGAGCTACATATATGTAATACAGTTGGTAGGTAATATTTTACCTGACATTCCACTGTAGCTCTTTTATAAAATAAACCCTGACCACTGTATTTTACCTCCATGATATCAATGTCTGATTTAAATGTTGGGTTTAGTGGTCTTTGAAGGATAAAAATGCAATTTTGATATATACTTGAATTTCTAAAAGATCAGTTGACCTCTAACTCATAGGTAACAGATCAATTTAGTTCCCTGTGTCTTGATGTTGTATGCATTGTGTGATGTAAGTCCCAGCAGTAAGATTGTTGTTACTTGTTATTGTCTATCTATAAGGTTTTATTTTGCATAATTATCGTCTGTTATTTATTTAATGTGTATTCCCAACCAGATGGAAGGCATTCAAGTCCAGTGAATCGGAATAAACCGTCATATATCCCGTTGACTTCTAATGTTACTGAGGTTTTTGGCTCTGCTCCAAGATATGGAAGGGAGTCAATGTCACTGGGAGCATTTGGAGAACTTCCCAGTCATATATCCACTAAAAGCAGGTCCAGATCTGTCTCCCATTCTGCCAGTGCAAATAACAACCATGAGGATCCACATAAATCAAAAGGTGGGTCAAGCATTTATCATCCGCAGTTCTGTTCCATTCTTTTCTTCAGTCACAGGCATTAGTTTGCTGCGTGCTGGTACGTAAGAACATGTATGGGTTTCATTTTTTTTTTATTACGGTAATTAGACGTTGCAATATTGCTAATGGACACAAATGGACGTATGGTTGTTATGTTACCAAAATCTTAACACTGTGCAAATGTTTTTATGAAATTCTGTGACAGATCTTTATAAACTAAAGAAATAAAAAAGTACAGTGGTAGTATACCCTGGGCAGTAACATAAGAAGCATAGAAAAGGTATAAATTGTAAAATGTGGAGTACTTCCCTTAATTTGACGGAATGTTGGCTGAGAATCTGGCAATATATGGGGAAATTAAGAAAATATAAAATATTGTGATATCTTCTAGATACAAAATGATATAAAATACATGCAAACACTTTGAGTTTTCTCGTGTTACTCCATTCAAGTATAAGCAGGCAATATAGGAAATAATGTCCTAATACATTTATTATAGACAGAAGTGAACAAATTAACTTTCAGTGAGCACTAATAAATGTCCACAGAACCTAGCAGAATGATAAATTAGCTCAAAAGAAGCAAATATGCACAGTTAAACATAAAATTACAAGGAGCAAGTGAAAATATGCACAATAATATACAAAAGATTTCAATAAATTAGCAATTAATAGAGCAAGAGAAGTCTGTAGCCCACAACAGGTGCAGAATAAAAATTAACCCGTACCAGAACAAATGTAAAGGCTGGCATTGTTTTGCAAGCAAAGTGCATCCGGATCACACTCTGCGTGTCTCGCTGGCTTACACAGGTCCTCTGGAGTGGCGTGTAGTCTGGAAGGAGCATGTGTGAGCACCAGCGTTTTGCACTATCATACGCTCTTCAAGGCAAATGCGGCTCCCTAACATGCTCTATCTTTTATGCTCAATACTTTTCTGTCCACGTGAACCAGAAGTGTGTAAGCCGCAACTTCCAGTTTCCACATTATTGGAAGTGTTGAGCAAGGATTGAGTCTGAATATGAGAGAGAGTCATAAAAATATTTGAGTTCAAGACCTTTGTGCATAATGGTTTTAAGATTTAAGGTCCACTTAATTTGCACCTTGCAAGTTTGGCATTTATATTTCTTTCAATACATGTAGATTTAACGTTCTCTATGCCCAGAAAACTTTTAATATGTTTTGTAGAGCATCCATGAATTTTCTTAAAATGCTCAAACAAAGGGGTATATGTAATAGGGTCTTAGATTCCGGAGCTGCGGGATGTCAGTCGATCATGGATGTTTTTTTAAAGCGGCAGTCATTTACAAGGCAAAACCATACATTGTAAATGATTGCTGCTTTCAGAAAATGTCTGAGTTTGAGTGGTCTGCCTTAGTTTGAGTGGTGTCTTTTTCAATGCGTATGGTCAAATCTAGGAAGTGAATGGATTGTTGACTTATGTTGTAGGTAAAATGCAATTTAAAATGGTTGCTATTAAGGAGAGTTCACAAAGTTCTGAATTTGTCTTCTGATCCATACCAGAAAAATAAGAAGTCCTCTATATACCGATGCCAGATTACCAGGTTATTCCCCTAGAGTGGATTTTGGCAGATGTTGTCTTTTTCCAACTTGAACTTTGTACTCATGGTTGTGTGGATGCATTGTATGCAATGTTCTCCATTAAAGAAGTACTGTAATTGTGCTGCTAAATGAATCTGATGCTTTTTTTTTTTATGATCATTTTTCTGTGCTCAGATATGTTTGGTCCAGAAACCTAATTCTTTCTCATGGTCAGTGATTGTATACAAGAATGGGATGTAGGACTTTGCGATGTACTCTTTTTCACTCAGACTAGCTATGTTGTCTAATATCATCAACCTGGTGAAGTTCTCAATGTAGCTGCTTTTTATATGCGCTGGGTAAAAGGAGGTTGGTATTGGGCAACAATCAATGTTTGAGTAAGCAAAAGTGGAATCTCACTAGAAAAGAGAGAACAGCTATTAGGGACCTACAAAATGATAAAAGCATTGTCGTTAAACCATCTGACAAGTGTGGTAGCGTTGTCCTCATGGATAGGTCCTGTTATGAGCAGGAGATCTATTTGCAACTACAAAGCAACACCAACAGTTGTGTCCTCATACACTTAGCTTGAATACTCCATGCAGTGTGAAATGCCTGGCGCCAGTTAACCACCAGGTCCTGTACGACTCAGCTTGCGCCAAGCTTATTTTTTGCCCAAAAATGCATTTTAGTTGCAACTAAGACACCCCAGGCAACTGCACAAATTAATTTGATATGTGCCACTTGTACTGTATATATGTGTGCAACGGAGTCTGTACTTGTAGCACAATGTAACATGACATGGAAAAAGCTACTGTGGCACACAGTTATACAAGTGGCGCATATCAAGTTAATCTCTGCAATTTATTGGTGCATCTTAGTTGTATTTTTGAAAATAATGCTCTGCCCACAAAAATATTGGTCCGTGTGGAAAAAGGAATATTGACCATAAAAGGCAGGGCATGTTGGGAGGAGCCACATTTGTTGTGAAGAGCTTATGATACACAAAATGCATCTGCAGCTCCCACATACTCCTTTCAGACTGCACCCCACTCCAGAGGATCTGTGTAAGCCAGTGAGACACGCAGAGTGTGATCTGGATGCACTCTGCTTGCAAACCTTTCCTTGTTTTTCCCCCCCTGTTATTTCTACCCCTGTTGTGTACTACAAACATATCTCGCTCTATTAAGAGCTAATTTATTGGAATATTTTGTATTTTATTGTGCATATTTTTACTTGCTTCTATTCGGCTTATTTATTTGCAATTTTGTGTTTCTTTTTCGTCCACTAGGGGGCACAGGATTCATTATGCTGGGTATAGGTTGGATGTTGAGGCATCCGGGCACCAATAGGTTACATTTTATTACCGAGCAACCCTCTGGCCTCCCGTCCCCTATATCCCGCCTCCCCTCCAGGTCCCGCCAGTTTTTAAGTTGATGCTGGCAGGAGCACCATGAAGAGGGGCTAAGAAGCTCCAGGATTACTTAAGAGCAGTGGTACAGGTGTACTTGGACCGTGCTCCATCATCCAATGCTGGTAGGCGGGCTAATGACTACTGCCGCGGGACTCATTGGAGGCGCACATAGCTCTTGGAGCCCGCAGCAGGGATCCACCCCAGCAGTGGAGACAGTGGGGTGTGGGGGCTGTGATGCATCAGGACAGCTGTGCCTTTTCACTAGACCACCAGGGACATTGCGGCAGACACAGGCAGTCCCTGGAGGTAATGCACCTAAGGGGGATAGGTAGTGGTCTGCGGCCCCTCCCCCATCCCTGAGCTGGCTTGGCTTGAAACAAAGGGTTAACTGCCAGTTTCAGGAAAATTGCGCCTCCCTTAGCTGGTCCTGTCCATAAAACGCCGGGCGGCCATTTTAAAACATTATTGCTCTGGCTGGGGAGTGAGTTTTGGGCCTTGTCTCCCCTATACCTGGCTCCCTGAGCCTGGTCCTGGTTTATTTTCTCCTGCCTGCATCTACAGGACAGTTGAGTATTACTGCCCACTACTGCTAATACTGAGAGTACTGTGTGGTTTGTGTGGTTTACTATGTAAATATATAGCCCGCTATACAACCATAGGAACTACTGTGGGTATGGCTCTGTCTATGTGTCAGTGATACACAGTCTTGTTTTATATGTATATATATATTTCTCTTACGTCCTAGAGGATGCTGGGGTCCATTTTAGTACCATGGGGTATAGACGGTTCCGCAGGAGCCTTTGGCTTTTTAAGACTTTTCTCCTGCAGAAACTCCAGTGTGAAGCTCCTGAACGCTGTTTCACCTCATGACAACGCTGATACAATACAGGGTGTTATAGAAGGGGAAGAGAGTGTTCATTATAATTAGGTCTGTGGGCCTATTATTGGTATATGCGCTGTAAGTGGGTAATAGTTCCACAATGCACAATAAGGCGCAGTGTGTGGACTGGCAGATCCATCTGTGTCTATCTGACATACTTTAGTGTGGTCGGTCCCCAATAGCTCCCCTGTGTGATAGGGGTGTGTGTGTGTGTGTGTGTACAAGTGTGTAACATGTCAGACATTGGGAAAGGTTCTTCCCAGGAAGAACCCATTTTAGATGCACAAGAGGGTAATGTGGTGGCCCTTCCCTCTCAGAAGGAGCCGGAGTGGGTGAGAATGTTGCAAAAGAATGGTGGTTATTCCGAGTTGATCGCTAGCTGCTTTCGTTCGCAGCACAGCGATCAGGCAAAAAATAGGTATTTCTGCACATGCGTATGTGGCGAAATGCGTCTGCGTGACGTACTTTCACAACCAATGTAGTTTTACACAAGGTCTAGCGACGCTTTTCAGTCGCACTGCTGACCGCAGAGTGATTGACAGGAAGTGGGTGTTTCTGGGTTTCAACTGACTGTTTTCAGGGAGTGAGTCAAAAAACGCAGGCGTGCCAGATAAAAACGCAGGCATGACTGGGGAAACGTAGGCGTGGCTGGCCGAACGCAGGGAGTGTTCGTGACGTCAAAACAGGAGCTAAATAGTCTGCAGTGATCGCAAGCTAGGAGTAGCTCTGGAGCTACTCTGAAGCTGCACAAAATAAGAATTTACTTACCGATAATTCTATTTCTCGGAGTCCGTAGTGGATGCTGGGGTTCCTGAAAGGACCATGGGGAATAGCGGCTCCGCAGGAGACAGGGCACAAAAAGTAAAGCTTTAGGATCAGGTGGTGTGCACTGGCTCCTCCCCCTATGACCCTCCTCCAAGCCAGTTAGGTACTGTGCCCGGACGAGCGTACACAATAAGGGAGGAATTTTGAATCCCGGGTAAGACTCATACCAGCCACACCAATCACACCGTACAACTTGTGATCTAAACCCAGTTAACAGTATGATAACAGCGGAGCCTCTGAAAAGATGGCTCACAACAATAATAACCCGATTTTTGTAACTATGTACAAGTATTGCAGATAATCCGCACTTGGGATGGGCGCCCAGCATCCACTACGGACTCCGAGAAATAGAATTATCGGTAAGTAAATTCTTATTTTCTCTATCGTCCTAGTGGATGCTGGGGTTCCTGAAAGGACCATGGGGATTATACCAAAGCTCCCAAACGGGCGGGAGAGTGCGGATGACTCTGCAGCACCGAATGAGAGAACTCCAGGTCCTCTTTTGCCAGGATATCAAATTTGTAGAATTTTACAAACGTGTTCTCCCCTGACCACGTAGCTGCTCGGCAGAGTTGTAATGCCGAGACCTCTCGGGCAGCCGCCCAAGATGAGCCCACCTTCCTTGTGGAATGGGCCTTAACCGATTTAGACTGTGGCAGGCCTGCCTCAGAATGTGCAAGTTGAATTGTGTTACAAATCCAACGAGCAATCGACTGCTTAGAAGCAGGCGCACCCAACTTGTTGGGTGCATACAGTATAAACAGCGAGTCAGATTTTCTGACTCCAGCTGTCCTGGAATATATTTTCAGGGCCCTGACAACTTCTAGCAACTTGGAGTCCTCCAAGTCCCTAGTAGGTGCAAGGCACCACAATAAGCTGGTTCAGGTGAAACACTGACACCACCTTAGGGAGAGAACTGGGGACGAGTCCGCAGCTCTGCCCTGTCCGAATGGACAAACAGATATGGGCTTTTTTGAGAAAAAACCACCAATTTGACACTCGCCTGGTCCAGGCCAGGGCCAAGAGCATGATCACTTTTTATGTGAGATGCTGCAAATCCACATATTTGACTGGTTTTAAACCAATGTGATTTGAGAAATCCCAGAACTACGTTGAGATCCCACAGTGCCACTGGAGGCACAAAAAAGGGGTTTGTATATGCAATACTCCCTTGACAAACTTCTGGACTTCAGGAACTGAAGCCAATTCTTTCTGGAAGAAAATTTACAGGGCCGAATTTGAACCTTAATGGACCCCAATTTGAGGCCCATAGACACTCCTGTTTGCAGGAAATGCAGGAAACGACCGAGTTGAAATTTCTTTGTGGGGCCTTCCTGGCCTCACACCACGCAACAAATTTTCGCCACACGTGGTGATAATGTTGTGCGGTCACCTCCTTTCTGGCTTTGACCAGGGTAGGAATGACCTCTTCCGGAATGCCTTTTTTCCCTTAGGATCCGGCTTTCCATCGCCATGCCGACAAACGCAGCTGCGGTAAGTCTTGGAACAGACATGGTACTTGCTGAAGCAAGTCCCTTCTTAGCGGCAGAGGCCATAAGACCTCTGTAAGCATCTCTTGAAGTTCCGGGTACCAAGTCCTTCTTGGCCAATCCGGAGCCATGAGTATAGTTCTTACTCCTCTACGTCTTATAATTCTCAGCACCTTAGGTATGAGAAGCAGAGGAGGGAACACATACACCGACTGGTACCCCCACGGTGTTACCAGAACGTCCACATCTATTGCCTGAGGTTCCCTTGACCTGGCGCAATACCTGTCCCGTTTTTTGTTCAGACGGGACGCCATCATGTCCACCTTTGGTATTTCCCAACGGTTTACAATCATGTGGAAAAAAACTTCTCAATGAAGTTTCCACTCTCCCGGGCGGAGGTCGTGCTGAGGAAGTCTGCTTCCCAGTTTCCATTCCCGGGATGCAAAACTGCTGACAGTGTTATCACATGATTTTCCGCCCAGCGAAAAGTCCTTGCAGTTTCTGCCATTGCCCTCCTGCTTCTTGTGTCGCCCTGTCTGTTTACGTGGGCGACTGCCGTGATGTTTTTCCCACTGGATCAATACCGGCTGACCTTGAAGCAGAGGTCTTGCTAAGCTTAGAGCATTATAAATTTACCCTTAGCTCCAGTATATTTATGTGGAGAAAAGTCTCCATACTTGATCACACTCCCTGGAAATTTTTCCCTTGTGTGACTGCTCCCCAGCCTCTCAGGCTGGGCTCCGTGGTTACCAGCATCCAATCCTGAATGCCGAATCTGCGGCCCTCTAGAAGATGAGCACTCTATAACCACCACAGGAGAGACACCCTTGTCCTTGGATATTGGGTTATCCGCTGATGCATCTGAAGATGCGATCCGGACCATTTGTCCAGCAGATCCCACTGAAAAGTTCTTACGTGAAATCTGCCGAATGGAATTGCTTCGTAGGAAGCCACCATTTTTACCAGGACCCTTGTGCAATGATGCACTGTTTTTAGGAGGTTCCTGACTTGCTCGGATAACTCCCTGGCTTTCTCTTCCGGGAGAAACACCTTTTTCTGGACTGTGTCCAGAATCATCCCTAGGCACAGCAGACGTGTCGTCGGGATCAGCTGCGATTTTGGAATATTTAGAATCCACCCGTGCTGATTGTAGCAGTATCCGAGATAGTGCTACTCCGACCTCCAACTGTTCCCTGGACTATGCCCCTATCAGGAGATCGTCCAAGTAAGGGATAATTAAGACGCCTTTTCTTCGAAGAAGAATCATCAATTCGGCCATTACCTTGGTAAAGACCCCGGGGTGCCGTGGACAATCCAAACGGCAGCGTCTGAAAATGATAGTGACAGTTCTGCACCACGAACCTGAGGTACCCTTAGTGAGAAGGGCAAATTTGGGACATAGAGGTAAGCATCCCTGATGTCCCGGGACACTATATAGTCCCCTTCTTCCTGGTTCGTTATCACTGCTCTGAGTGACTTCATCTTAATTTGAACCTTTGTAAGTGTTCAAAAAAAAATTTTTTTTTTTTTAGAATAAGTCTCACCTAGCCTTCTGGCTTCAGTACCACAATATAGTGTGGAATAATACCCCTTTTCTGTAGTAGGAGGGGTAATTTAATTGTCACCTGCTGGGAACACAGCTTGTGAATTTTTTCCCATACTACCTCCTTGTCGGAGGGAGACTTGGTAAAGCAGACTTCAGGAGCCTGCGAAGGGGAAACGTCTCGACATTCCCATCTGTACCCCCGGGATACTACTTGTAGGATCCAGGGGTCCTGTACGGTCTCAGCGCCATGCTGAGAACTTGTCAGACGCGGTGGAACGCTTCTGTTCCTGGGAATAGGCTGCCTGTTGCAGTCTTCTTCCTTTTCCTCTATCCCTGGGCAGATATGATCTTATAGGGACGAGAGGACTGAGGCTGAAAAGACGGTGTCTTTTTCTGCAGAGATGTGACTTAGGGTAAAAAACGGTGGATTTTCCAGCAGTTGCCGTGACCACCAGGTCCGATGGACCGACCCCAAACAAGTCCTCTTCCTTTATACGGCCATACTGTGCCGTTTGGAATCTGCATCACCTGACCACTGTCGTGTCCATAACATCTTCTGGCAGTTATGGACATCGCGTTTATTCATGATGCCAGAGTGCAAATATCCCTCTGTGCATCTCGCATATATAGAAATGCTCTATAGTCAATAAAATACTGTCCCTGTCAAGGGTATCAATATTTTTAGTCAGGGAATCCGACCAAGCCACCCTAGCTCTGCACATCCAGGCTGAGGCGATCGCTGGCCGCAGTATAACACCAGTATGTGTGTATATACTTTTTATTATATTTTCCAGCCTTGTCAGCTGGTCCTTGAGGACGGCCCTATCTATAGACGGTACCGCCACTTGTTTTGATAAGCGTGTGAGCGCCTTATCCACCTTAAGGGGTGTTTCCCAACGCGCCCTAACTTCTGGCGGGAAAGGGTATACCGCCCATAATTTTCTATCGGGGGGAACCCACGCATCATCACACACTTTATTTAATTTATCTGATTCAGGAAAAACTATGGTAGTTTTTTCACATCCCACATAATACCCTCTTTTGTGGTACTTGTAGTATCAGAAATACGTAACACCTCCTTCATTGCCTTTAACGTGTGGCCCTAATAAGGAATACGTTTGTTTATTCACCGTCGACACTGGATTCAGTGTCCCTGTCTGTGTCTGTGTCGACCGACTAAAGTAAACGGGCGTTTTAAAACCCTTGACGGTGTTTTTGAGACGTCTGGACCGTACTAATTGTTTGTCGGCCGTCTCATGTCGTCAACCGACCTTGCAGCGTGTTGACATTATCACGTAATTTCCTAAATAAGCCATCCATTCCGGTGTCGACTCCCTAGAGAGTGACATCACCATTACAGGCAATTTGCTCCGCCTCCTCACCAACATCGTCCTCCTACCTGTCGACACACACGTACCGACACACAGCACACACACAGGGAATGCTCTGATAGAGGACAGGACCCACTAGCCCTTTGGAGAGACAGAGGGAGAGTTTGCCAGCACACACCAAAAACGCTATAATTATATAGGGACAACCTTATATAAGTGTTTTCCCTTATAGCATCTTAATATATATATATAAGCATATCGCCAAATTAGTGCCCCCCCTCTCTGTTTTAACCCTGTTTCTGTAGTGCAGTGCAGGGGAGAGCCTGGGAGCCTTCCCTCCAGCCTTTCTGTGAGGGAAAATGGCGCTGTGTGCTGAGGAGATAGGCCCCGCCCCTTTTTCGGCGGCCTCGTCTCCCGCTCTTAACGGATTCTGGCAGGGGTTAAATATCTCCATATAGCCTCCGGAGGCTATATGTGAGGTATTTTTAGCCAAAATAGGTATTCATTTGCCTCCCAGGGCGCCCCCCTCCCAGCGCCCTGCACCCTCAGTGACTGCCGTGTGAAGTGTGCTGAGAGGAAAATGGCGCACAGCTGCAGTGCTGTGCGCTACCTTTAGAAGACTGAGGAGTCTTCTGCCGCCGATTCTGGACCTCTTCTTACTTCAGCATCTGCAAGGGGGCCGGCGGCAAGGCTCCGGTGACCATCCAGGCTGTACCTGTGATCGTCCCTCTGGAGCTGATGTCCAGTAGCCAAGAAGCCAATCCATCCTGCACGCAGGTGAGTTCACTTCTTCTCCCCTAAGTCCCTCGTTGCAGTGATCCTGTTGCCAGCAGGACTCACTGTAAAATAAAAAACCTAAGCTAAACTTTCCTAAGCAGCTCTTTAGGAGAGCCACCTAGATTGCACCCTTCTCGGCCGGGCACAAAATCTAACTGGCTTGGAGGAGGGTCATAGGGGGAGGAGCCAGTGCACACCACCTGATCCTAAAGCTTTACTTTTTGTGCCCTGTCTCCTGCGGAGCCGCTATTCCCCATGGTCCTTTCAGGAACCCCAGCATCCACTAGGACGATAGAGAAAAATATTTTGTAGCCACACTGTGATCCTTTCGTTCGCACTTCTGCTAAGCTAAGATACACTCCCAGAAGGCGGCGGCTTAGCGTTTGCACGGCTGCTAACAGCAGCTAGCGAGCGGACAACTCGGAATGAGGGCCAATATGCCAATGCTTGCAAAGAAATTCTCTGAGTCTGAACAACAGACTAAATATTGGAGGCAGTCTGTGGAGGATGCACTATTTACTGACCCCTCCATATCATCCACTCGGGTCCCATCCAGTTCCCAGAAAAGGTCTCTGGCCCAGATAATGCAAGGGGACACAGACACAGATTCCGACTCTGACGTCGACACTGGGGATTTGAGAGGGGTAGACCCCAAATTAGCCAAAAGCATACAATGTATGATAGTTGCTGTAAAGGAAGTGTTGAAGTTTCCTGAAACAACACTGGTCCCAGAGGAAAAGGATTATTTTAAATTAAATAAAAAACAGCTTGTGACTTTTCCTCCTTCAAACGATTTGAATGCGTTCTTTGAAGAATCCTGGGCTAACCCTGAGAAGAAATTTACCCTTCCCAGAAGGATACGTGTAGCGTACCCTTTACCTGAGAAAGACAGGCACAAATGGGAGACACCCCCAATGATAGACACCTCAGTTTCTCGGCTGTCTAAGAAAATAGTTTTGCCTGCCCCTGGTTCAGCCTCCTGAAAAGATCCAGCTGACCGTAAATTAGAAACAACCCTAAAATCCATATATACGGCTAATGGAACGGTGCTCAGGCCCCCACCATTGCTTGTGTGTGAGTAGGTAACGCTGTGGAAAAATGGTCTGTCAATTTGCTTGTTAACATAAATAGTCCTAACTCTCGGCCATATCAAAGATGCTGCAGATTACTTAGTGGAAGCTATGAAGGATATTGGGTTGCTGAGTTCCAAGATCCTCCGCTGTGGCGATTTCAGCCCGCAGGGTGCTGTGGATCCGCCAATGGAATGCTGATGCTGAATCAAAAAAGAATATTGAGGCGCTTCCTTACAATGGAGAAGCCCTCTTTGGAGACAAGCTGGATGCCATGATTTCAACAACTACATCAGGCAAGTCAGCATTTCTGCCTTCCGCAGCTGCTCCACCTAGGAAAGGATTTCATTCTCATGCGATGCAATCCTTTCGGCCCAACAAGTCCAAAAAGGCAAAGGGTACCCCCTTCTTCGCATGAAGAGGGCGAGGAAGAGGTAAAAAATCTACAACACCATCAGGCTCACAGGAGCAGAAGTCAACAGCTACTTCTGCTAAAACCTCAGCATGACGCTGTGGCTCCCCTGCGGGAGTACGATCGGGTGGGGGCACGTCTACTGTCTTTCATCCAGGTCTGGGTTCACTCAGATCTGGATCCTTGGGTATTGCAGATAGTATCCCAAGGGTACAAATTGGAATTTCAGGACCTTCCCCCATGTCGATTTTTCAAATCAGCCTTAACAGCTTCTGTTCAGGACAGAGCAAAAGTGCTAAACGCAATACAGAAATTATGTCAAGACAACGTAATTTCCTTAGTTCCTGTGTCACAACAGGAAAAAAGGTTTTATTCAAGCCTGTTTGTAGTTCCGAAACCGTATGGCTCGGTCAGACCGATTTTAAACCTATAGACTCTGAACCTTTATTTGAAAAGGTTCAAATTCAAGATGGAATCCCTGAGAGCGGTGATCTCCAGCTTGGAGGAAAAGGAATTTTCTGGTATCGATGGACATCAAAGATGCTTATTTACATGTTCCCATCTACCCGCCGCATCAGCCATACCTGAGGTTTGCGGTGCAGGACTGCCTTTCGGGCTCTCCACGGCTCTGAGAATATTCACCAAAGTGATGGCGGAGATGATGGTTCTTCTTCGCAAGAAAGGAGTCAAAGGCCCTCATTCCGAGTTGTTCACTCGCTAGCTGCTTTTAGCAGCCATGCAAACGCTAAGCCGCCGCCCTCTGGGAGTGTATCTTAGCTTAGCAGAAGTGCGAACGAAAGGATCGCAGCGCTGCTACAATAAATGATTGTGCAGTTTCTGAGCAGCTCCAGACCTACTCCTAGCTTGCGTTCACTTCAGACTGTTTAGTTCCTGTTTTGACGTCACGAACACGTCCTGCGTTTGGCCCGCCACGCCTGCGTTTCCCCAGGCACGCCTGCATTTTTCCACACACTCCCCGAAAACGGTCAGTTACCTCCCAGAAACACCCACTTCCTGTCAATCACTCTGCGGCGAGCAGTGCGACTGAAAAGCGTCGCTCGACCTTGTGTGAAACTACTTTGGCTTTTGTGAACGTACGTCGCGCATGCGCATTGCGCCGCATGCGCAGAAGTGCAATTTTTTTCCTGATCGCTGCGCAGCAACCGAAACCAGCTAGCGAACAACTCTGAATGACCACCAAAGTCATCCCATACTTGGACGATCTCCTCATAAAAGCGAGATCCAGGGAGAAACTAGTGCAGAACATTGCACTTTCCCTGACGGTGCTTCAACAGCACGGTTGGATCATAAACCTTCCAAAATCACAATTGGAACCCACAATGAGGTAATCATTTCTGGGAATGATATTGAACACGGAAGTACAGAAAGTATTCCTACCGGTGGAAAAGGCTCTGGAGATCCAGAGGATGGTCAAACAAGTTTTAAAACCAGCACGCGTATCGATTCATCAGTGCATCCACCTGCTGGGGAAGATGGTAGCGGCCTACGAGGCTCAACAATTTGGCCGATTCCACGCCAGGGTGTTCCAATGGGACCTACTGGGCAAGTGGTCCGGATCGTACCTACACATACACCGGAGGATAATCCTATCAACAAAAGCCAGTATTTCACTCTTGTGGTGGCTTCAAAGTTCTCACCTCCTGGAGGGACGCAGGTTCGGGATTCAGACTTGGATCCTGGTGACCACAGATGCAAGCCTCCGAGGTTGGGGAGCAGTCAGGGTGTGGTATGGTATGCCGGCGGTCGGGCTCCCGGCGACCAGCATACCGGCGCCGGGAGCCCGACCGCCGGCTTACCGACAGTGTGGCGAGCGCAAATGAGCCCCTTGTGGGCTCGCTGCGCTCACCACGCAGCGGGCACGGTGGCGCGCTACGCGCGCCACGCTATTTTGTTCTCCCTCCAGGGGGGTCGTGGACCCCCACGAGGGAGAATAAGTGTCGGTATGCCGGCTGTCGGGATTCCAGCACCGGTATACTGTGTGCCGGGATCCCGACAGCCGGCATACTGAAGACCACCCAGCAGTCACGCAAGGGGAAAGCTTCCAAGGACGATGGTCAAGTCAAGAATTACTCCTTCACATAAACATTCTGGAATTGAGAGCTGTGTACAACAGCCTTCATCAAGCGGCACACCTTCTTCAAGGTCGTCCCATACAGATCCAGTCAGACAATGTAATGGCAGTAGCTTACATAAACCGCAAGGGCGGAACGAAAAAACAGAGCGGCAATGGCAGAGGTGACAAAGATACTTCTCTGGGCAGAAAGACATGCAAAAGCTCTGTCGGCAATTTTCATTCCGGGAGTGGACAACTGGGAAGCAGACTTCCTCAGCAGACACGATCTCCATCCAGGAGAATGGGGCCTCCACCCAGAAGTCTTTGTAGAGGTAGCAGATCGTTGGAGCATTCCTCAAGTAGATATGATGGCATCACGTCTCAACAAGAAGCTTCAGAAATATTGTTCCAGGTCTAGAGACCCACAAGCAATAGCAATGGATGCACTGGTGACCCAGTGGATGTTTCAGTTGGTGTATCTGTTCCCTCCACTTCCACTAATACCAAAAAAAATTCTCAAGATCATCAGAAGAACAAGGGTTCAAGCTATTCTCATTGCTCCAGACTGGCCAAGGAGGGCTTGGTATCCAGATCTTCAGGGGTTATTACTGGAAGATCCTCAGCCTCTTCCTCCTCGCGAGGACCTGCTTCAGCAGGGGCCGTTTGTTTATCAAGACTTACCGTGGCTGCGTTTGACGGCATGGCTGTTGAGCGCCAGATCCTAGCCCGTAAGGGTATTCCCAATGAAGTCATTCCGACACTTTTTCTGGCCAGGAAAGGGGTAACGTCCAAACATTACCATCGTATTTGGAGAAAATATGTATCTTGGTGTGAATCCAAGAAGTCTCCTGCGCTGGAGTTTAAATTAGGATGTCTTTTCCTATTTCTGTCTATTTCTGTCTATCAAGGTCCAAATGTCAGCCTTGTCCAGTTTCTTTCAGAAACAGTTGGCTTCCCTTCCTGAGGTCCAGACGTTCGTGAAGGGGGTTCTGTGCATCCAACCTCCCTTTGTGCCTCCTGCGGCGCCATGGCATCTTAATGTGGTGTTGCAGTTCCTTAAATCGGACTGGTTTGAGCCTCTACAAGAGGTAGAGTTGAAGTTTCTCACTTGGAAAGTGGTCATGCTGTTGGCCTTGGCCTTAGGCAGACGAGTGTCTGAATTAGGGGCTCTGTCACACAAGAGTCCTTATTTGATTTTTCATGAAGATAGAGCTGAACTGCGGACGCGTCAGCATTTTCTTCCAAAGGTTTTGTCTTTTTTCCATATCAACCAACCTGTGGTGGTGCCAGTGGCTTCTGACACCTCAGCCGTTTCAAAGTCCTTGGATGTCGTCAGAGCGTTGAGGACTTATGTTACAAGAACGGCTCGGATAAAGAAAACAGAATCTTTGTTTGTCCTCTGTGACCCCAACAAGATTGGGGGTCCTGCTTCTAAGCAGACTATTGTGCACTGGATCAGAGGTACCATTCAGCACGCTTATTCCACGGCAGGATTGCAGTTACAGAGTTCGGTAAGGGCCCACTCTGCAAGGAAAGTGGGTTCTTCCTGGGCGGCTGCCCGGGGTGTCTCGTTGTTGCAAATTTGCAGAGCAGCTACTTGGTCAGGGGCAAACGCGTTTGCTAAGTTTTACAGGTTTGACACCTTGGCTGCTGACAACCTTCAGTTTGGTCAGTCAGTTCTGCAGGAACATTAGCACTTTCCCGCCCGTACTGGGAGCTTTGGCACATCCCCATGGTACTAAAATGGACCCCAGCATCCTCTAGGACGTAAGAGAAAATAGGATTTTAATTACCTACCGGTAAATCCTGTTCTCGTAGTCCGTAGAGGATGCTGGGCGCCCGCCCAGTGCTCATTTTTCCTGCAAATTACGTTTTGTCTTTTTACACAGGTTCTCATGTGTTAAGATGTTTTACAGCAGTTGCTGTTATGTTATGCATGCACGTTAGCATGGGTTATGTTGAAGCCCATGTTAGGCGGCATGTTTTGTAAGGTGTGAGCTGGTGTGAATCTCGCCACTAGTTTAATGTAAATTCTTCTCTCGAAGTTGTCCGTCTCCTCGGGCACAGTTCCTATACTGAGGTCTGGAGGAGGGGCATAGAGGGAGAAGACAGTTCACACTGTTGAAAAGTGTTAAAAAGCCGAAGGCTCCTGCGGAACAGTCTATACCCCATGGTACTAAAATGGACCCTAGCATCATCTACAGACTATGAGAAAAGGATTTACCGGTATGTAATTAAAATCCTATTATATATGTGTTGTGGTAAGAACTTACCGTTGATAACGGTATTTCTCTTAAGTCCACAGGTTCCACAGGATAACACTGGGATATGATGAAACGACAGCGGATTTGTACCAATCGGTCAAAGCTTTTCGGCCTCCCAGCATGCAACGGGCCCATCCATATATTCCCGCCTCCTGGCTCAGGCAAATCAGTTGTATTCTCAAAGCTCAAGGCAGGAGCATCATAGATAGCCCTAATCAGGCGAGAAGAACACACATACACACCCTTCCGTACAAGAAGGAAGAGGTTAGTGAGTAAAAGGATCCTCAAATCAGGTGCGTCAGTGTGGGATCCCTGTGGAAACTGTGGACTTAGGAGGAATACCGTTATCAACGGTAAGTTCTTACCATAACGTAGATTTCTCCGGCAGGGTCCACAGATTATCCACAGGATAACATTGGGATTTCCCAAAGCAATTTAGTGGTGGGGATGCTCCTGATTGGACAGGAGAATCCTTCGCCCGAATTCAGCGTCATGAGAGACAAAGGTATCTAATGAATGTGTTATTGGAAGACCATGTGGCTGCATTACATATCTTTTCTGCTGAAGCACCACATTGTGCTGCCCATAATGGACCTACCTTACGAGTAGAGTGAGCAGAGACATTAGCCGGAACAGGGAGATCAGCTTGAGAATATGCTTCTATAATCGTCATCCAAAGCCACCTTGCCAGTGTCTGCTTATCAGCAGGCCATCCGTAGAGAATGAAGAGCGAATCTGTCTTTCTGATGGCACTGGTATGATCCACGTAGATCCTTAAGGCACGGACCACGTCCAGCGATGCATCTCCTGAAGAAAGGCTCGGTACCTGGAAAGCCGGGACTGCAATTTCTACGCTAAGGTGGAATTTAGACACCACCTCCGGAAGGTACCCAGATCTAGTTCTGAGAACTGTTTTATCTGGATAAAAAATCAGAAATGGGGAACGACATGACAATGCCCCTAAATCTGAGACTCTTCTAGCTGATGCCATGGCAAGTAGAAGGACAACTTTAGCTGTCAACCATTTAAAATCCACTTTATTAAGTCGTTCAAATGGGGCAACATGAAGGGCCTTTAGGGCTAAATTTAAGTCCCAAGGCACTGTAGGAGGAACAAAAGGAGGTTGAATGCGCAGTATTCCCTGGAAAAAAGTATGCACATCCTTTAAGTTGGCAATTTTCTTTTGGAACCATACAGTCAATGCTGACACTTGCACTCTCAAGGAAGCCACCTTCAAACTTTTATCCATTCCTGCCTTAAGGAATGGTAAGACCCTGTAAACTCTGAAAGACCTAGGGTCCATTTTCCGTTCACTGCACCAATGAATATAGGTTTGCCATATTCGGTGAGAAATGCGAGCTGAGGAAGGTTTCCTTGCTCTGAGCATTGTTTGAATTACCTGTTGTGAGAATCCTCATGACTTCAGGATAAAGGTTTCAAGAGCCACGCCGTCAAAGACAGTCGATCCAGATGTCTGTGATAACAAGGACCCTGCATCAGTAGATCTGGACGTTGAGGGAGCAGCAGTGGAGCATCCCATCGACATTCTCTGCAGATCTGTGTACCTAATGTCTTCTGGGCCAAGCCGGAGCTAATAGTATAACGGCACCCTTTCCTTGCTTTATCTTTCTCACCACCCTGAGTAATAGGGTGATTGGAGGAAACGCATAAGCCAGATGAAAGTCCCATCTCACCGACAGTACATCCACAAAGATCGCTCTGGGATCCTTTGCTCTTGTCCCGTATGCGAGAACTTTGTTGTTCTGACGGGACGCCATGAGATCTATCTCTGGCAACCCCCACTTGTCTACTAGAGTCTGGAAGACCTCCGGGTGTAGAGCCCATTCACTTGCCCGAATGGCTTGTCGACTGCGAAAATCCGCTTCCCAGTTTAGGACTCCCAGAATGAATACTGTGGACAAAGCTGGATGATGAAGTTCAGCCCACTTTATTATGTGACTTAGCTTCTTCATCGCTTTTCGGCTGAGAGTTCCTCCGTGATGGTTGAGGTACGCTACTGCCGTTGCATTGTCCGAGCGGATCTGAACTGGTTTTCCCCCGAACAATGTCCTTTGCCTGAATCAATGCCATGTATATTGCCCGAAGTTCCAATATATTTATTGGCAGGCAACCTTCTTCCTTGGTCAATTGCCCCTGGAAACACAACCTTCCTGACACTGCTCTCCAGCCCTGGAGACTGGCATCCATTGTCAGAATTTCCCAATCTGATATCCAAAAGGGTCTCCCCTTGTTCAGATGGGATGTCTGTAGCCACCAGCCTAATGACCTTCTTACTTCTATCGTAAGAACCATAGTCTGCGTTTTTATTGCCTGATGCAACCCATTCCATTTGGCAAGAATCAGATGCTGCAGAGGCCTCGAGTGGAACTGTGCATACTCCACCATGTCGAACGTTGACACCATCAATCCCATCACACGCATTGCTGCGTGAATGGATACCTTTTAACTGTATAGCAACTCCTGAATCCTTGATCGAACCTTGGATATCTTATTCAGAGGTAAAATTACTCTCTGAAGGCTTGAATCCAGTACAGCCCCCCAAGTGAGTCATCCGCTGTGACGGAACCAGAGACGATTTTTGCCCAATTTATGAGCCGCCCGTGCCTTTGTAGACACGTTATTGTCTGTTGCAGATGACATAGGAGCAATTCCTGTGACTGTGCCAGTATTAAAAGATTGTCGAGGTATGGAAAATCTCTTATCCCCTGCTGGCAGAGATAAGCTGCCATTACCACCATCATTTTGGTAAATACTCTGGGGGCTGTGGCTGACCCAAAAGGTATGACCTGGAACTGAAAATGCTGTTGGAGGATAGCGAACCTGAGAATACTGATGGGACAGTGCTATAGGAACATGTAGGTAAGAATCCTGGATATCCAGGTATACCATATAATCCCCTGGCTCCATGGCCGAAATTATGGAACGTAAAGTCTCCATATGAAACCGAGGTACCCAAATGTATTTGTTCAGCACTTAGAGATTGAGAATGGGCCGGAATGACCCATTTGGAGTAAAAACCCTGTCCTCGTTGTGCAGGAGGAACTGAAATGACTACTCCTGACTGAAGCAATTTCTGAACTGCCTCTTGCAAAGCCCTTGCCTTTTTCTCCACCCGAGACGGGCTGGTACAAAAAACCTTCGAGGATGGTGCTTCTTGAAGGCAAAAGCATAACCTAGAGATACCGCTTCCTGTACCCAGGCATCTATTGTAGACTGCTGCCAGATCTGTGCAAACTGAAGAAGTCGGGCTCCCACCCTGGGATCCCCCAGTTGGAGGCCCGCACCATCAGGCTGATGGCTTATTATCTGTTTTACCAAATGGCCCTCTGGTAGCCCAATGCTTTTTAGTCTTACCAGACTTGTTGTATTGGAACTGCCAGCCATCCGTTTTTCCTTTAGCTTTTCTTTGAGAACGAAAGGGCCGAAAAGCTGGAACTTTAGGTTTGAAATTGTATGTGGAAGGAAACTTTACCTTTTTAGAGTATGCTTCTGACTCCAAAATATCTGTCAATTCTTTACAAAAAAGAATATCTCCAGAAAAAGGCAAACGTTCCAAAACCTTCTTAGATTCTGAACCCGCTTTCCACGTACATAGCCAAACTGCTCTGCGAGCAGCTATTGTTGAAGCTGATGCTCTGGAGGCAATAGTACCCATATCCAATGCTGCTTCTTCCAAGAACATTGCAGCCTGTTTCATATGTGCTATATGGGATTTTTGCTCTCTAGATACGATTGAAAAATCCCCCTCCAATGCATCAGACCAGGCAGCCACTGCCTTTACCATCCAAGCTGAAACCATGGCTGGCCTTATGACTGCCCCAGACAGGGAAAAAATAGTTTTTAAAAACCATCCACTCTCCTATCCGTGACATCATTTAATGATGTTGAAGGCAAATGTAATGTAGATTTTCGCACTAATCGAATCACATGTGTATCTACTTTAGGAGCCACCTCCATTTTTAAACAATCCCCAGCTGGAAGAGGATAATTGGAA
This sequence comes from Pseudophryne corroboree, assembly GCF_028390025.1. Lineage (NCBI taxonomy): Eukaryota > Metazoa > Chordata > Amphibia > Anura > Myobatrachidae > Pseudophryne > Pseudophryne corroboree. Next base: position 306,858,605 of record NC_086449.1, on the reverse strand, counting down.
TTCCATTCCTTAAAATTCTAAACTTCTTATTGGGCGTAGCCCAAACCTCTTCCATGATTTCCGTCAGCTGATCTGACCCCGGAAACTCAGTCTTAACTGTTTTGGGACGTTTAAACACAGGTGTCTTGTTTTTTAACACAGGCTCTGCTGAATCCTCTAAGGATAAAATGGCCTTCATTACTTTAACTTGGCTATATCCACTGAGCTGAGACCTTCCTCCTCCTTTTCGTATGCCGAAGTAGAATTTATTGAGCTTTCATCCTCCGATGAATCCTCATCTGAAACGTGTAGCCTGTGAGGATGAAGATTTACTTACCACTGGCTTATCAGCCTGTTTCTTTTGAGAGGCTGCTGCTGGAAGTGATAAACCACAGGTGGGAAGCTGCATGTAAGGGTTAATCGATGAATTATCCGTTCCGCTATACTGGATAATGTCTGTGCAGACATAGCCCAAGGTGGATCAATCTGCACCTGAATCTGCCTTGTATTTTTCAAGAGACCCTGGTGAAAGCTAAACAATTTGCACACAAACCATCCTGAACCAGATCCTGAGAGGTTAACACAGCTTTGCAAGACAAACATGATATGAGTGCTGGTGTTGCTGTGAGTGTATCTTCCTCACCTTTGCTGTTCTTAGACATGATAAATAATCAACACTTCCACAATGTACTACACAATTTGTGACTGTAATCACTTTAAGCTTTTTAAAGTGACATACAATCCGACCCTACCCATGCACCAGCATTGAGGATCGGAATAGAAAAAAACTGACAGAATATATAGTAAAGTCAGCAATCACACTAGCAGTCAGTCACATGTTATACATTAGTGTAATAAGCAATATGAGCACATCTTCAACTACATTTCAAGTCTGTAGGAGAACATATTATGTTTAAACAGATCTACTGTATTCAGACGCATAGCGAAAGAAACCAAAGTAATAGTATACAGACTCATATGCAATAGGCACTTATCTAACTATTCGTACTCAAAAGGTAGATAGAGACTTAGTGCTGTATTACCCGTACTCAGTAGAGAGGGATACAGGGAGACTCACCCCGCTTCCAGGACCCATCAATATGTTTGCGAACGATGAGTGGATCCAGACGCTACTAGGCACACTGCCGCACCATGAACCTATAGTGAACACAGACACTCAGTGAATACAGATGCACCAGTCACACAGCCACCTATGCTGTGACTGGGTCCCTTTTGTATACAGCGTCTGAGACGAAAGCGGGAAAACAGTTAATGGCGGGAGACTCGGAGGAAACTGGTCATGAACTGGGGGGAGGGGCGATCGGGAGAGCGTTTGACACCCCACTGCTGACATCAACCCTAGGGATCGCGGCCTTATACTATTCCTGGAACTTATGATCCCTAAGGCCTAGCGCTGGTGCACCCGAGGTGGCAATGATGGTCTCCTCCCAAAACAGTGCGGCTGTGTCCGTATTCCTCTTCTAAGCGGAACTGATGCCTTACCTTCTCCCCGTGCTCCGGCCACAGCCTGGTAACATCTGCTGGACCTGCTAGTATATCCGACACAGACGCTCGCCGAAACAGCACTGTACTCGTGGGTAAGCGTTGTCGCGACCCGGCAGAGAGTTGTTGGAGCGACTCTTTCTAAGGTACGTATAAGACACTTTTTAGAAAGATCACTCAAGAAAAAATTGTAAGACTATAAAAATAAAATAAGAAAGCTTATGGCTGCTAAAAACCAGCAGCCCTCTGACCATGGTTCGGCTCCTGCCGCACCAAACAAAAAACTGATTTTCCTGAGCCAGGATGCTGGGATATGTGGATGGGCCCGTTGCATGCTGGGAGGCCGAAAAGTTTTGACCGACTGGTACAAATCCGCTGTCGCTTCATCATATCCCAATGTTATCCTGTGGACCCTGTTGGAGAAATATATATATATATATATATATATATATATACACACACACACACACATAGGACAAAGATGCGGCACTCCAGACTTGAATAATCCGCATGATGCAAGCTTATACTTTGCAACGTTTCAGTAGACACACCTACTGTCGTCAGGCTTTATTACAAAATTAAAACAATGTACATACCTTTTATAGTATAACCTCGTGCATTCCCGCCAGCTCGTCCCGGGACCGCTCACCCGCCGAGCCGCACAGGCCGTGACGTCATCGTCAATCGACGGCGCCGTGTAACAACACCCATCACCATGACAACAAAAACTCTGTGCAGTAAATCATAGCACTGGCTGAAACAATGTAATGCAAGATACTTAACAGATACATAGTTGTCTTTAAAACACTGTGCGGGCTGTTTCAAACCCTTAAGGCCATAATATATATAAACATTACCCTATCAATGCTGCCCATGCAATAACTAATAAATATGTATCTTACTATTTGAAATCTCATCTAAAGGATATCACTAGTTGTTTCACTTTAAAAAGCATGAATATGAGACTGATTCGTTTAATCCTTTGGGGTGTATTACCCCCAGGCGCAGAATCCATTTGGTTTCTAACTGTAGCAATTTAGCGCCTCTATTGCCTCCTCTCATATCTACAGGAACACAGTCTATCATCCTGTACCTAATACTGTGTAGTGGATGTTTCAAATGAACAAAATGCCGGGCAAAGGGCTGTTCACTATCTCCCGTGTCCAAAGCATTGCGGATGGCTGACCTGTGAGCAGACATTCTTTCTTTGAATTTTCGCTCAGTTTTGCCAATGTAGCTCAAGCCACATGGCCAAACAATTTGATAAATTACAAAGTTAGAATTACATGTCAACTGATGTTTGATGGGGATTTTTTGCCCAGTATGAGGGTGATCAAAAAATCACCTGTAAGAAGATACTGGCACGTAACACATGAACATTTAATAATACCCAACTTCACAGTAATTGGTAAAAATGACTTTTTACCTAAGGGTTCTCTCTTCAATTTTGCTACATCCGTTTTCACCAATAAATCACGTAGGTCCTGACCTCGGGAATAACAAGGCATTAATTTGGTGTCTCCCAAATTCAAATTATTATCAGAGACAATAATAGGCCAATGCTTTTTAGATATAGTGTTAATGTGTGTAGATCTAACATTAAATTTGTTAACCCATGGTAAAACTGGTTTGTCAACCCTATTTTTTTTTATTAGTAGTAAGTAATGTCTCCCTATCTAAGGCCATCACTCTATTTTTAGAGCATTTTAATGTTCTTAAAGAGTAACCTCTGTCTACCAGCTTGTCAATGAGGGAATCTATCTGTTGTTCAGCTGTCTCCCTGTTGCTATTTATGCGTCTAATCCTGATCATCTGAGAGTAAGGGAGTCCTCTCATCATAGATTTAGTATGGCAGCTTCTAGCATGTAATAGCTGTTGTTTGTCTGTTGGTTTAGCAAACACTGTGGTAGTCAGAACAGAATCCCTAATCTGAATTTGAACGTCCTTGAAATTGATGACATCTTGGTTCATACTATAGGTGAACTTGATGGGTCCCTCTGTGGCATTGTGCCCAATAATCATATTTTCCAGTACTGTATGGTTGCCTTTCCACATTAAATCATCTATATACCTGTTAAATAAGTGCTTGGGAGGAAAACAGAGGATTACTGTAAAACAGATCCTCTTCTACCCCGAACATTACTATATTTGCGTACACTGGAGCCACAGAGGAACCCATCACACACCCCTGTATTTGCATATAAAATTGCTTGTCATAAAGAAAAAACAGGATTTTGATAACTACCGGTAAATCCTTTTCTCCTAGTCTGTAGAGGATGCTGGGGTCCACTTCATGACCATGGGGTATAGACGGTTCCGCAGGAGCCATGGGCACTCTTAAGACTTTTCAATGGGTGTGAACTGGCTCCTCCCTCTATGCCCCTCATCCAGACCTCAGTTATAGGAACTGTGCCCAGGGAGACGGACATTTCGAGGAAAGGATTTAATTTAAACTAGTGGTGAGATACATACCAGCTCACACCTCAACCATGCCGCACAACATGGCATTCAATATAACACACGCCAACAGGCATGAATCAATTACAGCAACATGCTGAAACTAATATAACACAACTTGTGTAACTCTAATAACAAAAACTGCAGGTAAAGTACGCCCTGGGACGGGGGCCCAGCATCCTCTACGGACTAGGAGAAAAGGATTTACCAGTAGGTATCAAAATCCTGTTTTCTCATACGTCCTAGAGGATGCTGGGGTCCACTTCATGACCATGGGGTTTATACCAAAGCTCCAGTACGGGCGGGAGAGTGCGGATGACTCTGCAGCACCTGATTGACCGAACTTGAGGTCTTCATCGGCCAAGGTGTCAAACTTGTAGAATTTTGCAAATGTGTTTGACCCTGACCAAGTAGCTGCTCGGCAAAGTTCCAATGCCGAGATTACCCGGGCAGCCGCCCAGGATGAGCCCACCTTCCTAGTGGAATGGGCCTTCACCGACGTCGGTAACGGCAATCCAGCCGTAGTATAAGCGTGCTGAATCATACCTCTTATCCAACGCGCAATAGTCTGCTTAGAAGCAGGACACCCAATCTTGTTGGGAGCATACAGGATAAACAAAGACTCTGTTTTCCGTATTCGAGCTGTTCTAGCGACATAAATCTTCAAAGCCCTAACCACATCTAGAGACTTTGACTCCGTGAACGTGTCAGTAACTATTGGCACCACAATAGGTTGGTTTATGTGGAAAGATGAAACCACCTTTGGAAGAAAATGTTGACGAGTTCTCAACTTCATGGAAGATCAGGTAAGGGCTCTTGTGAGACAAGGCCCCCAATTCAGACACCCGCCGTGCGGATGCCAATGCCAAAAGCATCACCATTTTCCCAGTGAGAAACTTCAACTCTATCTCTTGTAGAGACTCAAACCAATCCAACTGAAGGAACTGCAACACCACATTAAGGTCCCATGGTGCCACTGGAGGCACAAATGGAGGCTGGATGTGCAGAACCCCTTTCACGAAGGTCTGAACCTCTGGAAGAGAGGCCAATTGTTTTTGGAAGAACACTGACAAGGCCGAAATCTGGACCTTGATTGACCCCAATCGGAGGTCCACCTCCACACCAGCCTGCAGAAAATGGAGAAAACGTCCCAACTGAAACTCTTCCATAGGAGCCTTCTTGGATTCACACCAAGACACACATTTTCTCCAAATACGGTGGTAATGTTTCGACGTTACTCCTTTCCTGGCCTGAATAAGGGTGGGGATGACTTCCTTGGGATTACCCTTTCGGGCTAGGATCCGGCGCTCAACAGCCATGCCGTCAAATGTAGCCACGGTAAGTCTTGATACATGCACGGCCCCTGCTGCAGCAGATCCTCGCGAAGAGAAAGAGGCCGAGGATCTTCTATGAGCAACTCCTGAAGATCTGGGTACCAAGCCCTCCTTGGCCAGTCTGGGGCAATGAAGATTGCTCGAACTCTTGTTCTCCTTATGATCCTGAGCACTTTTGGGATCAGCAGAAGTGGAGGGAAGACATACACCGACCGGAACACCCACTGGGCCACTAGCGCATCCACTGCTATTGCTTGAGAGTCTCTCGACCTGGAACAATATTTCTAAAGCTTCTTGTTGAGACGAGATGCTATCATGTCTACTCGAGTAACTCCCCAAAGAATTGTCACCTCTGCGAAGACTTCTTGGTGGAGGCCCCACTCTCCTGGATGGAGATCGTGTCTGCTGAGGAAGTCTGCTTCCCAGTTGTCTACTCCCGGAATGAAAATTGCCGACAGAGCCTTTACATGTCATTCTGCCCAGAGGAGGATCTTCGTCACCTCTGCCATTGCTGCTCTGCTTTTCGTTCCTCCCTGCCTGTTTATGTACGCAACTGCTGTTACATTGTCCGACTGGATCTGCACGGAATGATCTTGAAGAAGATGTCCGCTTGTTGAAGGCCATTGTAAATGTCTCTCAATTCCAGCACGTTTATGTGAAGGCAGGCTTCCTGACTTGACCATTTTCCTTGAAAGCTTTCTCCCTGAGTGACAGCTCCCCAGCCTCGGAGACTTGCATCCGTGGTTACCAGGACCCAGTCCTGAATCCCGAACCTGCGTCCCTCTAGTTGGTGAGAACTGTGTAGCCACCACAGGAGCGAAATCCTGGCTTTTGACGACAGGATTATCTTCCAGTGCATGTGTAGGTGTGACCCCGACCACTTGTCCAACAGGTCCCACTGGAATACCCTGGCATGGAACCTCCCAAACTGTATGGCCTCGTAGGCCGCCACCATCTTCCCCAACAACCGAATGCACTGATGGATCAACACACTTGATGGTCTCAATATCTGTTTTACCATTTTCTGGATTTCCAGAGCCTTTTCCACCGGAAGAAATACTCTCTGAACTTCTGTGTCCAGAATCATCCCGAGAAAAGACAATCTTGTCGTCGGTTCCAACTGTGACTTTGGATAATTTATGATCCAACCGTGTTGTTGGAGTATTGACAGGGAGAGTGTGATGTTTTGTAACACCTGCTCCCTGGATCTCGCCTTTATCAGGAGATCGTCTAGATAAGGAATTATATTGACTTCTTTTTGACGCAGGAGAACCATCATCTCCGCCATCACCTTTGTGAATACCCTCGGCGCCGTGGAGAGACCGAAAGGTAACGTCTGAAATTGGTAATGGCAATCCTGAACCGCGAATCTCAGATAAGCCTGGTGAGGAGGATAAATGGGAACATGCAGGTAAGCATCTTTTATATCTACAGACACCATGTAGTCCCCCTCCTCCAGACTGGAAATCACTGCCCTCAGTGATTCCATTTTGAACTTGAATCTTTTCAAGTAGAGATTCAGATTTGTTAGGTTTAGGATCGATCTGACCGAGCCGTCCGGCTTCGAAACTACAAAAAGACTTGAATAAAACCCCTCCCCTTGTTGTGACAAAGGTACCAGGACTATGACCTGATTCTGACATAATTTTTGGATTGCCGATGTTACTGCTTCCCTTTCTGGAAGAGAAGCTGGCAAGGTGGATTTGAAAAATCGGCATGGGGGAACTTCTTGAAACTCCAGCTTTTATCCCTGGGACACTATTTGCAACACCCAGGGATCCAGGCCAGACAGAATCCAACCTTGGCTGAACAGTTTGAGACGTGCCCCCACCCGAGCGGCCTCCCGCAAAGGAGCCCCAGCGTCCTGCTGAAGATTTGGCAGAAGTAGGGGTAGATTTCTGCTCCTGGGAACCTGAAGCCGCTGTGGACTTCTTTCCCTTTCCCCTTCCCCTACCTGCAAAGAAGAGGGAACCTCTCGTTTGTATTTATTAGGCCGAAAGGACTGCATGTGCGGGTGATATGTCTTTTTTGCCGGTGCAGGTGCAGAGGGCAAAAATGTCGACATACCTGCGGTAGCCGCCGAGACCAACGCATCCAGTCCATCGCCAAATAAGGCCTCACCTTTATATGGGAGAGCCTCCATATTTCTTTTGGAATTCGCATCCGCGTTCCACTGGCGAATCCACAATGCCCAACGAGCCGATACTGCCATGGTAGCGGCTTTTGAACTCAAGAGTCCAATATCTTTCATCGCTTCTAGCATGTATGCGGCAGCGTCTTTGATATTCCCTAACTTAAGGAGTATCTCATCTTTATCAGTCGTGTCAATTTCTGATGACACGCTTTCTGACCATTTTTCAATAGCGCGACTCACCCACGCGCAAGCAATTGTGGGCCTGAGCAGTGTACCATTGGCAACATAAATGGATTTCAATGTAGTTTCCATCTTTCGGTCTGCCGACTCTTTTAGTGAAGCCGTGCCAGGTGCAGGGAGAATTACCTTCTTTGTCAACCTGGACAGTGCACTGTCTGACACAGGGGCGACTCCCATTTTTTTCCTGTCCTCCACCGGGAAAGGATAAGCTATCTGAATTCTCTTGGGAATACGAAATTTCTTTTCGGGATTCACCCACATCCCTTCAAAGAGAGTATTAAGCTCGTGGGAAAGAGGGAAAGTGACCTTAGATTTCTTTTCTTGATAAAAATAAGCCTTCTACTGAGGTACAGGAGTGGCTTCCGTGACTTCCAGAACTTCCCTTATAGCTACAATCATATATTGTATATTTTTTGCCAATTTATGATCTATTTCTCTGGAGTCACTATCGTCGACACAAGAATCAGTGTCCGTGTCGGTATCAGTATTCACAATATTCGCAAATGGTTTCTTATGTGACCCAGAGGGGTCGCCTGCGGATGGTAGAACAGAGCCCTGAAAAATCACATCCTCCACAGATTTTCTCCAGCACTCAGCATGAGATTCAGACTTATCTAATCTCCTGTTGAAATGATGCATACTATCACGTATTTCTTTCACCCATGCAGGCTCTTGGTGTGCTGGCAGCGCCACCACATTACACTTCTGTGTCCCTAAAATGGTTTCCTCCGGGGAGGAACTCCCTGCCTCTGACATGTCTTACACACGTGTACAACACACACACACAGACACACTGGAACTTATAGGGGACAGACCCACAGTAAAATCTGTCAGAGGGACACAGTTTAGGAGCAGCCAGTTCACAACCCCAGCGCCAGTATCTAATGCCTGTGAACACAGAATGCCCACTGACATTTAGCGCTTTTTACACAGTAAAACACACTTGTAAAGCACCACATTCGCTTGTGCCCCCCCCTGTTTTGCACCCTGATACTTGTAGTCAGAAGTGAAGGAGGATCAGCGATGTCTCTGCAGCCTTAGGAGAGAGAAAATGGCGCTGAGCAGTGTGCTGTCTGCCTGAGGAAGAAGCTCCGCCCCCACAATGGCGCGTTTTTACCTCAGAAACTTTTCATAATATTTATACTGGCGGGGGTAGGGCTGTGCCTGGGCATCTTATGCCCCCTTTTTGCCAGTTTATAGTGGTGTTTTTGCTGCCCAGGGCGCCGCCCCCCCCCCCCCCCCCCCGCACCCTGTGCACCCTGCAGTGCCTGTGTGTGTGTGTGTGGGCAGCAATGGCGCGCTGCGCTTCCGCCAGCCGCGCTGTACCTCAGACGTCACTTTTCTTGATAGAAGATGTCGTCTTCTACTCGCCTGTCTCCTGACTTCTGGCTCTGTGAGGGGGGTGATGGCGTGCTGTGGGAGTGAGCATCTAGACACGGCTAGCGTTCAGTACCCTTCAGGAGCTCATGGTGTCCTGTCAGCCAGAAGCAGAGCCATGAAATTCTTCAGGAAGTTGGTTCCTACTTCTGCCCCCTCAGTCCCACGAAGCAGGGAGACTGTTGCCAGCAGTTCTCCCTGGAAAATAAAAAACCTAACAAGTCTTTTCAGAGAAGCTCAGTAGAGCTCCCCTAGAGTGCATCCAGTCTGCCTGGGCACAATTCTAAAACTGAGGTCTGGAGCAGGGGCATAGAGGGAAGAGCCAGTTCACACCCTTGAAAAGTCTTAACGTGCGGAACCGTCTATACCCCATGGTCATGAAGTGGACCCCAGCATCCTCTAGGACATATGAGAAAAATTAATTGTCAAAATTAATTCCAGCAATTGTAGTATCGCATCAATTTTAGCCAAATTAAATGCCTTCTTTCTCAGTAAGAATCTTCTGACAGCAGCTAATCCACAATGGTGCGGTATTGATGTATATAGACTTATTACATCTACCGTCACCAACCATGTGTCATCTGTAATTGATGTCACTTTTTTTTCTAATTATTTAACAGATTGGTGTTATCCAGCAGAAAATAGTGTGACAACTGCTCCTGCTGTGATCCGTGCCGCGGGTGCAGAGAGGAGGTAGCACTGTGATCCTCTTGACCCATGCAAAAGGATCAAGAGAGAAAAATAGGTATCCATACTGTTTATAAGTGGGGTAGCCTATAAACAATAAAGTAAATATATATATCTATCGTATGCAGAGTTTGGCACTCCTAGAGCAAACACTTAGCTGCAGCCAGGGCCTTCATAAATAGGTAGATAAATAGGACAAAGATGCGGCACTCCAGGCTTGAATAATCCACATGATGCAAGCTTATACTTTGCAACGTTTCAGTAGACACACCTACTGTCTGTAATAAAAGAATTATTTATCAATGGTAAGACCATAAATCCTGTTAGTGGTCACTGAGAGCTAATTTGCTCCCTTCTGTCCACAATAAATTTCTTATGACAGTATTTCCTATATTGCCTTGTACTTCATTGGAGTAACGAGACAACTCAAAAGTTTTTTTGCATGTAGTTTACATCATTTTGTATATAGAAGGTATCAAACTATTTTATATTTTCTTCCTTTCCCCATATATTGTCAGATTCCCTGTTAACATTTCGGCGAATTAAGGAAGCACTACACCTTTTACAATTTATACCTTCTCTGTGCTTTTTACATTAGTGCCCATTCTAAACTACTATTTTCTCTTACGTCCTAGAGGATACTGGAGTCCATTTAGTATCGTGGGGTATACACGGGTCCACTAGGAGCCATGGGCACTTTAAGAATTTGATTGTTTGGGCTGGCTCCTCCCTCTATGCCCCTCCTACCAGACTCAGTTTAGAAAATGTGCCCGGAGAAGCCGGTCAGGCTGAAGGAAGCTCCTGGAGAGTTTTCTGCATTTATTTTCTATGTTTGTTATTTTCAGGCAGGGCTGGTTGGCAGCAGCCTGCCTGCCTCGTGGAACTTAGGGGGCGCGGGGGGGGGGGGGGGGGAGAATGGCCCAACCGTGAAGGGTCAATGGTCCCGTTCCTCGCTGACAGGACACTGGGCTCCTGAGGGAACTATTCGCAAGCCCCAGTACGGCGAGCGTACATTCCCTCAGCATGCCGCCACCACTAACAGAGCCAGAAGAATGAAGAGTGGTGAGTACTAAGCCGATGTCCCGGATTTTGGCGGCACGATGGTACAGAGACACACGGCTTCTAAACGGGGCAGAATGCGTCTCCAGACACAGTACACAACTGCGTCGCAGTACACTGTACACAGTACCCAAATTGGCAAACATAGCCTTTTAAATGGTACTGCTCCATTTTAAGCACAAAAATTACCTCAGCCAGTATAAGAAAGCGGGAAGATTGCACGCAATTGAAGGGGCGGGGCTTCACTATGAGAGGATCCAGCAGTTCACCAGTGCCATTTTCCCTCTACAGTGGACACAGGCGCTGACTGACAGGGATGCGCAGCTCCTCTGGGGTGGCTCCAAATTACCTCAGCGGTACCAGGGGGTCATAGCAGGGGGGAGCGACTATTAGTGTACTAAGTCCCCTATCGGGGTACTTAGTCTGCGACCTGGCTAAGCTTGGCATTAGTGGTAAGGGCGCGGTGGGGGCTGGCTCCAAACAACTCTGTCTCTCCTTGAAGGGCTCTTTGTGGGTTACTTGTGCTTAACCTTTTCCTGTCGTCGGTGTGTGTGTGTGTGTGTGTGTGTGTGTGTGCTGTCATATTTACATTATGTCAGGCAAAGAGTGTGTTTCTTGTACAGTGGAGTGTTCCTCTTCACCAGGGGGCTCACTACTGGGTACTCAGGGTTCACAGAATAGTGGGGCTGAACCGGAGTGGGTTAATTTTCTTAAAGGAATGATCTCCACTCTTTCTACAAAATTGTCCCGCATTGAGAAAGAGACGCAATACTTAAATAAACTGTGGATGAGTTTATGAACAGAGACTCGGTGCACAAAACAGCATCTCAATCCCCTCCCATTTGTCCGCAAAAGCGATCTCTGGCCCATATCCTGCAGCCTCACTCTGATAGAAAAAGGACTCAGCTGCGCAATGAAATTGGAAACATGAACAAAAGCTGACGTATGCTGAGATATATTATAAAAAAAGAATTTAATATGACAATAAAATTTTTTTTCATACAATAAACCATATAATCTGTACTTAAACCTTATAGGGAAATAGTCAAATGCCCTGTGCTGGATATCAGATAAAACAAGCACTTGTGGTGTGAGCGGTAACAATATGCAACATTTGTATCCAACAAATAGAAACAGTGTCGTATCCTGCGTATGAATGAATTGTTATAATGTAGAGTAGTTCATAGGTTTTAGAAAGGTAACTGCAGTCCCATGAATGTTTTAATATGGCTCCGCTATGTAGAAATGCTCTGTCAGATAAAGTCAAAAATTACCTCTCCCGTGGGCTGGTTTCTAACTGAGCGTCCTCGGTTAGATTATCCTGCGTTGCCCACCACATAGCTGTCACTGGGAGGGAGAGTGCAGGGCTTGCACCCGGCGGAGTCCTACACGGAAACGCTGCTGGAAGCATAAAGGACTATGGAGACTATGGGGGTAATTCCAAGTTGATCGCAGCAGGAATTTTGTTAGCAGTTGGGCAAAACCATGTGCACTGCAGGGGAGGCAGATTTAACATGTGCAGAGAGAGTTAGATTTGGGTGTGGTGTGTTCAATCTGCAATCTAATTTGCAGTGTAAAAATAAAGCAGCCAGTATTTACCCTGCACAGAAATAAAATAACCCACCCAAATCTAACTCTTTCTGCACATGTTATATCTGCCTCCCCTGCAGTGCACATGGTTTTGCCCAACTGCTAACAAAATTCCTGCTGCGATCAACTTGGGATTACCACCTAAATTGCCAGTGCCGCTCGGCGGGCCTCGATGTCAGCTGCGGCGTACAAGGAATGATGAGCCGCTGCAGGGGCTGAAAGGCCAATATTGGTCTAGTAATATAACTGAAAGTGCTGATCGTGCAAAATGCTGGTTAGGCAGAGTGTAGAAGTCCAGTAAATAAAAAGGAATTGAGGAGTCCTGACCGGTTTCGTCATGCTCCACATGACTTTCTCACTCTGATGCTGACAGGTCAGACATGGAGGAGGGTGAGGTGGATTTGGAGGGGGGGGGGGGGGGAATGCGGCTCTGTCACAGGGAATAGAGGCTCTTATAGAAGCTATCAGAGATGTTCTGCATATTCCTGATAAGGTGTCAGAGGAGTGTGAGGAATCTTATTTTAATGTAAAAAATAAGTCCTCAGTCACTTTTCCTGCGTCAAAGGAATTGAATACCCTGTTTGAAGAACCATGGGTTAATCCTGATAAGAAATTTCAGATCCCTAAAAGGTTGCTCTGATCTTTTCCTTTTCCTCTGGAGGATAGGAAAAAATTGAAAAATCCACCGATAGTGCACGCATCAGTCTCTAGGCTGTCACGTAAAATTGTATTGCCTGTTCCTGGTGCAGCCTCCCTGAAAGACATGGCTGATCGTAAAATTGAGATTACACTCAAATCATTGTACACAGCTGCTGGGTGTCCCAAAGACCCACTTTTGCATGTGCGTGGATCACAAAAGCCATTGCAAAATGGTCAGGTAACCTATTTGAGGGGTTAGATTCCTTGTCTAGGGGGTATGTTGTCTTACTCCTGCAGCATATACAGGACTCTGCGTGGTGGAAACCATAAAAGAAATAGGCTTGCTTAATGCACGCACCACCGCTATGGCAGTGTCGGCACGCAGGGGCTTGTGGCTACGCCAGTGGACTACTGACGCGGACTCCAGGAAAGGCGTGGAAGGCCTACCATTCACAGAGGCCTTATTTGTAGATGAACTAGATAAATGGATCTCCACAGCTACTGCGGGTAAGTCTACGAATCTTCCTTCCGCAGCCCCCCAAACTAAGAAGTCTAATTCAGCTTCTGAGTTGCAGTCCTTTCGGTCGGCCAAGTTCAAGGGCAAATCCAGAGGTGCTTCTACGTCCTCCAGCTGCGCAAGAGTTAAACCACGCAAACCAGCAACTGCCAGTGTTCAGGAACAGAGCTCAGGCACTGCTTCCTCAAAGCCTTCAGCATGACGGTGGACCGCAGTGCCTGGAAGGCTGTCAGGTGGGAGCCCCAGTACAATTCTTCAGTCAGATCTGGTCCAGTTCGTGCCAGGATCCCTGGGTCATAGATCTTATTTCCCAGGGCTACAGACTGGAGTTCCAAAACCTCCCACCTCACAGATTCTTCAAATCAGGATTACCAGTTTCACAAGAGGCAAGTATAACTTTACAGCATGCCATCCAAAAGCTGGTACAGACTCAAGTCATTGTTCCAGTTCCACCTCATCTGCATAACAAGGTGTATTATTCCAACTTGTTTGTAGTACCAAAACCGGACGGTTCAGTAAGATCAATTTTGAACCTTAAGTCGTTGAACCCGTACTTATGAGTGTTCAAATTCAAGATGGAGTCCTAGTGTCTCTGGATATCAAGGATGCATACCTTCACATTCCGATCTGGCCGCCTCATCAGGCTTATCTACGGTTTGCACTGCAGGACTGTCACTACCAGTTCCAGGCCCTGCCATTTGGTCTCTCCACGGCACCGAGGGTGTTCACCAAGGTGATGGCAGAGATGATGTTTCTACTCCGCAAATAGGGAGTGAACATAGGGGCCAATTCAATAAGGATAGCAAAATCTGCTAATCAGCAGAATTTGCTATCCTTTTGCAGGCATGCTGGGGCCCACCCAGCACTGGGCAAGGCTGCCCAGCATGCTGACTGGCGCCTCCCCCCTGCTACAAGCAGAAATTGCGTATGCCTCACAATTTCTGCTTATCAGCAGAAACTAAGGTTGACTCCTGCCGACGCAGCTTAGCTGCGGCCGCAGGAGTCCCGGCGCCATTTTAGCTGTCGCGGCGGCTGCATGTGATGTCACGCAGCAGCCGCGACCGCGCCGCCGACACGCCTCCGTTCGTGCCGCACAGCCTACCGTTCGGGTTGCCCCGCCCCTGCAACGATTCGTTTCCTCCCTGAAAATGGAGCATTGCTACCCCTCACCCGCCTCTGCCTGTCAATCAATGCCCCCCGCAGAAAATGGGGATGCATGCGCAGTAGGGCCCGCTGCGCATGCGCCCACGGCACCCCTGAAAAAATTCTGGGCAGATCGCGATTTGCGATCCGTCCTGAATTAGCCCCATAATTCCATTCCTGGACGATCTCCTGATAAAAGCACCGTACAGGGAAAGGTTGCTGGACAGCATTGTTCTCTCAACCAAACTCCTCCAGGATCACAGGTGGATTCTGAACCTTCAGAAATCTCACCTAGAGCCAACATGGAGGCTCCCATTCCTGGGAATGATACTGGATGTCTTCTTACAAGGCACTTCAATACGGAAGGTTTCACGCAAGACCCTTCTAGCTCGATCTGTTGGACAAATGATCCGGATCACATCTTCACATGCACTAGAGGATTGTCGCCAAAAGCCAGGATCTCCCTTCTGTGGTGGCTACAGACTTCTCACCTCGTCGAGGGTCGTAGGTTCGGAATTCAGAACTGGATTCCGTTAACCACAGACGCAAGCCTCAGGGGTTGGGGAGCAGTTACTCACGGGGTGCAGTTTCAAGGAAGAGGGTCAAGTCAGGAAGTCATCCTTCCAATCAACATTCTGGAACTTGGGGCCATATACAACGCCCTTTTGCAGGCCTCTTCTTCAAGATCGGGCCATTCAGGTCCAGTCGGACAATGTGACGGCAGTAATGTACATAAACTGACAGGGTGGAATGAAAAGCAGAGCATCAATGTCAGAGGTGTCAAGAATTCTCCTCTGGGCAGAAAGAAGCGTTGTTAGCGGTCTTCATTCCGGGAGTAGACAACTGGAAAGCAGACTTCCTCAGCAGACACGACCTGCACCTGGGGGAGTGGGGCCTTCACCCGGGAGTGTTCAGGTGCTTGACACGTCGGTGGGGATATCCACAGATCGACATGATGGCCGCTCGTCTCAACAAGAATCTCAGTCGGTATTGTTCCAGTTTGAGAGACCCACAGGCAGTGACAGTAAATGCTCTGACGACTCCATGGGTCTATCAGATGGTGTAGAGTACGTGTTTCCTCCACTTCCTCTGATCCCATGGGTCTGTCAGATGGTGTACATGTTTCCTCCACTTCCTCTGATCCCAAGAATTCTTAAGCGAATAAAAAGGGAAAAGGTTCAAGCAATACTCATTGCTCCGGACTGGCCAGGAAGAACCTAGTACGCGGACCTTCTGGAGATGCTCCTCGAAAATCTGTGACCTCTACCTCTTTGCGAGGATGTTCTGCAACAGGGCAAGTTTGTCTATCAGAATTTACCACGGCTACGTTTGATGGCATGAACGTTGAACGGTTGATTCTAGCCAGGAGAGGGATCCCTAACAAAGTTATTCCAACTGTGATCCAAGCCAGGAAGGGGGTAACGTCTAAGCATTGCCATCGTATTTGGAATAAATGTGTGAGAGCAGAAATTATTCTGCGGTGGAATTTCATCTGGGACGTTTCCTGCTTTTTCTACAGTCAGGTGTGGATGTGGGCCTGTGTCTGGGATCCATAAAAGTCCAGATTTCGGCCTTGTCCATTTTCTTTCAGAAACAATTGGCTTCTCTCCCTGAGTTCCAGACGTTCTTGAAAGGTGTTCTGCACATCCAACTTCCCTTTGTGCCTCCCATGGCACCTTGGGATCTCAATTTGGTGCTGCATTTCCTCCAATCGGACTGGTTTGAACCGTTACAGGAGGTGAACGTAAAATATCTTATGTGGAAGACCGTCATACTGTTGGCCTTGGCTTCAACAAGACGTGTGTCGGAGCTGGGAGCTTTGTCTCACAAAAGTCCCTATTTAATTTTCCATAAGGACAGAGCTGAACTCAGAACTTGTCAGCAATTTCTTCCTAAAGTGGTGTCTGCTTTTCACATCAACCAACCTATTGTGGCTCCGGTTGTCACCGACACCTCTGCTACTTCAAAGTCTTTGGATGTTGTGAGGGCTTTGATGGTGTATGTCAAGTGAACAGCTCGTCACAGAATATCGGACTCGCTGTTTGTTCTTTATACAATTGGGTGTCCTGCGTCCAAGCAGTCCATTGCACTCTGGATCAGGCTTACTATCCAGCATACTTCTTGTACGGCAGGTTTGCCATGTCCAATATTTGTACAGGCCCACTCTACTAGGTCAGTGGGTTCTTCCTGGGCGGCTGCCCGGTGTGTCTCGGCTTTACAGTTCTGCCGAGCAGCTATTTGATCAGGTTCGAACACGTTTGCTAAGTTCTACAAGTTTGATACTTTGGCCTCTGAGGACCTTCAGTTTGGTTAATCAGTTCTGCGGGAACCTCAGTACTCTCCCACCCGGTTTGGGAGCTTTGGTACATCTCCATGGTACTAAATGGTCCCCAGTATCCTCTAGGACGTAAGAGAAAATAGGATTTTAATTACCTACCGGTAAATCCTTTTCTCGTAGTCCGTAGAGGATACTGGGCGCCCGCCAAGTGCTTCGTTCTTCCTGCACTGTTACTTGGTTAAGTAATGTTGGTTCAGCCGTTGCTGTTTCTGTTTCAAGTTTGGTTAGCTTGGCTTTCCTCTTGTTGTGTGTGCTGGTTAGGAATCTCACCACTGTCCTTATCTATCCTTCTCTCAAAGTATGTCCGTCTCCTCGGGCACAGTTTCCTAGACTGAGTCTGGTAGGAGGGGCATAGAGGGAGGAGCCAGCCCACACTATCAAGTTCTTAAAGTGCCCATGGCTCCTAGTGGACCCATCTGTACCCCATGGTACTAAATGGACCCCAGTATCCTCTATGGACTACGAGAAAAGGATTTACTAGTAGGTAATTAAAATCCTTTTTTATTTCACCTACACTCAACCTGGGTATTATTATTATTATTATTATTATTATTCTTTATATGTATAGTGCTGAAAGGATTTGCAGTACGTTACAAGGTAATCAAATAGAAACAGTATGAACAAAACAAGAAAAATGTGACTTGCATTACAAAACATAGCAGAACATGGTCAAGGTTTATAAATATTGCTGCAGCCAAAGTCATAATACCCAAATATGCAGCAGGGCGGCAAAACCCAAAAGTTTGTTGGCTGTTCTTGGCAGTGGAAGGAGATGATGCTAAAATGAGTGAAGGAAATGCGCATGAGTGAGTAGGGTGCTTCTCGCTACAGCTTGCAGTGTAAAGGTTCATGGGAAACCCTGTAGCATACCCCAGGTTGATTTCAGGTGGGATTTCTAGTGTTGCTCTCAAATGTATCCCAAGACTAAAGAAGAACTATATTGGGAACAGAAGTAATCATCAAAGGAACTGGCCACCAAGGAGCTGCAGGTGACTTCAGAGATATTTTCAAGTAAACAATAACTGAAATGCATATAAAATGCATCATATGTACCAGAATGAAGTAATGAAAGGGAGTGCATAGGGGAAAGGTCTTCAGTTTCTGAAACATCAATGCAAACCGGTCAAATATATGTGCATAATCCTACTCACACAAAAAGGCATTAGATATTGGCAATTAAAAAGACTTGGACACATTTAAATGGTCACACAATAATTACTGAAAAAAAGTTTCTACGTCTTTTCCTTTAAATTAAGAGATGGGACAAACTTTGTTCATATGCATTTTTACTTTTAAATAAAGTTGTCCCATCTGCTTTTTATCTCCTGCCAAGTGATTCGTGTTCACAGAACATTTACTCATTTACCTTTATTTTTGAATAGACCATTTCCATTGTTTGACTAACTTGCCAAGATCAGAACCAGGAAGTCTTATTGTGCATCGTACTGCAGAAGAAAAAGCTGTCAGCTCAGACAAACTTAATTTAGAAAGGTAACTATGGTTGAAATGAACTGAAATAATGACTTGTTGGCAGACTAAACATTTGGAACCATCTACCCATAACTCCTCTTGTCAAACCATTCAGTATTTATTTATTAGACTCCATGCTTGTATAGGTTGGGTCTCATATACAAAATGCTTGGGACCAGAAGGATTTGGGATTTTTTTCTAGTACAGGTTGAGTATCCCTTATCCAAAATGCTTGGGACCAGAGGTATTTTGGATATCGGATTTTTCCGTATTTTGGAATAATTGCATACCATAATGAGATATCATGGCAATGGGACCTAAATCTAAGCACAGAATGCATTTATGTTTTATATGCACCTTATACACACAGCCTGAAGGTCATTTTAGCCAATATTTTTTATAACTTTGTGCATTAAACAAAGTGTGTCTACATTCACACAATTCATTTATGTTTCATATATACCTTATATACACAGTCTGAAGGTCATTTAATACAATATTTTTAATAACTGTGTGTATTAAACAAAGTTTGTGTACATTGAGCCATCAGAAAACAATAGTTTCACTATCTCACTCTCGCTCAAAAAAGTCCGTATTTCGGAATATTCCGTATTTCGGATATTTGGATATGGGATACTCAACCTGTACAGGTTGAGTATCCCATATCCAAATATTCCGAAATACGGACTTTTTTGAGTGAAAGTGAGATAGTGAAACCTTTGTTTTTCGATGGCTCAATGTACACAAACTTTGTTTAATACACAAAGTTATTAAAAATATTGTATTAAATGACCTTCAGGCTGTGTGTATAAGATGTATATGAAACATAAATGAATTGTGTGAATGTAGACACACTTTGTTTAATGCACAAAGTTATAAAAAATATTGGCTAAAATTGCCTTCAGGCTGTGTGTATAAGGTGTATATGAAACATAAATGCATTCTGTGCTTAGATTTAGGTCCCATCACCATGATATCTCATTATGGTATGCCATTATTCCAAAATACGGAAAAATCCCATATCCAAAATACCTCTGGTACCAAGCATTTTGGATAAGGGATACTCAACCTGTATTTGCATAAAATAATGAGAAATCTTGGGAATGGACCCAAATCTAAACACGAAATGTATTTATGTTTCATATACATCTTATACACACAGCCTGAAAGTAAGTTTATTTTATAATTTTAATAATGTTGTGCATGAAACAAAGTTTTTGTGTAAATTGAACCATCAGAAAACAAAGCTGTCCTTATCTCAGTCATGCTCAAAATATTGTGGGTTATGGATTTTGGGAATTTCCTATATGGAACACCCAACCTGTAGTATGTTTTAATCCATTATAATTTATTATAATGTAAGTGGAGAATATGTTCTCTATGTAAAAGTTTGTTTAGAATATATGTATACTATTCTTCCAGCATGCAAAGTGAGCATTGTGCTTCAGGGGGCAGAATGGTTGGTAACACCCTTGATTGTATGTTTTGCTGTCCATGCTGTAGCCTTTGAAGTGATTAGACCCATAATAAATGACTGGACAACCCATATGGGTATTACTTTCTATTTAGCACCTGCTCCCTATTATTTTAAATATGTGGGTTCAGATTTACTCTGATCTCAAAACGGAATCTTATTGGTTATCCATCTGTCACTTGTTTTGGATAGCCAATAAGAAAAATACAGATAAATCCAAACGTGTGCTAAATTGGCATTAAGAACTGCATAAATCCGTACCCACACATATCTAATTTTATAGTGCTTGATAAAGGCCAAGTAATAAATTAAAAAACAATAGTGCAGTAAACCTAAAGCCACGTGCCTAGTAACTATATGTGATTATACAGTCCAGATAACATGATAGCTAAGATGTTGGAAGAAAACGGTTACATTTAAGAAATTACAGAAGCTATAATGTCTGCAGATCTATAGAAAACGCATAACGACTAGGGGTATATTTACTAAAGTGTGGGTTTTTAGAAGTAGAGATGTTGCGCATAGCAACCAATTAGAATTTACTAATCATTTATCTACTACCTTCTAGAACAGGGGTGGCCAAGCAGTCAGAGGCAAAGAGCTAGAAAAGATTGTAGTCAAGTGTAAGAGCCACTATCATGCGCGCACTTGCCGCAAAAATGGTACGTGGCCTAGTTGTCACAAAACCACACCCCATTTTTGTGCACACCATTCCGTATGATGCTTGTAGCAGTATGACCTTGTGTCATAACCCCGTTTGTAGTCATGTTGTACAGTGCCACATACATATAATGCCCCAGTACAGTGCCACATACATATAAAAATGCAAAAATATGGGTGCCTCCACAGTGGCGGATACACATATGACCCCACAGTGGCAGATACACATATGTCCCCAGTGCCAGAAACACATGCCCCCAGTGCCAGAAACACATGCCCCCAGTGCCAGAAACACATGCCCCCAGTGCCAGATACACATGTCCCCATAGTGCCAGATACATATATGCCCCATAGTGGCAGGTACACATTGCCCCACAGTGCCAAATACACATATGCCCCACGGATCTAGATACACATATGCCCCACGGTTCCAGATACACATATGCCCCACGGTTCCAGATACACATATGCCCCACAGTGCCTGATACACATCCCCATAGTGCCAAGTACATATATGCCCCACAGTGCCAGATACATATATGCCCCACAGTGCCAGATACATATATGCCCCACAGTGGCAGATACACATGTGCCCCACAGTGGCAGATACACATGTGCCCCACAGTGGCAGATACACATGTGCCCCACAGTGGCAGATACACATGTGCCCCACAGTGGCAGATACACATGTGCCCCACAGTGGCAGATACACATGTGCCCCACAGTTGCAGATACAGTGGCAGATACACATGTGCCCCACAGTGGCAGATACACATGTGCCCCACAGTGGCAGATACACATGTGCCCCACAGTGGCAGATACACACGTGCCCCACAGTGCCAGGTACACACGTGCTCCACAGTGCCAGGTACACACGTGCTCCACAGTGCCAGGTACACACGTGCTCCACAGTGCCAGGTACACACGTGCTCCACAGTGCCAGGTACACACGTGCCCCACAGTGCCATGTACACACGTGCCCCACAGTGCCATGTACACACGTGCCCCACAGTGCCATGTACACACGTGCCCACAGTGCCAGGTACACACGTGCCCCACAGTGCCAGGTACACACGTGCCCCACAGTGCCACATATGCCACCAGTGCCAGATACACATGTCCTCACAGTGCAAGATATGCCCCCAGTGCCAGATACACATATGCCCACAGTGCCAGATATACCCCCAGTGCCAGATATGCCCCCAGTGCCAGATACACATGTCCCCACAGTGCCAGCTATGCCCCCAGTGCCAGATACACATGTCCCCACAGTGCCAGCTATGCCCCCAGTGCCAGATACACATATGCCCCACAGTGCCATATATGCCCCCAGTGCCAGATACACATAGTACTTACAGTGCCAGATACACCTGTCCCCACAGTGCCAGATATGCCCCCAGTGCCGGATACACCTGTCCCCACAGTGCCAGATATGCCCCCAGTGCCAGATACACCTGTCCCCACAGTGCCAGATATGCCCCCAGTGCCAGATACACATGTCCCCACATACACAGTGTCAGATGGATATACAGTGCCAGATACACATGTCCCCCCCGTCCCTCCCCTCCCCCCCCATGTGCTGCTCACCGCGCTGCTGCTGTTCTTCGGGGTGCGTAGGAGAGCGCCCTTCAGTCAGTCTCCGGCGCCGGAGACTATCTTCAATTAGACGCCGTTTCATGAGCCAATGAAAGCTTGTAGTCCGGCAGCCAACCAGGAGCCTTAGCTGCCAGTCCGCTAGCTCTGATTGGCTCACGGGCCGGCACCACTAGAAACAGAAGTGTGCAGGGCGGCAGGCGGTGACCGAGCCGCATGCGGAAGATGAAAGAGCCGCGGGTTGTCCACCGCTGTTCTAGAAGATAATAGGTAGAATCAGATTGGTTGCTATGGGTAATACCTCCACTTCTACAATTCTGCCCTTTAGCAAATACTGTATACCCTCTGGTCTCCAGTTTTCATTCTGACACTATTTAGCTATGGTCAGATGTGGGAATTGGAGTATTCCTGGGATACTAGTAGGAATATTTCATAGAGTTAACTCACAGATTATTAGGGGCTTCTCAGATAAAGTTACACCAGACCATTTTTGGAGACTGAGACGCATGCTGGTATGACCGATTTAGTGCCTTTTGCCGTAGTCGCATTTCGGTTTTAACACACCCCACCCAAATCCAACTCTCTCTGCAAATGTTATATCTGCCACACCTGCAGTGCACATGGGCCCTCATTCCGAGTTGTTCGCTCGCAAGCTGCTTTTAGCAGCATTGCACACGCTAAGCTGCCGCCTACTGGGAGTGAATCTTAGCTTATCAAAATTGCGAACCAAAGATTCGCAATATTGCAAAAAGACTTATCTGTGCAGTTTCTGAGTAGCTCGAGACTTACTCTTCCAGTGCGATCAGTTCAGTGCTTGTCGTTCCTGGTTTGACGTCACAAACACACCCAGCGTTCGCCCAGACACTCCTCCGTTTCTCCAGCCACTCCCGCGTTTTTCCCAGAAACGGTAGCGTTTTTTCACACACACCCATAAAACGGCCAGTTTCCGCCCAGAAACACCCACTTCCTGTCAATCACACTCCGATCTCCAGTACGAAGAAAAAACCTCGTAATGCCGTGAGTAAAATACCAATCTTCATAGCAAAATTACTTGGCGCAGTCGCAGTGCGAACATTGCGCATGCGCAGTTAGCGGAAAATCGCTGCGATGCGAAGAAAATTACCGAGCGAACAACTCTGAATGACCAACTGCTAACAAATTTGCTGCTTCGATCAGGTCTGATTTAGGCCCTATGGGGCAGAAGTATTAACCTGGAGAAGGCATAAGGAAGTGATAAACCAGTGATAAATCCAAGCTGATAAATGCACCAGCCAATCAGCTCCAGTATGTAAATTAACAGGTAGGTGCTCATTGGCTTGGCCATTTATTACCTTGGATTTATCACTGGTTTATCACTTCCTTATTACCTTGGATTTATCAATGGTTTATCACTTCCTTATGTATCACTTCCTACATCTGCTCCATGTGTGTTAACCCATAGATTCTGTGATAAATTCCTGGAGCTATGGATTAACAAATTTGCAGCACCTGCGATCAGGGCATTTAACACAGCTTTCTGGGTCAGATGTATTAACCTGGAGAAGGTGTAAGGAAGTGATAAACCAGTGATATGTGCAAGGCGATAAAGGCACTAGCCAATTAAATCCAATATGTAAATTAACAGTTAGGATCTGATTGGCTGGTGCCTTTATCACCTTGCACATATCACTGGTTTATCACTTCCTTATGCCTTCTCCAAGTTAATACATCTGCCCCTCTGTTTGAGCCTACTCAGGCTCGAACAGAAATACGTGTTAATTCCAGCCTGTGGGCTGATCACAGGTTACAATTGAATAGTCCTGGCAGAGCAATTAGGCCATGGTAATTAACCGTGGCTAGTTGAATCCGGCCCTTAAATTCATGTGCAGTTGAAAAACATTGACCATTTTTCTGAATATCTGCATTGTGTGTGACTCTGAATCAGGCCCTGTGTGTATTTTTCTGCCTTCTGATCTATTTACAACAATTGATAGTTTTGGCTATTTAATATGTCTTTACAAGCACAATCACTAAATGACTAAACTGCTTTCAATGGCTGTATCTGAAGCTGCACTGGCTCTCAGGTAGTAAATTTCATGTTAGGAGTTTGTTATATCTACTGTATAGTTTACATGGTAATAATGGGTATTTAAGCAGGGACACGCTTTGCTTGTGAAGATAAAATGACTACCTTGGAGAAATCTAACAGTAGACTGTAGCATATTTTTCTGAGGGTACTAAAGCTTGATTAATTGCATGCCTCATATCTATGTAGTTATTGTTGAATTATATATAATTATTATTATTTTTTTAGGCAAAAACTGACTGCTTTCCCTGTGCTAGAAGGTGAAGAACATCTGCGGTTATTATATTTACAACATAACTTTATTAAAAAAATCCAGAGCATTTCAAGTCTTCAACGTCTCATATTTTTAGATCTGTATGACAACCATATAGAAGAAATAAGTGGGCTTTCCGCTTTGAAATCTTTGCGCGTCCTCATGCTTGGAAAGAACAGGTATAAGTATACATGCAAATATTTTCATATACAGATGAACACACTGTAATGATAACTGCGCAGGAATGATAATATAAGGTTGGTTGAAGAGTGATGTGAAACATGAGGGTCTAGCGTTACGGGTGATGAGGTTGAATCCAAGTCTGCAAAAGTACAAATTTATTTGCAATTTTGATACTTGATTTTAAAGAGTCAATTTTTATATATATATATATATATATATATATATATATATATATAAAGATTGGCTTTACTGATAATTAGCTTACATTGAATTAAAAATTAGGTGGCTACACAAGCATGTCTGTATTAATTAAACTAATGTACATCATTTTCTTAATGATCAGTACATTTTTCAAACTGATTAGAATAAGAAACCTTTTGTCCACTGTTTAGCATTAACTGGATAAATTGACATGCTTGTTAATATACTGTATGCTTACTGCAGTCTAGGGGATCTCTTTACTAAACATTGATGTGTTTCCAATGCATATGCACTATAGAATCTCCAGATTTACTAAAGACTGTTTTTGAACTGACCAAAAACCAGCCTCAAAATCTAGGGACAAACCACCCAAACAATAGACTTGCCTGTGGCAGTTCGGTGCACAAATCACTATGATTTATTTTTTATTTTTTGAATGGCATGGTGTACACCCCAAAAGCATAACTATTTTCCAGTTTTCAGCATCCGGTTGAATCAGCTGTGGGGTTTATGCAATGGTAGGGAGACACACATTATGGGGTCCCCCTGCCATCATGTAGTCCTCCCCCAAACTGGTAAGCCCAGTCTGGGGGTTCCTTGGAAAGTTGGACCCCCCAATTAAACTTGTCCCCACTCCTGAGTAACTCCCAGGCCTGTGCTTGGTTCTCCAGGCTTGCTGGGAACTGTCGTGCCATTTTAAAGTAAAATCTTTCTTTTTTTTTCCGGCATCTTTTACACATAAACCCCGCCCCCACCACCATCAGGAGTGTGGGGAATAGCCCTGGGCTTTCAGCCCTGGCCTGGAGGTTCCTTGGCTGGTGGGGGGCCTTTATTGGGAGGTCCACACTTACTAAGGATCCCCCTGGGCCTGGATTGTCCTGTGTAGGGAAGATTACGTGATGGTAGCGGGCTCCTGTGATGTGTGTCTCCCTGCTCTGGCATAAACACCATGGTTGGTTCAGCTTGGTGCTGGTTACTGTTGGAATGGTGGACCCCACACCGTTTTTTTTTCCGTTTTTTTTTTTATTTATGTATTTTTTTTTTAAGCCACGTCATTCACTTTTAACCCTAAGAACCACTGAACATATCATAGTTATCAGTGCAGTGCTTCTGTTTGCCATCATTTTGTCCCTTCTATTTGCTCTTGAAAATAAAACCCGAAGGATGATAAATATGCAGTCAATGTTAGTAGGTTTTAGAGTGATTTAAAATGTATCTAAAACCAACCTTTAGTAAATATAACCCAATGCATGTACAGTAGTTTCTACTTTTTCAGTGCACCTTTGCAAAGCCTGACTAGTTCTATATGTAGAGCCATGAACTGTAAATTCTGGAAATGTTATAAAATATTAAATGTGGCCATAAGGAAACCCTTTTTATACATGGGCAACAAACCGTGTTTGTTTGTTTTTTTCATGTGTTGTTTATAAGTAGTAACAAATATCTTAAATTATGTTTTGGAACAAAGCATAATTCCAACCATCAGTATTTGTAACTTTGCTGGTATCAATTTTATGTTTCAGAATTCAAAAAATATCAAACTTGGAAAATCTTAAAAATCTTGATGTTTTAGATCTACATGGGAATCAGGTAAATAAAGACAACATTTTTAAGTAATTAGTCTGCTGCACTGCTTAAGACAAAATTATTTATGAAGTCTTTGAACTATATATGGAAATATGTTATATGATTTGTTTGGGTATCAGTGTAAAAATATGGAAAAGTAGAGGCTGTGACCTATGATGAGCATTTGTGAGAGGCTTGAAGATGTATATGGTATAGTTCTGTGTAGCACTGGTATAGAACCCATTTTGTGCACGTAACGCTGTGACACTGGTGCAGTAGACTAACTCATTCAATTTCTCTAACGTCCTAAGTGGATGCTGGGGACTCCGTAAGGACCATGGGGAATAGCGGCTCCGCAGGAGACTGGGCACATCTAAAGAAAGCTTTAGGACTATCTGGTGTGCACTGGCTCCTCCCCCTATGACCCTCCTCCAAGCCTCAGTTAGATCTCTGTGCCCGAACGAGAAGGGTGCACACTAGGGGCTCTCCTGAGCTTCTTAGTGAAAGTTTTAGTTTAGGTTTTTTATTTTCAGTGAGACCTGCTGGCAACAGGCTCACTGCATCGAGGGACTAAGGGGAGAAGAAGCGAACTCACCTGCGTGCAGAGTGGATTGGGCTTCTTAGGCTACTGGACATTAGCTCCAGAGGGACGATCACAGGCCCAGCTTGGATGGGTCCCAGAGCCGCGCCGCCGGCCCCCTTACAGAGCCAGAAGGCAGAAGAGGTCCGGAAAATCGGCGGCAGAAGACGTCCTGTCTTCAACAAGGTAGCGCACAGCACTGCAGCTGTGCGCCATTGCTCTCAGCACACTTCACACTTCGGTCACTGAGGGTGCAGGGCGCTGGGGGGGGGGCGCCCTGAGACGCAATAAAAACACCTTGGATGGCAAAAAAAATGCATCACATATAGCTCCTGGGCTATATGGATGCATTTAACCCCTGCCAGAATCCATAAAAAAGCAGGAGAAAAGTCCGCGAAAAAGGGGCGGAGCCTATCTCCTCAGCACACTGACGCCATTTTCCCTCACAGCTCCGTTGGAGGGAAGCTCCCTGTCTCTCCCCTGCAGTCACTACACTACAGAAAGGGTTAAAAAAAGAGAGGGGGGCACTAATTAGGCGCAGTATTAACTATACAGCAGCTATAAGGGGAAAAACACTTATATAAGGTTATCCCTGTATATATATATAGCGCTCTGGTGTGTGCTGGCAAACTCTCCCTCTGTCTCCCCAAAGGGCTAGTGGGGTCCTGTCCTCTATCAGAGCATTCCCTGTGTGTGTGCTGTATGTCGGTACGTTTGTGTCGACATGTATGAGGAGAAAAATGATGTGGAGACGGAGCAGATTGCCTGTAATAGTGATGTCACCCCCTAGGGGGTCGACACCTGAGTGGATGAACTGTTGGAAGGAATTACGTGACAGTGTCAGCTCTGTATAAAAGACAGTGGTTGACATGAGACAGCCGGCTACTCAGCTTGTGCCTGTCCAGACGTCTCATAGGCCGTCAGGGGCTCTAAAGCGCCCGTTACCTCAGATGGCAGATATAGACGCCGACACGGATACTGACTCCAGTGTCGACGGTGAAGAGACGAATGTGACTTCCAGTAGGGCCACACGTTACATGATTGAGGCAATGAAAAATGTTTTACACATTTCTGACAATACGAGTACCACCAAAAAAGGGGTATTATGTTCGGTGAGGAAAAACTACCTGTAGTTTTCCTGAATCTGAGAAATTAAATGAGGTGTGTGATGATGCGTGGGTTTCCCCCGATAACAACGGATAATTTCTAAAATGTTATTGGCATTATATCCTTTCCCGCCAGAGGTTAGGGTGCGTTGGGAAATACCCCCTAGGGGGGATAAAGCGCTCACACGCTTGTAAGGGCTCTACCTTCGCCTGAGATGGCCGCCCTTAAGGATCCTGCTGATAGAAAGCAGGAGGGTATCCTAAAAGGTATTTACACACATACTGGTGTTATACTGCGACCAGCAATCGCCTCAGCCTGGATGTGCAGTGCTGGGTTGGCGTGGTCGGATTCCCTGACTGAAAATATTGATACCCTAGATAGGGACAGTATATTTTTGCCTATAGAGCATTTAAAAGATGCATTTTTATATATGCGTGATGCACAGCGGAATATTTGCCGACTGGCATCAAGTCTAAGCGCGTTGTCCATTTCTACCAGTAGAGGGTTATGGACACGTCAGTGGTCAGGTGATGCGTATTCCAAACGGCATTTGGAAGTATTGCCTTATTAAAGGGAGGAGTTATTTGGGGTCGGTCTTTCAGACCTGGTGGCCACGGCAACAGCTGGGAATTCCACGTTTGTACCCCAGGTCGCCTCTCAACATGAGAAGACGCCGTATTATCAGGCGCAGTCTTTTCGTGGACAAGCGGGCAAAAGGTTCCTCATTTCTGCCCCGTGACAGAGGGAGAGGAAAAAGGCTGCAGAAATCAGCCAGTTCCCAGGAACAGAAACCCTCTCCCGCCTCTGCCAAGCCCTCAGTATACGCTGGGGCTTTACAAGCAGAATCAGGCACGGTGGGGGGCCCGTCTCAATGAATTTCAGCGCGCAGTGGGCTCACTCGCAAGTAGACCCCTGGATCCTTCAGGTGATATCTCGGGTACTAATTAGAATTCGAGACGTCTCCCCCTCGCCGTTTCCTAAAGTCGGCTTTACCGATGTCTCCTTCTGACAGGGAGACAGTTTTGGAAGCCATTCACAAGCTGTATTCCCAGCAGGTGATAATCAAAATACCCCTCCTGCAACAGGGAACGGGGTATTATTCCACACTGTTGTGGTACCGAATCAGGACGGCTCGGTGAGACCGATTCTAAATCTAAAATCTTTGAACACTTACATACAGAGGTTCAAGTTCAAGATTGAGTCACTCAGAGCAGTGATTGCGAACCTGGAAGAAGGGAACTACATGATGTCTCGGGACATCAAGGATGCTTACCTTCATGTCAAAATTTACCCTTCTCACCAAGGGTACCTCAGGTTTATGGTACAGAACTGTCACTATCAGTTCAGACGCTGCCGTATGGATGGTACACGGCACCCCGGGTCTTTACCAAGGTAATGGCCGAAATGATGATATTCCTTCGAAGGAAGTGAATTTTAGTTATCCCTTCCTTGGACAATTCCCTGATAAGGGTAAGATCCAGGGAACAGTTGGAGGTCGGTGTAGCACTATCTCAGGTAGTGTTGCGGCAGCACGATTGGATTCTCAATATTCCAAAATCGCACCTGGTTCCGACGACGTGTCTTCTGTTCCGAGGGATGATCCTGGACACAGTCCAGAAAAAGGTGTTTCTCCCGGAGGAGAAAGCCAGGGAGTTATCCGAGCTAGTCAGGAACCTCCTAAAACCGAGCCAAGTCTCAGTGCATCAATGCACAAGGGTTCTGGGTAAAATGGTGGCTTCCTACGAAGCAATCCCATTCGGCAGATTCCACGCAAGAACTTTCCAGTGGGACCTGCTGGACAAATGGTCCGGATCGCATCTTCAGATGCATCAGCGGATATCCCTGTCACCAAGGACAAGGGTGTCCCTCCTGTGGTGGTTGCAGAGTGCTCATCTTCTAGAGGGCCGCAGATTAGGCATTCAGGACTGGGTCCTGGTGACCACTGATGCCAGCCTGCGAGGCTGGGGAGCAGTCACACAGGGAAGGAATATCCAGGGCTTATGGTCAAGCCTGGAGACATCACTTCACATAAATATCCTGAAGCTAAGGGACATTTACAATGCTCTAAGCTTAGCAAGACCTCTGCTTCAAGGTCAGCCGGTGTTGATCCAGTCGGACAACATCACGGCAGTCACCCACGTAAACAGACAGGGTGACACAAGAAGCAGGAGGGCAATGGCAGAAGCTGCAAGGATTCTTCGCTGGGCGGAAAATCATGTGATAGCACTGTCAGCAGTATTCATTCCGGGAGTGGACAACTGGGAAGCAGACTTCCTCAGCACGACCTCCACCCGGGAGAGTGGGGACTTCACCCAGAAGTCTTCCACATGATTAAAAACTTGACAGGTATTGCGCCAGGTCCAGGGACCCTCAGGCAATAAGCTGTAGACGCTCTGGTAACACCGTGGGTGTACCAGTCAGGGTATGTGTTCCCTCCTCTGCCTCTCATACCCAAGGTACTGAGATTGATAAGATGGAGAGGAGTAAGCACTATATTCGTGGTTCCGGATTGGCCAAGAAGGACTTGGTAACCGGAACTTCAAGAGATGCTCACGGAGGATCCGTGGCCTCTACCTCTAAGAAGGGACCTGCTCCAGCAAGGACCCTGTCTGTTCCAAGACTTACCGCGGCTGCGTTTGACGGCATGGCGGTTGAACGCCGGATCCTGAAGGAAAAAAGGCATTCCGGATGAAGTCATCCCTATCCTGATCAAAGCCAGGAAGGATGTAACCGCAAAAACATTATCACCGCAATTGGCGAAAATATGTTGCGTGGTGCGAGGCCAGTAAGGCCCGACGGAGGAAATTCAACTGGGTCGATTCCTACATTTCCTGCAAACAGGAGTGTCTATGGGCCTGAAATTGGGGTCCATTAAGGTTCAAATTTCGGCCCTGTCAATTTTCTTCCAAAAAGAACTAGCTTCAGTCCCTGAAGTTCAGACGTTTGTAAAAGGGGTACTGCATATACAGCCTCCTTTTGTGCCTCCAGTGGCACTTTGGGATCTCAATGTAGTTTTGGGTTCCAAAAGTCACATTGGTTTGAACCACTTAAATCTGTGGAGTTAAAATATCTCACATGGAAAGTGGTCATGCTGTTGGCCCTGGCCTGGGCCAGGCGCGTGTCAGAATTGGCGGCTTTATCCTGAAAAAGCCCTTATCTGATGTTCCATTCGGACAGGGCGGAATTGAGGACTCGTCCTCAGTTTCTCCCCAAGGTGGTTTCAGCGTCTCACCTGAACCAACCTATTGGTGGTGCCTGCGGCTACTAGGGACTTGGAGGCCTCCAAGTTGCTAGACGTTGTCAGTGCCCTGAAAATATATGTTTCCAGGACAGCTGGAGTCAGGAAATCTGACTCGCTGTTTATCCTGTGTGCACCCAACAAACTGGGTGCTCCTGCTTCTAAGCAGACTATTGCTCGTTGGATTTGTAGTACAATTCAGCTTGCACATTCTGTGGCAGGCCTGCCACAGCCAAAAATCTGTAAATGCCCACTCCACAAGGAAGGTGGGCTCATCTTGGGCGGCTGCCCGAGGGGTCTCGGCTTTACAACTTTGCCGAGCAGCTACTTGGTCAGGAGCAAATACGTTTGTAAAATTCTACAAAATTAATATCCTGGCTGAGGAGGACCTGGAGTTCTCTCATTTGGTGCTGCAGAGTCATCCGCACTCTCCCGCCCGTTTGGGAGCTTTGGTATAATCCCCATGGTCCTTACGGAGTCCCCAGCATCCACTTAGGACGTTAGAGAAAATAAAAATTTACTTACCGATAATTCTATTTCTCATAGTCCGTAGTGGATGCTGGGCGCCCATCCCAAGTGCGGATTGTCTGCAATACTTGTACATAGTTATTGTTACAAAAATCGGGTTATTATTGTTGTGAGCCATCTTTCAGAGGCTCCTCTGTTATCATGCTGTTAACTGGGTTCAGATCACAGGTTATACGGTGTGATTGGTGTGGCTGGTATGAGTCTTACCCGGGATTCAAAATCCTTCCTTATTGTGTACGCTCGTCCGGGCACAGTATCCTAACTGAGGCTTGGAGGAGGGTCATAGGGGGAGGAGCCAGTGCACACCAGATAGTCCTAAAGCTTTCTTTAGATTGCCCAGTCTCCTGCGGAGCCGCTATTCCCCATGGTCCTTACGGAGTCCCCAGCATCCACTACGGACTATGAGAAATAGTATTATCGGTAAGTAAATTCTTATTTTAATGCAGATAAGCATTGACTGGGGTAAGTGAGCATTTTAAGAAGGGATCATTTAATATCTGTATTGCTACTGATTGTTGTACCACGCCAGAGGAATAGAATGGCCAGTGCCTGTTTTCAGTCAAAGACCAAATGTCCCAAGTACTGTGTAGTCGCACAGGTATAGTTATACTGCCCAAGAGGCCCCATTAATTTATTCAAGATATATTATTTTTGGAAGAAGGCCTGGGGAAGGTGCTGGGAGGGTTTGGGGGGAGGGTGGGGGGGGAGAGAAATGAGGGTGCTACCACAGGCAAATTAATATTTAAGAAGTTATGTTTTTATATTGTCCACAACTGTGCACCACTCTAGGGCAATCAATTTGTTCTCGTCTTTGTTCCAAGCAAGTTGCCTATGAGTTCAATATAGTAGCATCACTTCTTTATTATATTTCTCATACGTCCTAGAGGATGCTGGGGATGCTTCAAGAACCATGGGGTATAGGCGGGATCTGCAGGAGACATGGGCACACTATAAGACTTTGAATGGGTGTGAACTGGCTCCTCCCTCTATGCCCCTCCTCCAGACCCCAGTTAGATTCTGTGCCCAGTGAGACTGGATGCACACTGAGGAGCTCTCCAGAGTTTCTCAGAAAAATACTTTTATTAGGGTTGTTATTTTCAGGAGACCTGCTGGCTACAGGCTCCCTGCATCGTGGGAGTGAGGTGAGAGAAGCAGACCTACTTCTTCTGAGTTCAAGGGCTCTGCTTCTTAGGCTACTGGACACCATTAGCTCCAGAGGGTTAGATCACTTGGTATGCCTAGCTGCTTGTTCCCGGAGCCACGCCGTCACCCCCCTCACAGAGCCAGAAGACAGAAGCCGGGTGAGTATGAGAAGATCAGAAGACTTCAGTGACGGCAGAAGACTGCATTTGAGGTACCGCGCAGCGCGCCATGCTCCCACACATATCACGGCACTGCAGGGTGCAGGGGGGGCGCCCTGGGCAGCATGAACACCTCAAACAGCACTGGCATAAGTTATAACAGTGCCCAGGCACTAGTTAAGGGACCCCCGCAGTATAAAGATATTTCTCTAACGTCCTAAGTGGATGCTGGGGACTCCGTAAGGACCATGGGGAATAGCGGCTCCGCAGGAGACTGGGCACAAAAGTAAAGCTTTAGAACTACCTGGTGTGCACTGGCTCCTCCCCCTATGACCCTCCTCCAAGCCTCAGTTAGATTTTTGTGCCCGAACGAGAAGGGTGCACACTAGGTGGCTCTCCTGAGCTGCTTAGTGAAAAGTTTAGTTTTAGGTTTTTTATTTTCAGTGAGACCTGCTGGCAACAGGCTCACTGCATCGAGGGACTAAGGGGAGAAGAAGCGAACTCACCTGCGTGCAGAGTGGATTGGGCTTCTTAGGCTACTGGACATTAGCTCCAGAGGGACGATCACAGGCCCAGCCATGGATGGGTCCCAGAGCCGCGCCGCCGGCCCCCTTACAGAGCCAGAAGACAGAAGAGGTCCGGAAAATCGGCGGCAGAAGACGTCCTGTCTTCAACAAGGTAGCGCACAGCACTGCAGCTGTGCGCCATGGCTCTCAGCACACTTCACACTCCGGTCACTGAGGGTGCAGGGCGCTGGGGGGGGCGCCCTGAGACGCAATAAAAACACCTTGGATGGCAAAAAATGCATCACATATAGCTCCTGGGCTATATGGATGCATTTAACCCCTGCCAGAATACATAGAAAAACGGGAGATAGGCTCCGCCCCCTTATCGGCGGCCTTATCTCCTCAGCACACTGGCGCCATTTTCCCTCACAGCTCCGTTGGAGGTAAGCTCCCTGGCTCTCCCCTGCAGTCACTACACTACAGAAAGGGTTAAAAAAGAGAGGGTGGGCACTAATTACGCGCAGTATTAAAGATACAGCAGCTATAAGGGGAAAAACACTTATATAAGGTTATCCCTGTATATATATAGCGCTCTG
Source organism: Pseudophryne corroboree (assembly GCF_028390025.1). Taxonomy (NCBI): domain Eukaryota; kingdom Metazoa; phylum Chordata; class Amphibia; order Anura; family Myobatrachidae; genus Pseudophryne; species Pseudophryne corroboree. The sequence goes on along the minus strand of NC_086449.1, from coordinate 306,824,287 downwards.
GTGTGTGCTGGCAAACTCTCCCTCTGTCTCCCCAAAGGGCTAGTGGGGTCCTGTCCTCTATCAGAGCATTCCCTGTGTGTGTGCTGTATGTCGGTACGTTTGTGTCGACATGTATGAGGAGAAAAATGATGTGGAGACGGAGCAGATTGCCTGTAATAGTGATGTCACCCCCTAGGGGGTCGACACCTGAGTGGATGAACTGTTGGAAGGAATTACGTGACAGTGTCAGCTCTGTATAAAAGACAGTGGTTGACATGAGACAGCCGGCTACTCAGCTTGTGCCTGTCCAGACGTCTCATAGGCCGTCAGGGGCTCTAAAGCGCCCGTTACCTCAGATGGCAGATATAGACGCCGACACGGATACTGACTCCAGTGTCGACGGTGAAGAGACAAATGTGACTTCCAGTAGGGCCACACGTTACATGATGGAGGCAATGAAAAATGTTTTACACATTTCTGATAATACGAGTACCACCAAAAAGGGGTATTATGTTTGGTGAGGAAAAACTACCTGTAGTTTTTCTGAATCTGAGAAATTAAATGAGGTGTGTGATGATGCGTGGGTTTCCCCCGATAACAACTGAATTTCTAAAATGTTATTGGCATTATATCCTTTCCCGGCAGAGGTTAGGGTGCGTTGGGAAACACCCCCTAGGGTGGATAAAGCGCTCACACGCTTGTAAGGGCTCTACCCTCTCCTGAGATGGCCGCCCTTAAGGATCCTGCTGATAGAAAGCAGGAGGGTATCCTAAAATGTATTTACACACATACTGGTGTTATACTGCGACCAGCAATCGCCTCAGCCTGGATGTGCAGTGCTGGGTTGGCGTGGTCTGATTCCCTGACTGAAAATATTGATACCCTAGATAGGGACAGTATATTTTTGCCTATAGAGCATTTAAAAGATGCATTTCTATATATGCGTGATGCACAGCGGAATATTTGCCGACTGGCATCAAGTCTAAAGGCCCATACACACTTGACGATAAAATGAACGATGTCGTTCATTTCAGCCCTCATGAACGACGTCGTTCATTATATCGTCAAGTGTGTATGCATCCAACGACCAACGATGCGCGGCCCCGCGGGACGTTAACGTCCATCGTTCATCTGTGGAGCATGTATGCTCAATTTCCACTATGGTCGTTACCGACCAGAGACGACGTTGAATGTGTATGGTGTGAAAGACCAACGACCAACGACCAAGCCACTGTTCACCAGCTCATTATTTTAATAAACTGTTCAGCTTGGATGCTTTAACGATGAATGGTCTATGGTCTTTGGTCTTTCGTCTTTGGTCTTTCATCTTTCGTCTTTGGTCGTTGGTAGTGTGTATGCTCATGTGGTTTGCTCAGCTGTTCAAGGTCCTTCAGGTGATATCTCAGGGGTACAAATTGGAATTCGAGATGTCTCCCCCTCGCCGTTTCCTAAAGTCGGCTTTACCGATGTCTCCTTCTGACAGGGAGACAGTTTTGGAAGCCATTCACAAGCTGTATTCCCAGCAGGTGATAATCAAGGTACCCCTCCTGCAACAGGGAACGGGGTATTATTCCACACTGTTGTGGTACCGAAGCCGGACGGCGTGGTGAGACCGATTCTAAATCTAAAATCTTTGAACACTTACATACAGAGGTTCAAATTCAAGATTGAGTCACTCAGAGCAGTGATTGCGAACCTGGAAGAAGGGGACTACATGATGTCTCGGGACATCAAGGATGCTTACCTTCATGTCAAAATTTACCCTTCTCACCAAGGGTACCTCAGGTTTATGGTACAGAACTGTCACTATCAGTTCAGACGCTGCCGTATGGATGGTCCACGGCACCCCGGGTCTTTACCAAGGTAATGGCCGAAATGATGATATTCCTTCGAAGGAAGGGAATTTTAGTTATCCCTTACTTGGACGATTCCCTGATAAGGGTAAGATCCAGGGAACAGTTGGAGGTCGGTGTAGCACTATCTCAGGTAGTGTTGCGGCAGCACGATTGGATTCTCAATATTCCAAAATCGCAGCTGGTTCCGACGACTCGTCTTCTGTTCCTAGGGATGATCCTGGACACAGTCCAGAAAAAGGTGTTTCTCCCGGAGGAGAAAGCCAGGGAGTTATCCGAGCTAGTCAGGAACCTCCTAAAACCGAGCCAAGTCTCAGTGCATCAATGCACAAGGGTTCTGGGTAAAATGGTGGCTTCCTACGAAGCAATCCCATTCGGCAGATTCCACGCAAGAACTTTCCAGTGGGACCTGCTGGACAAATGGTCCGGGTCGCATCTTCAGATGCATCAGCGGATAACCCTGTCACCAAGAACAAGGGTGTCCCTCCTGTGTTGGTTGCAGAGTGCTCATCTTCTAGAGGGCCGCAGATTCGGCATTCAGTACTGGGTCCTGGTGACCACGGATGCCAGCCTGCGAGGCTGGGGAGCAGTCACACAGGGAAGGAATTTCCAGGGCTTATGGTCAAGCCTGGAGACATCACTTCACATAAATATCCTGAAGCTAAGGGCCATTTACAATGCTCTAAGCTTAGCAAGACCTCTGCTTCAAGGTCAGCCGGTGTTGATCCAGTCGGACAACATCACGGCAGTCACCCACGTAAACAGACAGGGTGGCACAAGAAGCAGGAGGGCAATGGCAGAAGCTGCAAGGATTCTTCGCTGGGCGGAAAATCATGTGATAGCACTGTCAGCAATTCCGGGAGTGGACAACTGGGAAGCAGACTTCCTCAGCAGACACGACCTCCACCCGGGAGAGTGGGGACTTCACCCAGAAGTCTTCCACATGATTATAAACCGTTGGGAAAAACTCGACAGGTATTGCGCCAGGTCAAGGGACCCTCAGGCAATAGCTGTAGACGCTCTGGTAACACCGTGGGTGTACCAGTCAGTGTATGTGTTCCCTCATCTGCCTCTCATACCCAAGGTACTGAGATTGATAAGATGGAGAGGAGTAAGCACTATATTCGTGGCTCCGGATTGGCCAAGAAGGACTTGGTAACCGGAACTTCAAGAGATGCTCACGGAGGATCCGTGGCCTCTACCTCTAAGAAGGGACCTGCTCCAGCAAGGACCCTGTCTGTTCCAAGACTTACCGCGGCTGCGTTTGACGGCATGGCGGTTGAACGCCGGATCCTGAAGGAAAAAAGGCATTCCGGATGAAGTCATCCCTATCCTGATCAAAGCCAGGAAGGATGTAACCGCAAAACATTATCACCGCATTTGGCGAAAATATGTTGCGTGGTGCGAGGCCAGTAAGGCCCGACGGAGGAAATTCAACTGGGTCGATTCCTACATTTCCTGCAAACAGGAGTGTCTATGGGCCTAAAATTGGGGTCCATTAAGGTTCAAATTTCGGCCCTGTCAATTTTCTTCCAGAAAGAACTAGCTTCAGTCCCTGAAGTTCAGACGTTGTAAAAGGGGTACTGCATATACAGCCTCCTTTTGTGCCTCCAGTGGCACCTTGGGATCTCAATGTAGTTTTTGGGTTCCAAAAGTCACATTGGTTTGAACCACTTAAATCTGTGGAGTTAAAATATCTCACATGGAAAGTGGTCATGCTGTTGGCCCTGGCCTGGGCCAGGCGCGTGTCAGAATTGGCGGCTTTATCCTGTAAAAGCCCTTATCTGATTTTCCATTCGAACAGGGCGGAATTGAGGACTCGTCCTCAGTTTCTCCCTAAGGTGGTTTCAGCGTTTCACCTGAACCAACCTATTGTGGTGCCTGCGGCTACTAGGGACTTGGAGGACTCCAAGTTGCTAGACGTTGTCAGGGCCCTGAAAATATATGTTTCCAGGACGGCTGGAGTCAGAAAATCTGACTCGCTGTTTATCCTGTATGCACCCAACAAGCTGGGTGCTCCTGCTTCTAAGCAGACTATTGCTCGTTGGATTTGTAGTACAATTCAGCTTGCACATTCTGTGGCAGGCCTGCCACAGCCAAAAATCTGTAAATGCCCACTCCACAAGGAAGATGGGCTCATCTTGGGCGGCTGCCCGAGGGGTCTCGGCTTTACAACTTTGCCGAGCAGCTACTTGGTCAGGAGCAAATACGTTTGTAAAATTCTACAAAATTGATACCCTGGCTGAGGAGGACCTGGAGTTCTCTCATTTGGTGCTGCAGAGTCATCCGCACTCTCCCGCCCGTTTGGGAGCTTTGGTATAATCCCCATGGTCCTTACGGAGTCCCCAGCATCCACTTAGGACGTTAGAGAAAATAAGAATTTACTTACCGATAATTCTATTTCTCGTAGTCCGTAGTGGATGCTGGGCGCCCATCCCAAGTGCGGATTGTCTGCAATACTGGTACATAGTTATTGTTACCAAAAAATCGGGTTATTGCTGTAGTGAGCCATCTTTTCTAGAGGCTCCTCTGTTATCATGCTGTTAACTGGGTTTAGATCACGAGTTGTACGGTGTGATTGGTGTGGCTGGTATGAGTCTTACCCGGGATTCAAAATCCTTCCTTATTGTGTACGCTCGTCCGGGCACAGTATCCTAACTGAGGCTTGGAGGAGGGTCATAGGGGGAGGAGCCAGTGCACACCAGGTAGTCCTAAAGCTTTACTTTTGTGCCCAGTCTCCTGCGGAGCCGCTATTCCCCATGGTCCTTACGGAGTCCCCAGCATCCACTACGGACTACGAGAAATAGAATTATCGGTAAGTAAATTCTTATTTTTCTCTAACGTCCTAGTGGATGCTGGGGACTCCGTAAGGACCATGGGGATAGACGGGCTCCGCAGGAGACATGGGCACTTTAAGAAAGAATTTAGGTTCTGGTGTGCTCTGGCTCCTCCCTCTTTGCCCCTCCTCCAGACCTCAGTTTGATACTGTGCCCGGACGAGCTGGGTGCTTTTCAGTGAGCTCTCCTGAGTTTGCTGAGAGAAAGTATTTTGTTAGGTTTTTTATTTTCAGGGAGCTCTGCTGGCAACGGACTCCCTGCGTCGTGGGAGAGAGGGGAGAGAAGCAGCCCTACTCTCTGAAGCTAGGTCCTGCTTCTTAGGCTACTGGACACCATTAGCTCCAGAGGGATCTTATGCAGGATCTCACCCTCGCCGTCCGATCCCAGAGCCGCGCCGCCGTCCCTCTCGCAGAGCCGGAAGACAGAAGCCGGGTGAGTATGAGAAGCAAAGAAGACTTCAAATCGGCGGCAGAAGACTCCATTCTTCACTGAGGTAACGCACAGCACTGCAGCTGTGCGCCATTGCTCCCACACACCTCACATACTCCGGTCACTGTAAGGGTGCAGGGCGCAGGGGGGGGCGCCCTGGGCAGCAATTGGGACCTCTTTGGCAAAAGTTTAGCATATATACAGTTGGGCACTGTATATATGTATGAGCCCCCGCCAAAAATTGTACATTTAAGCGGGACAGAAGCCCGCCGCTGAGGGGGTGGGGCTTCTTCCTCAGCACTCACCAGCGCCATTTTTTCTCCACAGCTCCGCTGAGAGGAAGCTCCACAGGCTCTCCCCTGCACATACACGGTAGAAGAGGGTAAAAAGAGAGGGGGGGGCACATAATTCAATATAATCAATATAAACAGCAGCTACTGGGTTAACATTAAGTTACTGTGTTATTCCTGGGTTTATAGCGCTGGGGTGTGTGCTGGCATACTCTCTCTCTGTCTCTCCAAAGGGCCTTGTGGGGGGACTGTCTTCAAAAAGGGCATTCCCTGTGTGTGTGGTGTGTCGGTACGCTTGTGTCGACATGTTTGACGAGGAAGGCTATGTAGAAGCTGAGCGGGAGCAAATGAATGTGGTGTCTCCGCCGACGGCGCCGACACCTGATTGGATGGATATGTGGAAGGTTTTAAATGATAATGTTAATTCCTCGCATAAAAGGTTAGAAAAAGCTGAAGCCTCAGGACAGTCAGGGTCTCAACCCGTGCCTGATCCTATGTCGCAGAGGCCGTCAGGGTCTCAGAAGCGCCCACTATCCCAAATTGTTGACACAGATACCGACATGGATTCTGACTCCAGTGTCTATTACGATGATGCAAAGTTACAGCCTAAATTGGCTAAATCCATCCGTTATATGATTATAGCAATTAAGGATGTGTTGCACATCACAGAGGAAACCCCAGTCCCTGACAAGAGGGTGCATATGTATGGGGACAAGAAACCGGAGGTAACCTTTCCCCCCTCACATGAGCTAAATGAGTTATGTGAAAAGGCTTGGGAATCTCCAGATAAAAAACTGTAGATTTCCAAAAGGATTATTATGGCGTATCCTTTCCCGCCAACGGACAGGTTACGCTGGGAATCCTCCCCTAAGGTGGACATTGCTTTAACACGCTTATCCAAGAAGGTAGCCCTGCCATCACAGGATACGGCTACCCTCAAAGATGCTGCGGATTGCAAACAGGAGGTTACCCTGAAGTCCATTTATACACATTCAGGTACCTTGCTGAGGCTGGCGATCGCGTCGGCCTGGGTGTGTAGTGCTATAGCAGCATGGACGGATACCTTATCTGAGGAAATTGAGACCTTAGACAAGGATACTGTATTGTTGACCTTGGGGCATATTAAGGACGCTGTCCTTTATATGAGAGATGCTCAAAGAGACATTAGTCTGCTGGGTTCTAGAATAAATGCTATGTCAATTTCTGCCAGAAGGGTCCTGTGGACTCGGCAATGGACAGGTGATGGCGACTCAAAAAGGCATATGGAGGTTTTACCTTACAAGGGTGAGGAATTGTTTGGGGAGGGTCTCTCGGACCTGGTCTCCACAGCTACTGCTGGAAAGTCAAATTTTTTGCCATATGTTTCCTCACAGCCTAAGAGAGCACCGTATTATCAATTGCAGTCCTTTCGATCACAGAAAAGCAAGAAAGTCCGAGGTGCATTCTTTCTTGCCAGAGGCAGGGGCAGAGGAAAAAAGCTGCACAACACAGCTAGTTTCCAGGACCAGAAGTCCTCCCCGGCCTCTGCAAAATCCACCGCATGACGCTGGGGCTCCACAGGCGGAGCTAGGCCCGGTGGGGGCACGTCTTCGAAATTTCAGCCACAAGTGGGTTCACTCCAAGTTGAATCCCTGGGCAATAGATATTGTGTCTCAGGGATACAAGCTGGAATTCGAGGAGATGCCCCCTCGCCGATACCTCAAATCGGCCCTGCCAGCTTCCCCCTACGAGAGGGAAATAGTGTTAACGGCAATTCACAAATTGTATCTTCAACAGGTGGTGGTCAAGGTTCCCCTCCTTCAGCAGGGAAGGGGTTATTATTCGACCATGTTTGTAGTCCCGAAACCGGGCGGTTCGGTCAGACCCATACTGAATTTAAAATCCCTGAACATATATCTGAAAAGGTTCAAGTTCAAGATGGAATCGCTGAGAGCGGTCATCGCAAGCCTGGAATGGGGGGGGGGGTTGAATGGTGTCTCTGGACATAAAGGATGCATACCTTCATGTCCCCATTTATCCACCTCATCAGGCGTACCTCAGATTTGTGGTACAGGATTGTCATTACCAATTTCAGACGTTGCCGTTTGGTCTCTCCACGGCACCGAGAATATTTACCAAGGTAATGGCGGAAATGATGGTACTCCTGCGAAGCAAGGAGTCACAATTATCCCATACTTGGACGATCTCCTCATAAAAGCGAGATCAAGAGAGCAGTTGCTGATCAGTGTAGCACTTTCTCTGGAAGTGTTACGGCAACACGGCTGGATTCTAAATATTCCAAAGTCGCAGTTGGTTCCTACGACTCATCTGCCTTTCCTGGGCATGATTCTAGATACAGACCAGAAAAGGGTTTATCTCCCGATGGAGAAAGCTCAGGAACTCATGACACTGGTCAGGAACCTATTAAAACCAAAACAGGTGTCAGTGCATCACTGCACTCGTGTCCTGGGAAAGATGGTGGCATCATACGAGGCCATTCCCTTCGGCAGGTTCCATGCGAGGACCTTTCAATAGGACTTACTGGACAAGTGGTCCGGATCACATCTTCAGATGCATCGGTTAATCACCCTATCCCCCAGGGCCAGGGTGTCACTCCTGTGGTGGCTGCAGAGCGCTCACCTTCTCGAGGGCCGCAGATTCGGCATTCAGGGCTGGGTCCTGGTGACCACGGACGCAAGCCTCCGAGGTTGGGGTGCAGTCACACAGGGAAGAAATTTCCAGGGTCTGTGGTCAAGTCAAGAGACTTGCCTTCACATCAACATCCTGGAACTAAGGGCCATATACAACGCCCTACGTCAAGCAGAGACCCTGCTTCGCGACCAACCGGTTCTGATTCAGTCAGATAACATCACCGCAGTGGCTCATGTAAACCGCCAAGGCGGCACAAAGAGCAGAGTGCGATGGCGGAAGCCGCCAGAATTCTTCGCTGGGCGGAGAATCACGTAAGCGCACTGTCAGCAGTGTTCATCCCGGGAGTGGACAACTGGGAAGCAGACTTCCTCAGCAGACACGACCTCCACCCGGGAGAGTGGGGACTTCATCAGGAAGTCTTCGCGCAGATTACAAGTCGGTGGGAACTGCCACAGGTGGACATGATGGCATCCCGACTCAACAAAAAGCTACAGAGGTATTGCGCCAGGTCAAGAGATCCTCAGGCGATAGCTGTAGACGCCCTGGTGACACCGTGGGTGTTCCAGTCGGTCTATGTTTTTCCTCCTCTTCCTCTCATACCCAAGGTGCTGAGGATAATAAGAAAAAGAGGAGTGAGAACAATACTCATTGTTCCAGATTGGCCACGAAGGACTTGGTATCCAGATCTGCAAGAACTGCTCACAGAGGACCCGTGGCCTCTTCCTCTAAGACAGGACTTGTTGCAACAAGGGCCCTGTCTGTTCCAAGACTTACCGCGGCTGCGTTTGACGGCATGGCGGTTGAACGCCGGATCCTAGCAGAGAAAGGCATTCCGGATGAGGTCATTCCTACGCTGATACAGGCTAGGAAGGACGTGACAGCTCAACATTATCACCGTATATGGCGAAAATATGTTGCTTGGTGTGAGGCCAGGAATGCTCCTACGGAGGAGTTCCAGCTGGGCCGTTTCCTTCACGTCCTACAGTCCGGAGTGAATTTGGGCCTAAAATTGGGTTCCATTAAGGTCCAGATTTCGGCCCTATCCATTTTCTTTCAAAAGGAGTTGGCTTCACTACCTGAAGTTCAGACGTTTGTAAAGGGAGTGCTGCATATTCAGCCCCCTTTTGTGCCTCCAGTGGCACCTTGGGATCTTAACGTGGTGTTGAGTTTCCTGAAATCCCACTGGTTTGAACCACTCAAAACGGTGGAGTTGAAATATCTCACGTGGAAGGTGGTCATGCTATTAGCCTTGGCTTCGGCTAGGCGTGTGTCAGAGTTGGTGGCTTTGTCACATAAAAGAAAGCCCCTATCTGGTTTTCCATGCGGATAGAGCAGAATTGCGGACCCGTTCACAATTTCTGCCGAAAGTGGTTTCATCCTTTCATATAAACCAACCTATTGTGGTGCCTGTGGCTACTACTGACTTAGGGGGCACAAGTAACTGGTTCTAAATTATATATATATATATATATTAAAGCGCTAACAGGTCTGGGCAGCCTTGTTACTTGCTCCAGTACCGGGATAGGAGCTGGGTGTGAGCTGGCAGAACTCTCTCTGTGTCTCCCTTGCAGGCTTTATTGTGGGTCTGTCTCCTATAGCCCCAGTGTGGTTGTGGGTGTCGGTACGTGGGTGTCGACATGTCTGAGGCTGAATGCTCTTCCCAGGAGGAGGCTGGAGTGGGGACAGAAAATACTGTGAGAGTGACTGTGTTGGCACCGCCGACGGATGATTGGGTGAATATGTTGAGTCTAAGAACCAGACATGGACAAAATCCATGGAAGATGCTTTGTCACAGGCCCAGACCCCTTCGGGGTCACAGAAACGTACATTTACCCAGATAGCAGATACAGATACCGACATGGACTCTGATTCCAGTGTCGACTATAGTGATGCCAGATTACATCCAAAACTGGCTAAGAGTATTCAGTACATGATTGTGGCGATAAAAGACGTATTACATATCACTGAGGACCCTGCTGTTCCTGATACTAGGGTCTGTATGTTTAAAGGAAAGAAACCTGAGGTAACGTTTCCTCCCTCTCATGAACTGAATGCACTTTTTGAAAAGGCTTGGGAAAATCTGACAAAAAGATACATGTTCCCAAGAGAATTCCAGTGGCATATCCGTTCCCCTCTGGGGACAGGGAAAGGTGGGAGTCAATCCCCACGGTAGACAAAGCTTTATCGCGTCTGTCCAAAAAGGTGGTGCTTCCGTCCCCTGACACGGCAGCCCTAAAGGATCCTGCGGATCGTAAGCAGGAAAATACCCTAAAATCCATTTATGTCACTACAGGGTCGCTACTCAGGCCTGCCGTTGCTTCGGCATGGGTGAGTAGCGCTATTGAAAAGTGGGCAGATAACTTGTCATCTGAGGTAGATAACCTAGACAGGGATAGTGTGCTTTTGGCTTTGGGTCACATCAGGGATGCTGCAGCATATTTAAAAGAAGCTGTAAGGGATATTGGCCTTTTGGGATCAAGGGCCAATGCCATGGCAGTCTTGGCAAGGAGAGCATTGTGGATTCATCAATGGAATGCTGATGCTGACTCTAAGAAGGCGATGGAGTCTCTACCGTTTAACGGTAAGGTCTTGTTTGGTGATGGCCTCACTGACCTGGTGTCTACGGCCACCGCGGGTAAGTCTTCATTTTTACCTTATGTTCCTGCAAAGCAGAAGAAATCGCCTCACTATCAGATGCAGTCCTTTCGGCCCAATAAATTCAAAAAAGGACGTGGGTCCTCCTTCCTTGCTGCGAGGGGGAGAGGAAGGGGAAAAAGGTCACAGGCTGTGGCAAGTTCCCAAGAGCAAAAGTCCTCTCCGGCTTCTACCAAATCCACCGCATGACGCTGGGGCTCCTCTGCGGGAGTCCGCACCGGTGGGGGCACGTCTCCAACTCTTCAGTCAGGTCTGGGTGCACTCGGACCTGGATCCTTGGATAGTAGACATAGTAACCCAAGGGTACAAGTTAGAGTTTCAAGACGTGCCCCCTCACCGATTTTTCAAATCGGCCTTGCCAGCTTCTCTTCTGGAAAGGGAAATAGTAAGCGCTGCGATACTAAAGTTGTGTCAAAATCAAGTAATTGTCACGGTGCCCCCGTCACAACAGGGGGATGGTTTTTATTCGAGCCTGTTCGTGGTCCCGATGCCGGATGGCTCAGTCAGACCGATTCTGAACCTAAAATCCCTCAATTTCTTTCTAAAAAGATTCAAATTCAAGATGGAATCTCTCCGTGCAGTGATCTCCAGTCTGGAAGAGGGGGATTTTATGGTATCGGTCGACATAAAGGATGCCTACTTGCATGTCCCCATATATCCTCCACATCAGGCTTACCTGAGATTTGCGGTACAGGATTGTCATTACCAATTTCAGACGTTGCCGTTTAGTCTGTCCACAGCTCCGAGGATTTTCACCAAAGTAATGGCGGAAATGATGGTTCTCCTGCGCAAGCAATTATCCCGTACTTGGATGATCTCCTCATAAAGGCGAGGTCCAAGGAGCAATTGTTGAAGAATGTTGCCCTTTCACTGACGATTCTGCAACAACACGGTTGGCTCCTAAATTTGCCAAAATCACAGTTGGATCCAACGACACGGCTGTCGTTCCTGGGTATGATTCTGGACACAGAGTGTTTTTCTTCCAGTGGAAAAAGCTCTGGAAATACAGAACATGGTAAAACAGATTCTGAAATCAGCAAAAGTGTCAGTTCTTCAATGCACTCGGTTGCTGGGGAAGATGGTTGCGGCCTTCGAGGCCATTCCGTATGGCAGGTTCCATGCCAGGGTGTTTCAGTGGAACCTGTTGGACCAGTGGTCCGGGTCTCACCTGGACATGCATCGGAAGATTAATTCTATCTCCCGGGACCAGAATCTCCCTTCTGTGGTGGCTGCACAGTTCTCACCTTCTGGAGGGACGCAGGTTCGGGATTCAGGATTGGATCCTGGTGACCACAGATGCAAGCCTCCGAGGCTGGGGAGCAGTCACACAGGGAAGAAACTTTCAGGGAAAGTGGTCGAGCCAGAAAGTGGTCGAGCCACATAAACATTCTGGAATTAAGAGCCATTTACAACGGCATACTGCAAGCAGAACATCATCTTCGAGGCCTGCCTGTCTTGATTCAGTCAGACAACATGATAGCAGTGGCGTACATAAACCGCCAAGACGGAACAAGGAGCAGAGCTGCAATGGCCGAGGCCACGAAGATTCTTCACTGGGCGGAAAGACATGCCAGCGCTGTGTCAGCAGTCTTCATTCCAGGAGTGGACAACTGGGAAGCAGACTTCCTCAGCAGACACGATCTCCATCCAGGAGAGTGGGGTCTTCATCAAGAGGTCTTTGCAGAAGTGACAAGTCGTTGGGGAGTTCCTCAAGTGGACATGATGGCGACCCGCCTCAACAAGAAACTTCAGAGATATTGTTCCAGGTCAAGGGACCCTCAAGCATAGCGGTGGACGCCCTAGTGACACCGTGGATGTTTCAGTCGGTATATGTGTTCCCTCCACTTCCACTCATTCCAAAGGTGATAAAACTTATAAGAAGAACAAGGGTTCAGGCGATCCTCATTGTTCCGGATTGGCCAAAAAGGGCCTGGTATCCAGATCTTCAGGAGTTGCTCATAGAAGATCCCTGTCCTCTTCCTCTTCGGGAGGACCTGTTACAACAGGGGCCGTGCGTGTATCAGGACTTACCGCGGCTGTGTTTGACGGCGTGGCGGTTGAACGTCAAATTCTAGCCTGAAAGGGTATTCCCAGTGAAGTCATTCACACACTTCTTCAGGCTAGAAAAGAAGTAACGGCAAAGCATTACCACCATATTTGGAGAAAATATGTGTCTTGGTGTGAATCCAAGAAGGCTCCTACGGAAGAATTTTACCTGGGGCGTTTGCTCCATTTTCTACAAGCAGGTGTGGATGCAGGCCTAAAGTTAGGCTCTATTAAAGTACAGATTTCGGCCTTGTCGATTTTTTTTTCAGAAAGAATTGGTTTCTCTTCCAGAAGTTCAGACCTTTATAAAAGGCGTGCTGCACATCCAACCTCCATTTGTGCCTCCTGTGGCACCGTGGGATCTTAATGTGGTGTTGGAATTTTTGCAATCACATTGGTTTGAACCTTTGCGAAAGGTAGAGTTAAAATTCCTTACTTGGAAAGTGGTCATGTTGTTGGCCTTGGCGTCAGCAAGGCGAGTATCTGAATTGGCGGCTTTGTCTCACAAAAGCCCCTATTTGATTTTCCATGCGGATAGAGCAGAGTTGAGAACTCGTCAACAATTTCTGCCAAAGGTGGTTTAATCTTTTCACGTAAACCAGCCTATTGTGGTGCCAGTGGCTACTGACGCCTTGGCGGAGTCAAAGTCTCTAGATGTGGTCAGAGCTTTGAAAATCTATGTCGCCAGAACGGCGCAGATTAGGAAAACAGAGGCTCTGTTTGTCCTGTGGGCTCCCAACAAGATTGGGGCTCCTGCTTCTAAGCAGACTATTGCGCGCTGATCTGTAATACGATTCAGCAGGCTCATTCTACGGGAGGATTGCCGTTACCGAAATTGGTGAAAGCCCATTCTACCAGAAAGGTGGGCTCATCCTGGGCGGCTGCCCGGGGAGTCTCGGCGTTACATCTTTGCCGAGCTGCTACTTGGTCTGGATCAAACACCTTTGCGAAGTTTTACAAGTTTGATACCCTGGCGGAGGAGGACCTATTGTTTGGTCAATCGGTACTGCAGAGTCATCCGCACTCTCCCGCCCGTTCTAGAGCTTTGGTATAAACCCCATGGTTCTTGAAGCATCCCCAGCATCCTCTAGGACGTATGAGAAAATAGGATTTTAATACCTACCGGTAAATCCTTTTCTCTTAGTCCGTAGAGGATGCTGGGCGCCCGTCCCAGTGCGGGCTGTATCTGCAGTTTGGTTATAGTTACGCTCATGTTGTGTTGAGTTCAGTCAAATCTGTGACTGCTGTTGGTCATGCCGTTGCATGCGTTGTTGTTGTTGAATGCCATGTTGTACGGCGTGTTAGTGGTGTGAGCTGGTATGTATCTCACCTTAGTTTAGAATAATTAAATAAATCCTTTTCCTCAAAATGTCCGTCTCCATGGGCACAGTTCCTATAACTGGGGTCTGGAGGAGGGGCATAGAGGGATGAGCCAGTTCACACCCATTCAAAGTCTTATAGTGTGCCCATGTCTCCTGCGGATCCCGTCTATACCCCATGGTTCTTGAAGCATCCCCAGCATCCTCTACGGACTAAGAGAAAATGATTTACCGGTAGGTATTAAAATCCTATTTTTTACAAGCATACTTCATATTTAAGATTTTTTTTTTCTTTTGCATCATTTGGGACCCTATCTTGTTTTATGTTTTTAGCTATTTCTAAGACTGATCCTAAAAGAGTCTTTCCAGAAGTAAGGATGTTCTAAAGAAAGGACTGTATCATTTAAACACTTGTAACTCCTATAAACAATATTTTTACCAGGGAAAAGAGAGACACGTGTGATGCATATTATTACACAAAATATTTTATGTGTGCCAGAAGTATCAACAAAGTCAAACCTGGATTGGGCTCGGTATGTATTACTGCCGCATGGGAAGCCGAATGTCAGTATACTGACATCGGCATCTCGAGCGGTAGAATGCCGGCAGGGGGGCGAGCGCAACGAAGCCCCTTGTGGGCTCAGTGGCGACCTATGCTCGCCACAGGTTTTGTTCTCACTCTATGGGTGTCGTGGACACCCATAGAGGGGGAATCGCCTACCTCGCCGGTGTACCGGCGGTGGTATGGTGCCCCCGTCGGGATCCTGGGGTCGGTATTCTGACAGACGGGATCCCAATGAGCAGTATGCTGACCGCATACCCCTGGATTAACACAAAGAATGTAAGAGGCATTTAGAAGAAAGTGAAAATAAAGGTATTTGTGAAACAGACATGAAACCTGACAAATGAAATTTAACTTCATATATCTGTATGTTTATTGATGGGAAAATCTGGACTCCTATCAGGGTGTTAGGCTCCGGAGCCTTACCTCCGTCGGGTGCTCTCGCGGGTTACCATCCCGCTGGTTGGCGCGACTGCGGTGGCAGGGAGCTGCTGGCGGCGGGTCCTTCCGGACAGATGTGCTGCTGCTAAGGGCTGGGGGCCGAGGGTCTGGAGAGCCGGGCGCTGCGGCGGGGATCGCTGCGGTAAGGTCCTCTAGTGGTAACACAGTATAGTGTGTCAGAGACGGAAGCTGGCTAAAGCTGTGTGCTAGCAGCTAAGTATGTCTCCTGTGCTGGGGGCAGCCATATTGGAGACCAGAGTGTTACCAATGAAGTTCCCAATCTGTGTCCAGCCAATCCCGCGTGTTCTCCCCTTACAAAAGGGGTCTGGCTCAGAGGGAGAGTGCCAGTGCTTCATGTTACTTCCTTGTGAAAGGTTCTCCAGCTCTGTGCTCCCAGGTTACTTCTGGTTCCCTGGTCCTGGTTGCTCTCATCCATCGGTTACCTAAACGCTGCTGCAGTCCTGCTGTCTAAGTCTGCTGCCACTCGTGGAAGCGCTCACGGGATCCCAGGTTGTAGAGGAGCTCCAGGTGCTAACGGCAGTTTCCGCAGACGTCGTCTTCATTTCTTCAAAGTCCCAAGTTCTTCAGCCTCGTCTTTCAATCACAAACCACAGTCCTCATTTCTTCAAAGTCCAAATTCTTCATCCTCATCTTTTAATCACAAACCACAGTCCTCATTTCTTCAAAGTCCAAGCTCCTCAGCCTCGTCTTTTAATCATTAAACACAGACTTCAGTTCTTCTTTACCGGAGTTCTTCAGCTTCACTCTTCAAGTCATTTAACCATAGCCTCTAATTCTTCCAGTTTCTTCAATTGCTCCAATATTCGTGTACAGTTTGATTATTCATTAAAACTACAGTTATCTTCCTACGAAGTACTCCTTTTCTTTATGCCCTCCGGCCAACGTTAACAGTTAGGCTTCCACCCCATGAGGATGAATTACATTCAGCCACCTCGTTTACTCTCCTCACAAGTAGCTGTCCCTTCAGCCAAAACTCGGTTGTCGGAACCCCAACTTACGCAGAGCGTGACACAGGGCTTCTGGTGAATTTAAGACTACCATAGAGGGGATCTCAATTTTATCTATCTGTTTTAATTACTGGTTCCACCTTTTTGTCAACTGTATTTTAAGTTATTTTCAAGGTTATATTAAACTTGGCTATATATTTGATACTTGCTATTTTAGCGCCAACAATTTAGGAATTTCTTTTGGACTTGCTAAAGTATTCTAATGAATGTCAGTCGTGCTATGATTTATTCCAAATGCAAACATTTTTATAAGGGAGATTTCTATTTTTTTTTTTTTTTTTTTAATATATAAACAATTTTATTGAAGCTTCTAAAGATTCACAAAGAAAGAAATTGCACTTATAGTATGCGGATACATTGGTAACAAAAAGTTACGGTGATACAAAAGCCGGTATCATATAGGATTACAAATACCCTTGCCTAAGAATCTACAAAAAAGTACAATGAGAATGGTTTCATAAAAATTCGTTAAATTGACATACTTTTGTGCATATAGTGACTAAACAATAAAATCAGTCTACTAGCTACAAAAAAATTACATACTAAAGTA
This sequence comes from Pseudophryne corroboree, assembly GCF_028390025.1. Lineage (NCBI taxonomy): Eukaryota > Metazoa > Chordata > Amphibia > Anura > Myobatrachidae > Pseudophryne > Pseudophryne corroboree. The sequence goes on along the minus strand of NC_086449.1, from coordinate 306,807,667 downwards.
CATTAAGAATAGGGGTGAGGGGTAGGAAGAGGAGAAAGGGGAAGACGAGACAAAGATAAAAATAATGAAAAGGAAGAAATGACACAGTAAATCTGATAAATCAGAAGAGCCAAAGCAAATTCTCCAATAATCTAATCAGTAGTAATAAAACCATAGGCCTAGATGCACATTCAGTATGGGTCAGAATTCAAAACACCTCACTGTAAACCAATGATCTAATTATTATATTCTATGATCGTACTCCACAATGGGTAACAACCTTTTAAGAGTTACTATCAATTCGCCTATACAAGTACCATGAAGTGGACTCAAATAATTTATAAATATGCATTTGCACATCTGACTCAAGACTATCTATATATTTCTCCCATTTTTTAACAAATCTTTGAACCCCAGATTCTACATCTGAGAGAGAGGCACGTCTCGAAATATAATACTATTAAAACCATATTTTTAACTGCCATCAGAGAGGGAGTGGAATTTTTTAATCCAGTGAGTGAGGATTTGCTTCTTAGCAATTGTTAGTATTGTTCTGGTGATTTCAGTTATACTCTTTTTCTCTGGACCTAGTATCCACTCTCTGAAATCAAGAAGACACGCTAATTAGTGATGAGCGAGGTTCGGTTTTACTCGGTTTTACTCGGTTTTACTCGGTTCTCAAAACGGCATCTTATTGGCTATCCAAAACACGTGACATCCGTGAACCAATAAGATGCCGTTTTGAGAACCGAGTAAAACCGAGTAAAACCGAATCCGCTCATCACTAACGCTAATGGGTTTTTAACCACCCTGATTTTAAACGTATGATTGATATAAGCAACCACTTTGAACCAAAATGTAGAGATTTTCATACAGGTCCAAAGATTATAATATAAATTAGCACTACTCATTTTACATTTGATTCAACAGCCTGTATCCTCTGGGATCATATGGGCTCTCTGATTAGGCGCTATATAGGCTCTATGAAGGATCTTCAGATGGACCTCCTGTAAGGAGGCAGAGTGGAGAAATCGGAATGTGAGCATAATATTATCCAGTAGACCTTCACAAGATCCCAGAGTGGAAATATCTTTTGTCCAAGAAGATACCGCTTTCATTCAAAGCTCATCTCTGAAAGAAACTCTAAAAGTGGAGCGAAAGTAACTAAGGCGGTATTGACACTCTTTAGCGAGCACCATTAGCGTACATAGTGGGTCTGTGGTGGCCTCTAGTGGTATTGGTGGCGGTTGATACTGAACAAAATGTCTAATTTGTAAATACATTAAAAAAAAAATCTCTGTTAGGGATTTTAAATTTCAATTGAAGTTCAGAAAAAAAACCCCACATAGTTTTGCCTCCTTGGTCAAAAATGTCTCTTATGGCAGAAATCCCCTTATCTCTCCAATTAAGAAAACGTGAATTTTCAAGTCCAGGGGTGAAACATAGATTACCCCAGAACGTGTTATGTGAGGATACGTCTGCCTAAGTTAGCATGTGAAGACTGCCACGCAAGGTATGTGTGCCAGAATAAAATGTTACCCCTAAACTCAGATGGGAGCTGTTGTTTAGGTGTATGTAGCCATGCTGCTGGAGAAAAAGAATGGAAGACAGCAAGTTTAAGTGCAAAATTTGTAAATATGGACCTGCCTCAAAGCCAGTCTGTGATATAACGGAACATCGCTGCTCTGCTAAACATAATCTGGTCCGGAATTCCCAAACCTCCCTCTTCTCGGAGCAATTGAAGTATGGCAAATGGAATTCTAGATCTCTTACCTGCCCACAAAAATTTAGTAAAACATCTATTGATGAAGAGAATATCCTTTCTAAGAAGAGCAATTGGAAGCATAAGTACGAAGTAAGATAATTTTGGAAACACTACTCCTTTGATAACTTCTGCACATCCCAGAAGGGATAATGGTAGGGACTCCCAATCTTTGAGAATTTTAACTAACTTAGATATTATAGGGCTAAAATGTACAGAATATAAATTTGAGAGGAATGTGGCGATGTGTACCCCCATATATTTACGACTATTCTGTACTATAGGAAAGCGAGCCAATATGTGGTGGGAAGAGAAAAGAAAAGGGTCCCCTGATAGTGGAAAAAGTTCAGATTTTGAAATATTAATTCTATACACGCAAAGGATCTTAATTTCTCGATTTGCGTAGTAATGGCTTTCTTCTGGCGACTTGACCATGCAGCCCATTTTTCTTCAAATGCCTCCTTATTATGCATCTTGAAACAACCACACCACTTTTTTTCAGAGAGTCCTGTATTTCAGCTGAAGTTATTTGTGGATTTTTCTTTGCATCCCGAACAATTTTCCTGGCAGTTGTGGCTGAAATTTTTGTTGGTCTACCTGACCGTGATTTGGTTTCCACAGAATCCCTTATTTTCCACTTCTTAATTAGAGTTTGAACACTGCTGATTGGCATTCTCAATTGCTTGGATATCTTTTTATATCCCTTTCCTCTTTTATACAGTTCAATTACCTTTTCCCGCAGATCCTTTGACAATTATTTTGCTTTCCCCATGACTCAGAATCCAGACACATCAGTGCAGCACTGGATGAAAGATGCAAGGGTCTTTCAGGAGTCCAGAAACTCCCTGACCTTTTATATACACACATACTGACTACAAGCAAACAGGTCACAGGTGAGGATGGGTTACCTTTAGTAGCCATTCAAACCTGTTTGTGTCAACTTGTGTGCATGTTATCAGGTCAAAATCTCCAGTATATGTAAACTTTTGATCAGGGTCATTTGGGTAGATTCTGTTGTCATTATGATTTAAAAAGAGCAAACACAGTTGTTTGACAATAAATGGCTTCACCCAACCACTAACCATGAGTGAAAGAAAAGTTTGTGAGTTATCATTCGTATTCTCTGACAAATGGCCATAAAATCACAAACTCTGCTAGGGTATGTAAACTTATAAGCACAACTGTATATATGTGTGTGTATATGTACATGTGTGTGTGTGTGTGTGTATATATATATATATATATATATATATATATATATATATATATATAGGAAATTAAAGAGACAAAGTCCCCACAATCTCTGAACCTTCGCAGTGTTTCTAAGAGATGATCCTAAGTGACCAGATCAAATGCCTTCTCGGCATCTAATGACAACAATGCATTAGTGTCAGTTACCCCGGATAACTGAAGGTTCTGCAGAACTGCAAGTGCTTTCCGTATATTACTGACTGATTGGCGACCCCAGATAAAGCCGATTTGGTCATTGTGCACTACACTAGGAACAATGAGTTTCAGTCTATCAGAAATAATTTTTGTGAACAGTTTATAATCTGTATTCAGAAGCAATATCGGGCGATAAGAACTGGGAAACTCAGGGTCTCGCCCAGGCTTTGGAATGACCTTTATAACTGCAGAGTTAAAATATTGTGGTAAAGAGTCGCCTTTTAAAAAGGCATTGAATAATATGGAAAGAGGCTCACTAAGTCTAGGGGATAAGATCTTATAATAGTCTTTGGAAAAACCATCCGGGCCAGGAGCCTTCCCAGTCTTAAGCCCAGCTATCGCTCCAGAAACCTCTTCTACCGTTATGGGCGTAATCAGAGAGACACTATGCTCCTCAGAGATTTGGGGCAGGTCAACATTAGACCAAAAACTAAATTTGTTCACTTGATCAATTATAGGCTCAGAATATAGTTTGGGATAAAAGGATTGTAGTACCTCAGTTATCTGGGCAGCGGTCCAAACTCTAGTACCTTCAAGGGTAAGCAAATATTGTATAATCACCCGAGAGTGCCTGCCTTTTAACAACCTAGACAAAAGTTTGCCCGACTTGTTCCCATAGCTGTAAATGAGCATATATATTACATAACATAAGCCTGGAGTTAGCTAATGTTACAGCTGCTATTACATATCTGCCTTGTGCGTCATCCAAAACAGTATGTAGAGAAATAGGAATGGATTGTCTAACCAAAATAATCACACCACGTGCCTTGGAAGAAAACAAAGAAAAGGCCACTACAGACCAACCCATAGTATTTAGTTTAGCCACTTCTTTAGGCATAAGGTGGGATTCCTGAATGAAGGTGACATCAATCCTCATTTTCCGAAGATATAACAAAATCTTCTTACGTTTGACTGTAGAGTTGATGCCCCCCACATTCCAGGTACCTATTGTCAAATTAGTCATCCTTCAGGACAACAAAGTACATAGAGACCCATAATACACGCAAAAAGGAGCATCTGGACACACATGCACTGGACTCCTGAAATATAAATAGAACCTTATTGAAACCAAAGGGGGACACAGTACAAGCTGGGAATGACAAATGAGGAAAAAAGGGGGAGGGAAAATAAGAAAACAGTGACATATAGAAAACCTTAGAACAATTTGGAGGAAGGGAGTCCTAAGTAGGTCCGCCATACCTCCATAGCAACCAACAACAACCGGTTTGAACAAGCACAGATGCTGCGCAAAACAGCATAAATGCCAGCTATAGAAATAAAGAAATGTAATATGGGGGGCACTCTCAGCCACCCTTGGCAACATATTAAAACAGTGATAAACATAATAATTTGAAAATAATAAAACATTAGCACTCACAGAGCATTAGTAAATAAACAACAAGAAGTACATCTCCGACAACTGTAAATTGAGGGTAAAGGGGAGTCATCGGAGCAACAAAAATAAGTCACGTTTGGTTACATAGTATTCCATAGCAACAAATAACTGCTTGTGATAGGGATCTGGAGCAAAGGTTAAAATAACAGCTGCAACGATCCTTATAATAGTTTCCAAAGAAACAGGTCGGGAAATGGGATCAATCCCTAGAGAAACACTCAGCCATCTTGATCCTGAATATCATTAGACTGGGAGGAGCTTTCGTCAGCCTCAGTCACTTCAGAAATATAATCTTCCGCGTCCGCTACACTGTTAAAATCCTTGAAAGAGGAGCCCTCAAAGAGACGAAGTCTGGCAGGAAATAGGAAACCAAATATTTTGTTTGCTTTGACCAAGCGAGAGCATAGGGTAGAGAATTCACGTCTAGCTCGGGATACCTCTGCCGAATAGTCCTGGAAGATGGCTAAACGGGTGCCTTCCCATTGCAAATTCCTATGCTTCCTAGATGCTTCCCAGATCGCCTCCTTGTGGACAAAGTTTAAGCATTTAAAGATAACCACACGTAGTGAAGTGTGAGGAGGCCCGAGCCTATGGGCTCTCTCAATAACCAAGCCAGTGCACTCTCCTTTTATATGCAGTAAGTCAATCAGAGATGTTTGCAGGAAATCAACCAGGTCAGGACCTTTCAAAGATTCTGGAAACCCCAGCACCCTAAGATTCGATCTTCTAGAATCTAGATCATCTATTTTGTTAGTAAGTTGGTAATGGGATTTTTGTAAAGCATCATATTTGTGCTTGAGGTCAGTAACATCTTGGAAAGACTCTCCTAACCGGAGCTCATTAGTAATGACAGTCTTAGACAGTTGCTTGATCTGTGATTTAAGGTCTTTTACAGCTTGCTGCATTTTGGAAGCATGTGCCTCCATTATAGGCTCCATTGCATCTTTGACTGCTCTCACTACATCTGAATAAATCACAAGAGAGTCAGGGGAACATTCAGACCCACCTGTGTGGTGCTCTTGTGGTATGTAAGCCTGTGTATCGCTGCCAGCAGTTTGCAGATTTATTTGTGAGCTGGATGCGGCGACCATCTTGGATTTCTCAGGCCGTTTTTCAGACCTCGCTTTTGGGGGTATTGATGAGGACAAAAACTTGCCTGTTGAGTGCCCAGCACTCTCCCCTCATGTCCGGTGCGCTGCGGGATGGTCGCTCTGTGGGCTCCAGTTGCCGAGGGTGCAAGAGAGCTGCAGTGATCAGCGTCTCCTCACATAGGCGCTGGAACCGCTAGAGAGATTTCTAGTTATATCAGTAAATGTTACAATTTTAGTTCTTGGTGCATTTATCCAGAAAGCGCAGCCACAGTTTCCTTTCTCTACTCAAGTGTCAGGTTGTCAGCTCCCCTTTTTTTTCTGCAGCTACTGAATTCAGAAAGAATATTCTTCCAGAAATTGGCTAAATCACTCACAAGCACACGGTTATTTAATTTATGGTTTAAATAACTATCTTGAAAGTGGGCAAGAAAGTTCTTTTTTTTAAATCAATTTAATCCTCCCACTGGGAGTGGTGGTGGATCTCAAAACATTGTCCCCTCTGAGTGCAATGTGTGCTGTCTTGTGACAGCGCTCGCAGCCTCCCATTAGCCACGCATTTGGGGGCAGCAACAGGGTCCATTTTACACAACAGGGGTGTGTCACCCTGGTTTTGTAGGGGTGTCGGGCCCACGGTCAGCGTCGGCTTACACAGACTGGCCAAAGGCAGTGATCATCGTGAGTCAAGAACGATGGTCGCAGTGGTGATCCGTTGCTGTGTCCTCAGACATATATCTCCTACAGGCGCCTCCTTCTGCCTTTGCATTTTTTTTATTGTATGGTATTACACAGCAGCTACCCTGAGGCTGTGCAATACATTACAAATCGGAATCAGGCCCACAATGGGTACTATGGATGCACTGTAGAGGTACTGTGTACACAGGAGGGTAATATGGGGGTGCTATCTATAATGAGCAGATGGGGTTATAAGATATCAAAATGAGTGTTTCATACAACAGGAAGCTAGTCCAAGCATGCAAATGTTTTTGACAGCCCTGAGTAAGTGGTATGAGCAGGAGCAAAACTATTGTGGAGCCTGGAGGTTTAGAGGGCATAAAATGAACAACTGCTGCGGAGAGATGTGTGTCTCTAGAACAGGGGTGTCCAAACTTTTTGCAAAGAGGGCCAGATGTGGTGAGGTGAAAATGTGTGGGGACCGACCATTCAGCCTGACATTCTTTGAACCATTAATCACATATCACATCAGAAGACTAACAAATAACTTGTCTTACCTGCTCTAATGTGAAGGGTGATACTGAGATCTCGACCGCAGTAAATAGGCCAGGTCTGGCTCAAAGACAGTAGTTTTGATGCGCAAGATGTCACGCAGGTGAGAGTCACTTAGTCTTGTCCTTGCGCGGTTTTTGTTATGGTTCATAACAGAGACTGTCTTCTCGCCAGTGACGTGCGGTGAGGGCACCGACTGGTGAGGCACGGAGGCACCTTCCCCTCTCCCCCCCCCCCCCCCCCCCAACCAAATACAATCTGTGTGAGGAGGGGTCGCCCAGGGCAATATGTATCTGGCACTGTGGGGTAATTGTGTATCTGGCACTGTGTATCTGACACAGGGGGGGGCTGTGTGAGGAGGAGAGAGCTTTGTGTGGTACTGGCACGGCATCATCATCTTCACCATTTGGGACACACACACACACACACACACTACACAGCATTGTATATACACATAAACACACATACTTTGTACAGCAGCACCCACATGGGACCAAGCAGCAGGTAGATGAGGGCAGCAGGCGGGCAGACTGTACACAAGTCCCCTGGGAGCCGAAGCAGCAGCGGCCGTGACACAGCAGCAGCGCCTCCGTCACACAGGCAGGAGCAGGGGCTCCGCACTCCCACCGCCTAGGCACATCCATCACCGCTCTTCTGGCTCTTACCTTCAGCAGGGAGAGCTGGTCCAGGGCGAACCGGGGAGGCCCCTTGTCATCCAGCGTGTCCACGCCGCCGTTCTCGGTCCTCTCCTGTCCAGCAGTAACTTCCGGGTCCCGCCGCCGCTTCTCCCCACCGCTTATGTGTGATTGGACCAGCGGATCCAGTGCTGGATCCGCTGTCCAATCACATGTGCCTCGCTGGCAGGGGCGTTCTTTCCCTGTCAGCGAGGCACTTGTATAAGTGCCGCATTCCCCATCATTTCTAATGGGCTTTTACAGCCCAGAGCTTGGCCCCGCCCCCTGCTTTGTCCCCGTTCCCACAGTCTACGGGAGGCACTAGCTATCAGTGCCTCCCAAACTATTTAAACAGATTAAAATGATTATAATAATATAAAGAGCATACATATGACACAGAATATGTGTCTTATGTATCTTTTTATTATTTTAATCATTTTGACAGGGGAGGCACTGCCTCCCCTGCCTCCCCTGACTGCACGTCCCTGCTTCTCGCACAAGTATGTCGAGCCAAACAAGCTCAGCATTTTCTTAGCAAATGTTCGAGTCTCTTGGAACCTGCCTTTATCCAGCTGGCCGTAAAAGTTGACAAGAGGGAGCTGTTGGTACCGACTGCGTCACTCTGCATCACACTGCAGCTGAATGAGCTCCAGCTGCAGCTGGTCTGGAGCGTTATCAGGAACCACGGAGAAAGGAGAGGGAAAAAAGTGTGATCTCCTTTTCAATAGCTGCAAAATCCTGAAAGCGCTGTTGAAACTCCTCAGCCAGAGATGAGATGTCTGCTGCATACCTCCTCATTTGCGCACTGATATTGTTCTCTGGAAAACTGGTCATTATTTCCTGCAGCGATAGGAAATGTGTGGTATTGGGCTGCATTTGTGACAGGTGTCCTTGAAAAGTTGCAGCTTGGTCCCAAAGGCTTTGATGTGTGAATACAGTTGGCTTACCACTGCATTTTGCCCCTGAAGGGTCGTGTTCAGTGTGTTCAGATGTCGTGTTATGTCAACTAAAAATCCAAAATCAGCCAGCCAAACAGGATCAGATAGTTCTGGCATCGTTTGTCCCTTTTTGCCAAGAATTGTCTGATTTCTTTCCTAAGAGAGTAGAAGCGCTGCAGTGCAGTCCACCGACTGAGCCATCTTACGTCGTTGTGATACACAACATACCCATATTCAGCCTGGATGTTGAGTAGAAACTGTTGAAACTGGCGGTGGCACAGGGCTCTGGAGCGAATATAGTTAATAGCCTTTATCACCGGTTTCATAACATGATCATATTTCAGATGTTTGTCACAGAGAACTTGTTGGTGAATAATACAGTGGAGTTTTATAGCTTTGCCTCCTTCTTCTCTGACTTTGTTACAGACTAGGGTTGATAATCCACTTTGCCCAACAGCCATGGCAGGTGCCCCATCCGTAATAATCCCAGTGACTTTATTCCACGGTAGTTTCATGTCATCTACGGTGGAACAAACAGAAGCAAATAAATCTGTTGCTCTTGTTTGGTCCTTAAGGCTCTGGAGGTCAAGTAGCTCTTCACTCACATTCATTTCATTGTCCACTCTTCTAAAAAATAAATAAAAAAAATCAGTAACTGAGCGGTGTCAGATGCTTCTGTGCTGTCGTCGCAGGCTAATGAAAAAAAAGTCAAACTCCACTCCTTTTGCCTTTAACTGTCTCTTAATATCAGATGAAACGTCTTCAGTTCTCCGTACCACAGTGTTATGAGCCAGGCAAATATTGGCAAACTCTTGTTTCTTCTCAGGACAAATTTTCTCCACCATTTTCATCATACAGTCTTTCATAAATTCACCCTCAGTAAAAGGTTTGCAGTGCTTGGCAATCAGCGTTGCCACCTCGTAGCTTGCCTTTGTGGCATTTTCATTTGACTCACGGGCTCTTGTGAAAAAGCACTGCTGTGTCTTTAAAACAGCTTCCAGTTGCTTACATTTTTCGCTGTGTTTGTTCCCAGTTAGCTTGTTGTAGTTAGCATGTTTCGTCTGGTAGTGCCTCTTGATATTGAACTCCTTGAAAACAGCCACAGTCTCTTGGCAAATTAGGCAAATACAGTTGTTTCGTATTTCAATGAAAAAATACTGCAATTTCCACTTGTCCTGGAAGCGTCGGCCCTCGCTGTCAACTTTCCTTTTTTTTGTTACAGTCACCATTTTAGAAATGGGCAGGAAAGGTTCACACAAGGGTCACGCAGAGAGAGTGAGGTCAGAGGTCTGCTGAAATCTAAAATAGCATTTTTATATCACAGTAGGAAAGTAGAGCAGTACTGCCAGATACACATTATATACCCACAGCAGTGCTGCCAGATACACAAATGCCCCCAGTGCTGTCAGATGCACAAATGCCCCCACAGATGCACAAATGCCCCCAGTGCTGTCAGATGCACAAATGCCCCCAGTGCTGCCAGATACACAAATGCCCCCAGTGCTGCCAGATACACAAATGCCCCCCAGAACTGCCAAATACACAAATGCCCCCAGTACTGCCAAATACACAAATGCCCTCAGTACTGCCAAATACACATTATATGCCCCCAGCAGTGCTGCCAGATACACAAATGCCCCCACAGTGCTGCCAGATACACACTAAAATCACCCCCAAGCCTACAGTATACGCTTGGGGCCTATTTCTTCCCACCCCCTTCCCTTTTATATACATTTTACATACCTCCCAACTTTGTGGAGTGTCAAGGCGGGACACCTCGCGCTGAAAAGGGGCGTGATCTATTGGAAAGGGTGTGTGGCCTCATGCGGGTGATGCGATTGCGGACCACGCCTTCAATTTTCGTCACAGTGGGGGTATGGTCAGCGCTCTGTGAGCTGCTGGCCATGCCCCCAGTCCCTCTGCCTCACTGGAATAGACGCTGTGTGGATGCGCACAGCATCTATTCACCGCTGCTCTGCTCTGAACTGAGCAGAGCAGCGAGTGCTAGGGAGCCTCCCAGCTGTCCGTCCGTCCCCCCTCCCACCGCGAACATCGGGACAGTTGGGAGGTATGATTTTATGGTTAACACCCCCCCCCCCCCCCCCTGATTCCCCTTACACTACATCTTTTTTTTAATCATGATGCTATGCACTATTTTTTACATACTTTTTAATGGTGCTGCTTGTGGCTAGTCAAGTGGCTTGATGCTGTCCATGTGCTGCGATCTCTGCCTGTAGGGGCAGTAGGTGGAGCCAGCCGAGTTGGCCAGTGCGCCGGGTCAAGCAGATTAGGGAGCCGGGGGACAGCCGATGCGTTTTAAGGCCATATTCCTAAAGAGGGGCTTGCAGTGTCACCCGTCCCCGGATGGTGCCATGTGAAGGGAGGTGGAGCCCAGAGGTTCCGTGCATTAGGAGGAGTTAGGGAAAATGCTGCTGCTGCTCTGCTAGCCTAGTAGCCCGGGTCTGCTGGTGCTGGAGCTGTGTGTTAGGGGGGGATCGCCGTTATCACCCCCTGCTGGATCAGTCAGTGGGCTACAGGCCGGGGAAAATGTGAGCACTGGCCGCAATTGGCCCCCGGACCGGACTTTGGACATGCCTATTGTAGAAGCATTGGGTGGCTTCAACATATTGTATGGCCCACAAAGTTCTAGTTACAAGGAGATTTTGGTATCTTTAGAAGAGTTTTTTTGTTGAGGCACATATAAAAAGAATTTCAGTGATCAAGACAACTCAACTTGCAAACAACAGCATCTAATGTGACGTCGCCATGAAATTCAGAGATAAACTAATTATCCACAGGAGAGAGAGAGCAGCTAGTGTAATTAAAAATACACAATATCAAACTGAATTACTTTCCTTTCCAAGAATGGTGTTGCATCCTTTCTGCACAATCGAGGGAACTCAAAGGAATAGAATAGGAAGAGACTACGCTTGGATGGATTGTTGTTAAGCACCACTGCAAGAGGTGTGTGGTGTGCAGCTACTAAATAATTGGTGTGCAATCCCGATAGGAGACCAATAGCGTGAATCCCGACACATCCCGTTAAGCATTTCCTCTTTACCCCTAAACCACCCCTCACACAGCCTAACCGTAGCCTCCCTCTCCTGCAGCCTAACACTAACCTCCCTAACCCTAACTCCTGTCCTTGTACTTACCCGTTGCCAGTATTTTGACCACATCCCATTCATACAGTATACACATTACTATTTAACTAGACTCCTTGTTACACTGCAAATCCTGGATTTTAAAATGTCCACTATTACAGATCTCCTTTCATGCATTGACTTATACTGAAGGAAGTCTAAGTATTTAAAAGATTCTAGAATATAGAACCACTCCCTTCACTTTTTAATGTGTCTTCCCACATGTGCTATTCCCTGAGGATACACCTCATGATATCTGAGCACCTTGTGCACATCCAATTTTTTTTATTTTTTGCTATATGTGTGTCTTATCAGTGATTGTATGTATACTGGTATTAGTCACATTCATTGCAACTTTTTTACTTTGTATTATCATTTATTATGATGCATCATGGTAAAAAAAAAATTAACTGTTTTTAATTAACTGTACTCTATGTAGATAAAAACATATTTGTGACCGTTCTATTCTTGTAAATTTGCATACTTTATGATAGGTCCAGTTTGATTATATACCATCTACCACATACTATCATTAATATAATGTACTAGCCATAATTGGCTGTCCAAATACCCATTGTGACTTTCTAAATATGCACGTTATATTTTTTGATAGTGCTGTGAAACATCTCAAGCATTATTAGTTGTTTTGCAGTATGTTTTCATGTGGTCTATAACCATAGGGTTAGTTTATAGTAAGATTATTTTTTCACGTTTAGGTTACTTTTCACTGTTAGAGCTCACACAAGTTGATAAAATTCAAAGCATACTTCTTCCACTTAGTGCAGTTTTCAGGTAAAACTGCTTAAAGAGTTTGTCAGACTCTAAATTTGTCTAACTTGACTTCACTTTATTGACTGGGCAGCTTTTGTTGGCTGTTGACACTAGGCAAGAATAATCAAAAATAATTGGTCTATGTACTAAGTAAGTCTCGGGGAGAGAGAAAGTGGACAGAGATAAAGTACCAGTCAATCAACTTTTAACTGTCATGTTACAGGCTGGATTTGAAAAATTACAGGAGCTTATCTCTCTCCAAGGCTCAGTACATAGATCCCATAGTCTTGACTAAACATTATTTCAAAAGTGGTAACCATGAAGCAGCGTAATCAATCCTACTTCTTGTATAGAATTGGATCCTCCCACTAGTTATTTTTGAAAACCAGTTTGCTACTTTTCATGTTTGTTTTAGCTGTGGGGAAAACCAGACCACTCCAACCCATCCATCATTAAATACTTTTCTTGAATGGAAGGTGGAGGTCTCTTCCATAGGGTAGAGAGAGTTTTTGATGAGGGAACTCTTATTTTTATATGGATGTAGTATTGCTTAAGAAGTGTTGCCTATGTGAACAATCGCTTTTTAAAGAGCAAGCATAACCACTGTTTGGGATTAATGTATACAAATTTGAAGAGTTTATATTTTGCCAGGGCTTCCAAGAGAAATTATGTGCCCCCACCAGAGAATGTACAGCAAAACCTCATTGTGACTGTAGCCTACATCCAGACAGTCAGAGTTGGGACCAGTGTCCTGACTGTCAGGCCAGAGGGACATTTTTGCAGTATGTGTTTTTTGGTAGTGGTGGAGTGCAGTGTGTATATTCTGGCAAATAGTGGTGCAGTTCTGTCAGTAGTGAGGCACAGAATGTACAGTCTGAAGAAGTACTGACCTGTCTGTTGTGCTAGAGGCAATACATTGGATGATCTCTTGGCAGCAGGTCAGCTTCTATTGTGTGTTGACACTTCTCTGCAGGTTGTTACACCTTGTATAAGGAGAAGGCAGCTGCTCATCCAGCCCCTGGAGAAGATGGACAGTCTTGTAAACTCGTGAGCACCTCTTCCCACGCTCTACAGGATTTTTGCTTAGCCAGTCACTGAGCCGCAGGAAAAGAGAGGAACACACAGCTTGGTCATCATCATTTTATTTGCTACCTCAGGCACTGGAGTAGTTAGGCACACTGTCAGGGACTACAACAGATAATATGTTTAGTTATCAATAGTTATAAAAATGAGAAAGCAGATTTGTCTTGGCAAGATGGATAAAGCTTACTTTATAGCTACTGTAAAGTAATTGGATCTCTATCTTCTATATATAAGGTTTGTAAGGAAGATTAATCATAAGTTCATTATGGTGAAAACCTTTAGGTAATAAAATACAGTGCTGTATATTTTAACGTGCAACTCATTTGTATTTGTGAATTGTTCTGTTTTCTAACAGATATGTAAAATAGAAAATGTTGGACACCTGGGAGAGTTACGAGTATTAAACCTTGCCCGAAATCAAATAAGCCAAGTGGAAAACTTAAATGGTTTAGACTCACTGACAGAGCTCAACCTGAGGCATAACAACATCAGTCTTGTGGTAAGAGTCATATTTGGTTGTACATTATTTATATAATTGGCTATACATTTTAGATGACCTTATATCTGTGAAATCGACAGTTTACGTGAAATTCTCATGGGTCATAGAGTCACGTGTTTCTCCAGTGCTATATGTGGTAGTGATTATAGGCATATTTATTTCCAATGTGTGTGCATATTTATAATGGATGAAGGGTGTTGCTAGCACACGGGCCCCTGGTTCCATAGGGGCCTTGCAACAAGAGTATACTTACCTTGTGCTGGCAAGTGGGTCCCTTCCCCTCTGTGGCACTGTCTTCCCAGTGGCATCTTTGGGAAGATGGTGCCGCACGGTGACAGTGAACACTCTGGCACTGTCCCAGATCCTTTGCTCTCTGAAGTATTACTAGGAAGATAGTGCCAAGAGAAGGAGGTACTCGCTTGTCGATACAAGGTATGGTGGGGAAGGGGGAGGGAGGGGTGGCCTGTTAATCAGATGGGGGTACCGCTGCACACAGGCCCCCTCAAGCTTTAATATGTTCCTGGTAGTGATACAGAGTGAGTTTCCCATATCCAAATATTCCGAAATACAGAATATTCCGAAATACGGAATTTTTTGAGTGAGATCATGAAACCTTTGTTTTGTGATGGCTCAGTGTACACAAACTTTGTTTAGTACACAGTTATTACAAATATTGTATTAAATGACCTTCAGGCTGTGTGTATAAGGTGTATATGAAACATAAATGATTTGTGTGAATGTACAGACACTTTTTTTTAATGCACAAAGTTATTACAAATATTGGCTAAAATTACCTTCAGGCTGTGTGTGTATAAGGTGTACAGTCAATAGATCTACTACTAATTGTAGACATGCATTAGGTTGACAGGGTCAAAAGGTCGACATGACAGTTGTCGACAAACATATGGCAGACAAAAGTTTTTTATTTTCTTTTTTCATGCTTTACCATCAACTTGGACTATGTTTGGGAATCGTAACCTTTCCCGAAGCTCGCGAGCCATGCGAGGGGACGCTGTACACTAATGGGGCTGGTTTGTGGCAGAAAAGAGACAACACATCCTAAAAAGCCCCCCAAAAATTGTCTGCCTTTTTTGTGTCGACCTTTTGACCATGTCGACTTTTCCTACTGTCTACTTATTCTATGTCGACCTTTTGACCCTGTCAACCTATTAGTGGTAGACCTATTGACTGTAGACCTTTTTAGTGTAGATCTAATAATCCACACCCATGTCGACATTCGTCATGTAGACATGGATATCATTTCGATGTTGACCATGTCCACATTCATTATGTAGACCATAATGAAATGTTGACATTTCATCATGGTGGCCCAGCTGTGACTTATCGTCTCCTCTCGGCTCCATCGGCATCATCTGGGTCCCAGCGGTCATGTGACCATCACTTCCGGGTGAGCCCAAATTTAATGAAAAGTAGTTTGCGTTTAAAACATTGTTTTCTTTTTCAGGGTCCATAGTCTCCACAGGGTTACCTTTGGGTATGCTTGGTGGAGACCAGGACAGGCACTGAACAGCAAAGCTTTTAAGCTCCCAGGATGCACTGGACCCCTCTCCCCCCCATATCCTGCCCACAGCTTAGGCTCTTCAGGTTTTGTTTGGTGCCAGTAAGAGCTGATCACAGGATTACAGTGATGCTGCAATCTGCAGTCCAAGCTTTTCTAGTTTTACAATTTTTATAATTATTTACAAGTTTATCTTTTTTATCATCTGAGCAAGCAGCGTTAGGCAGTCTCATGGACGCCAGCGCTGGTGCTTCATAACTCCCACCGGCGCAGCGACACCATCCACAGCTCGGCGATTTTGGTGGGACCCTGCAGCCTTCCACTAGCAGGGGCACACCTGGCCACCCTGGACTGTAACTGGACTCTGGGGGACAGGTAAGACAGGCAAGACAGGCTCCCGCTTACCGGACCCGTGATCGCGGCACTCCTATACCTCCGGTCCCAGTAGATGACCGGCGGTGTTGACGCGGACCCAGACCATGGCGAGCCTTGGGCTTCACTCGACCACCAGGGCACATACATTACTGGCGCTGGGGGCATTTCATTAAGGCCAGGGAACCAGTGGTGGATGTCAGCAATGGGAGGCAGCACTTTCACAGCGGCCCCTCCACCATCCCAGGGTGCCATTCCGCTGAGGTCTTCCCGCCCTGGACTGCTCCTCCTTCACCCTCTTTCCTCACAGAGATGCTGGGCAGCCATTACAACAGCTCTGCAGGTCTCCATGAACGCTGGGTTTGGTCTCCCTGTGTACCTCTCCTTGGAGTCAGGTTATACACAATGCTGTTTCCTACCAGCTCTGATAGCTGGGTAGTTGAAAATAGTGCCCACTGCAGTTACATTGTATTTTCTGCATTGTATGTGACTTATACTATTTCTGCTGTCTGTGCTTTTCTGAGTGTACATTATATCACTTTCCCTGTACCTTTCCTTACTTAGTAATCCTTAGATACAGGAAGCGGTTATGTGACTGGCCGTAGGGAGACAGACCGCCGGTCACTATAATGACGGCGGAATCCTGCTTGGGTGAAATCCCAACAGTTGGCTTGCTGACTGACAGGGACTATTCCCACTCGTGGGTCCATGACACCCCAAAGAGTGGCAGTAGAACCTGTGCAAGTGCAGCGAGCCACCGAGCCCACAAGGGGCTTTGTTGTGCTCGCTCCCTGCCAGCAGCCTAAACTCTGGGATCCCGGCGTCTGTATGGTGACCGGCGGTATCCCAACCGCCAGTCACCCATACCTAAGCCTTACATAGTGGTGTGTACAGGGTTTACTTTGCCCACATTACAATATATTGTATTGTGAAGGCTTATTGTCACATACTGTTCTCCGTTACACGCTGCACATTACCATATTGTGTGTGTACTCTCCTAGCATTTATGTCTAACAAAGTCAAGGCAGCTAACCAAACTAGGGCCCCTGCCCTAGTGTCATGTAGGACCATTTCGGAGGAGGTATTACCTCAGGATTTATTGCAAGACTGTCAGTGCACCTCCCCCAGTGCCAGCGCAGGAGCCTCCTTGGGCCTCATTTTCTCACATGTTGTCTATAGTTGCTGACCATATTGCCAATAAGTGTGCATATTGCAGCCCCGTTTGTTACTCCCCCTATAGGTCTACCTGCAACCTGTTTTTAAGCCCATATCAACCCCACATCAACCCCACCTGTCCCTCATCCCTGGTTGGACATGTTTTCTAACTCTGTACAAAGTCTGGCAGCTTCATCAGCTGCATTCCATAATATATTGCAGTGCTTGGTAACTGCCTACATCTACTGCTACCCAAGCGTACTGTGCCATCCTCACAGTCTACACCACTGTCAGATTCTGAGGAATCTTCTACTGCAACAGATCATGTTGATTTCTCTGATGCTAAATTTAATGTGGCTGCTTTAGTTAGGGCAGTTAAATTCTCGCTTCAGCTAGAAGATGCTGAACTGGCACCAAAATCAAAAGATCCTTTGTGTAAACGCCAAAAAGTGGTAGTAGCTGAGCTTCCACACTCTGACCATTTCTCAAATGCTATGAGTGAGACATGGAAAACTCCTAGTAAGAAATTTACTGTACCTAAAAGGCTTTCCTCCTTTCATCCGTTACCTGCTGCTGGTTGTACAAAATGGGAAAATCCACCTACTATGGATTCTCATGTGACACGCTTGGTAGAGTTTCATTCTTCCTTTTCCTACAGCGTCCCCCTCAAGGACGTACCTGATAGACCAGTGTTTTTCAACCACTGTGCCGTGGCACATTAGTGTGCCCTGAGCAGTCTCCAGGTGTGCCGCCATAGAAGCACAGCCAGGCCCATCACTGTTTTGCCACTACTGAGGCCCTGGAACGATCAATACTGGTGGGTTTAGTGGTTGCAGAGCCAGTTCTAATTTTGGGCCCGGGTAGTGTTGGGCTCTTCTGGCTTTCTTAGATGTGGATCAGGCGTTACCTATGGAGAAGCTGCGACATGACCTCCTAGGACACGGAACTGCACCATGCATCACCATTATAGTTGAGTGTGCCTTGCCAATATTTAGATCTTGTTCAGTGTGCCGCGAGTTGTAAAAGGTTGAAAATCTCTGTGATAGACAATTGAACACATGTCTCAAGTCTTTATATTCACTTACAGACACCACTGCCAGACCCACTATGGCCTGGGTGGCTAAAGCCATTGAAAACTGGGCGGATGTCCTTGAAAACAGTTTACCTTCTGAGGAATCTAAGAAACAACTGTCATTAATTGCCTACATCAGGGATGTCATCTATTACATTGGTGAGGCTGCTCTAGATATTATTATTATTATTATTATTAAATTTTATTTATAGGGCGCCACAAGTGTTTTGCAGCGCCGTACAAAGGACGGTGCAGGGAGACAAAACTTAGCATTACAGTAAATAAATAACAAAAATAGAGTACAGATAACAAAGAGCACCACAATTCTCAAAACATAATACAGCTTAGATGTAAGTAGCAAGGGAGTAATCATTGTACTACTTGGGGCTGGCGGCCATAGATAGAGATGAGCCTTTACCAGCAGGAGAGAAAGCAGGTAAAGATGATTGCTGAGTAGGAGAGAGCTGCAAGTGAAATGTGTTGAGAAAAGGGCTTTGGACAACAAGAGGAAAGAGGGCCCTACTCTGAAGAGCTAACAATCTAGTGGGGATGGGCGACAGACAGATGACATGAGGTGCAAGCAAGTGGGAGGAAGCCTAATGGCAGTATGCAAGCAAAGCAGAGATGTTCAAGGCATGGGACAGGGGGTTGAGGAGCAGCCTAAGGACTAGGTTATGCATCGGAGGGGTACGCTTTGATAAATAGATGGGTTTTCAGTGCCCGTTTCAAGCTTTGCAAGGTTAGGGAGAGTCTAATGGAGTGGGGGAGCGCGTTCCACTGAAGGGGTGCAGCACAGGCAAAATCTTGAACTCGTGCATAGGAAGCAGTGACCAGGGCAGAGGAAAGGCGATGGTCATCGGCCGACCATAGTGGGCGGGAGGGAGTATGAAGGGAGAGGAGGTTGGAGATGTAGGGAGCAGTGGAATTAGAGATGGCCTTGTATGTGAGGGTGAGGAGTTTGAAGGGGATTCTGCAGGGGAATGGGAGCCAGTGTAGATTTTGTCGAAGGGGTGTGGCAGATGTGGAGCAATGGGAGAGGAAGATGAGCCTAGCTGCGGAGCTGAGGACAGATTGGAGGGGAGCGAGATGGGACCAAGCGAGGCCAGTGAGGAGAACATTGCAGTAGTCGAGCCATGAGATGACCAGTGAGTGGATGATTAGTTTAGTTGCACTCTGGGAGAGAAATGGCCTGATGCGAGCAATGATGCGTAGCTGGAACCGACAGGATTGCTCTTCTGTCATCTAAGACTTAAGCTGCTTCTGTAGTAGCCTGACGTATTGTTTTTGTTTCGTTCATGGAAGGCGGACTCTGACGCCAAGAAGGCCTTGGAAGCTCTTCCGTACATAGGCAAATTTCTTTTTGGACCAGAACTGGACAAATTGTCAATAACCTGGCAACTTCTAAAATGGCTTGCCCACCCTCAGCCTCCTCTACGCGGTCTCGGACTTCGTCATTTTGCCCTCAGGGCAAGGCCAGAGGTCAGACCTTCCCTAGACGGTCACATCCGATGAAGACATCTAAGCTCAAAACAAACAGGCATGGGCGGCTAGACGCCCAACTACCAAACTAGAGGATAAACCGTCAGTCTGACAGGAGGCTGACTTCTTCAGTTTGCCCGTGCTTGGCGTTGAATCACAACAGACGCCTGGGTTCAAGAAGTGGTCTCCCATGGGTAAGCTCTTTCCTTCCTGAAGCGTCCTCCCAGACAATACTATCCTACCAGTCCACCAGCAGACCTCGGCAAAGCCAAGGCACTGGAGAGGGTAATTCAGTCATTACTACAATCAGGCATGATTATTCCTGTCCCCGTGTCTCAACAGGGCAATGGGGTTCTATTCTACACTTTTTGGTTCAGAAACCCTATGGATCTCATCGTCCCATACTCCGTTTTAAAATTACTGAACAAATATTTCAAGGTGCCCAGGTTTGTTATGAAACACTCTGTTTCATTGTCCTGGCTATGTGACCTGGGGATTTTATGGTCTAACTGGTTATACAGGATGCTTACCTACTTATACCTATAGCACCCTGTCATCAACAATACCTCCTGCTTTGCTGTCCTATGTCAGCATTTCCGTTTTCAGGTCCTACCCTTCGGCCTTTCCACAGCCCCCAGAGTGTTCACCACCATGTGTTTCATGACAGTGATGGCTGCTCACCATCGGCAGCAGGGAATCTGGATACTTCCTTACCTCGACGACCTCCTCCTTCTTGTGCATTCTCCGGAGGTCCTCCACCATCATTTCCAGGTGTCAATGTAATTCCTTCAGATTCACGGTTGGCTAATCAACTGGTCCAAGTCCTCTCTCATTGCGTCTCAGAGGATGCTCCATCTCAGAGCTCTGCTGGATGCTGAAGTGTAACGCACCTTCCTTCCTCCAGACAAGATTACAGCACTGAAAGTGCGCATCCGCAACTTACTCCACAGTCGCAGAGTCTTTATCCACCTCACGGTGCAGGTATCCATGGTATCCATTTTTGACATGGTGTAATACCCCCAATTCCACTCCAGACCTCTCCAATGCCTTATACTCACCAGGTGGATTGAGCAGCCCAAGCAGATAAAATCTCAGACAATGGTACTGCCTCCAGGTGTCCGGACATTCCTCTCATGGTGTCTACAAGCTTCCAACCTGGACAGGGGTTGACCATTTTGGATTCCACACAGGGTTCTTCTCATCGCGTACGCCAGCCTCCAGGGGTGGGAAGCTGTCACGGGAGGTCACTCCTTTCAGGGCCGTTGGATCCCAACAGAGAGAGAGCTTCCATTCAACGTCATGGAACTTGGGGCAGTGTACAGCACCTGGCCCTCCACACGGCTCAAGACCTTTTTCACTGCTCTCCCGTGCAAGTACAGTCAGACAACGCAATGGCAGTGGCTAATTTCAATTGGCAAGGGGGCACTCGCAGGGCCACCACAATGCAAGAAGTAGCTCAGATTCTGGCCTGGGCAGAACACCATCTTCCAGTCATCTCTGCGATCTTCCTCCCCTTGGATCCTTAACTGGGAAACAGACATGCTCAATTGCCAGGATGTGCACGCCGGAGAGTGGTCTCTACACTCAGACGTCTTTCATATAATGGTGAATAAATGGGGTCTTCCAGACGTGGACCTCATTTACTCCAGACACAACCACAAAGTACCCGTGTATGGGTCCAGGACGAGGGATCCAGACTCAACCTTCGTGGATGCCCCAACAGTCCCGTGGTCCTTTCGTCTGGCATATCTCTTTCCTCCGGGGTGTCTCCTTCCCAGAGTGCTATGCAAATTCAAAAAGGAAGGTGCCACGATCATCCTGGTGGCTCCGGCATGGTCCAGAGGCCATTGGTTCACCGGTCTCCAGTGCCTCTCCGTAGACATACCCTTCATACTTCCTCTTCAACTAGACCTCTTATCACAAGATCTCTGTCTACACCTAGACCTAATTTGCTTGTCTTTGATGGTGTGGCTCTTGAGTCATCCATCCTAAGGGATAAAGGTTTTTCCAGTTCGGTTATTCAAACTGCTAAGTGCTCAGATACCGGCATCAGCTCACATATATTACTGCATATGGCACTCTTACTTTCAGCGATGTGCCGATCGACTCTATGATCCTCTAGTGCAGTGATTTTCAACAGCTGTGCCACGTGCGGTTGTCAGATGTGCCGCCTGTCGCCCTCCAGAGATGCCTGCTGCTCTGCTGCCCCTGTCATTGCTATTGGGGTCGGGCAGCACACTGCTCTCTTCCGCGGCCTGGCCCACGACCTATGGTGATGCGGCGTGACTCATAGGTCACGCACGTCATGCCTGCCCATCTGCTCTCCTGCCAGCCTACCCGGCCGCCAGCTCTCCTGCCTGCCTACCTCGGCCTGCCAGCTCTCCTGCCTGCCTACCTCGGCCGCCAGCTCTCCTGCCTACTGCGCCTACTCATTCTCCTGCTCCGTGCTGAGCGAGAAACCTGAGGTTGGGGCCAGTGTATTTTATTTAATTGATTGCTGTGGAATTACTGGGGGGATGATGACACAATGGAGGTTATTCTGACCCGATCGCTCGCTGCAGTTTGTTGCAGCGCAGCGATCGGGTCGGAACCACGCATGCGCCGGCGCATGGCAGTCGTCGCCGCCTAGCCATCGCCTCTGAAACAGAGGCGGTCGCTGGGTGGGAGGGGGCTGAATGGCGGCGCAGCCTGGCCAACGCAGGCATGGCCAGACCGTTGGGGGGGGGGGGGGGAGCGCCGCGGCGGCTGCGTGCCGTCTCGCAGCCACTGCGGCCAGCGGCAGTGACAAACAACTCCCGGCCAGCCGCAGGAGCTGCGCTGGCCGGGAGTTACTCCTGAAATACAAAAGCGCTTTTGTATTTGTGCGGAGGGGGCGGCACTGACATGCGTGGCGGACTAGCCCTGTGCTGGGCGTCCCCCCGCATGTCAGGGAAGATGATCGTAGCTGTGCTAAATTTAGCACCGCTACGATCAACTTGGAATGACCCCCAATGTGTGACATTACTGGGGACGACGACAGTGTGGTGGAATTACTGGGGGACGACACACAATGTGTGACATTACTGGGGGAGGGGGGACAAAATGTGTGACATTACTGTGGGTGACAATGTGTGATAGAATTACTATTTTTTATTACTGTGGAGGTGAATTAATTTGTTTTATTACAGTGGGGGCCAATGTGTTTTATTATTGCAGGGGCCACTGTGTCTGTTTTATTACTGTGGGAAATATTAGTTGATTAAAAAAAAAAACTGACACTGTGCCTTGGCAATTTTAAAATCTCGTTTAGTGTGCCACGAGTTTAAAAAGGTTGAAAATCACTGCTCTAGTGTTTCAGATTTCTCGACTGCTGCCATTTCTGCAGGCTGGCCTTGACATGGGTCTCGTCTTACTTCTCTAAAGGTTCAGGTATCGCCTCTGGTTTCAGAAAAGACTTGGGGCCTAATTCAGACTTGATTGCAGCAGCAGATGTGTTAGCTAATGGGCAAAACCATATATATAACATTTGCAGATAGATATAGATTTGTGTGGGTAATATTATTTATGTGCAGGGTGAATACTGGCTGCTTTATTCTTACACTGTAATTTTAGATTTCAGTTTGTACACACCACACACAAATTATCTCTGTCTGAACATGTAATATCTGCCCCCCCCTTGCAGTGCACATGGTTTTGCCCATTTGCTAACAAATTTGCTGCTGCGACCAGGTCTGAATTAGGCCTTTGCTCCCTTGCTAGTGTACCTTCCTTCAGGGGGTTTCGGATTCAGCCTCCCTTTGTTCCTCCAATGGCTCCTATGGATTTTTCCTTGGTTCTTTGGGCCTCCCTTTGAACCGTTGAATGCTGTTGACCTCAAATGCTTGAACGCGAAGATTCTCTTCCTCATGGCTATCGCCTCAGCCCGCAGAGTGTCTGACTTGGGGGCACTCTCCTGCTGCCCCCCCTTTTTTTATTTTTCATTACGACCGAGCTATCCTTTGGACTAAGCAGGGATACCTCCCTAAGGTAGTATCCAAGTTCCATATTAACTAGGAAATTGTTGTACCAGCCTGGACTACACCTGACCTTTCACCTGAGGAAGCTTTGTTGGATGTGGTCCGTGCTCTAAAGATCTACATGGACTGGACTAGTTTCATTAGGAAAAAGATTCCTTGTTCGTTCTCTATGGTTTCCACAAGCGTGGCTGGCCGGCGCATAACCAAACTTTGGGTCGCCGGCTCCACTTGACCATCTCACAGGCCTTCATGCAAGCTTATCTTCCAGTACCAATTACAGTCTCTGCTCATTCGACTCGCTCAGTGGGGCTTTCGTGGGCAGCCCGCTGTGGTGCGTCTGCTGAACAATTATGCAAGGTTGCCACGTGGTGTTCTGCACACACGTTTCTTAGGTTGTATGCCTTTGATAAGTTTGCTTCTCAGGATGCAACCTTTGGCTTAAAAGCGTCCCCTCCCGATTACAACTGCTTTGGGACATCCCCAAGGTAACCCTGTGGAGAATATGGACACTGAAGAAGAAAATAAGAGTTATGATAAAACATTATTTTGTTAACTCTTATTCTTAGAGGTCCATAGGAGAACACGATGGTCACTCTTTCAGAGCTACAGCATTCCCTTCCTCTGTGGAGAGAGGAGAACCTTCCAGAAGGACAACCATCTTTGCAGCAATCCACCAATCAGGCCTGTATGGTAGAGTGGCCAGACAGAAGCTACTCCTTCGTAAAAAAAAAGCACATGGCAGCCCACCTGGAGTTTACCAAAATGCACCTGAAGGACAAAATTCTCTTGTCTGATGAGACAAAGATTGAACTCTTTGGCGTGAATGCTAGGCGTCATGTTTGGAGGAAACCAGGCACCGCTCATCACCAGGCCAATACCATCCCTACAGTGAAGCATGGTGGTGGCAGGACAACGACCCTAAGCACACAGCCAAGATATCAAAGGAGTGGCTTCAGGACAACTCTGTGAATGTCCTTGAGTGGCCCAGCCAGAACTCGGACTTGAAATTTGATTGAACATCTCTGGAGAGATCTGAAAATGGCTGTGCACTGACTCTTCCCATCCAACCTGATGGAGCTTGAGAGGTGCTGCAAAGAGGAATGGGCGAAACTGCCCAAAGATAGGTGTGCTAAGCTTGTGGCATCATATTCAAAAAATACTTGAGGCTGTAATTGCTGCCAAAGATGCATCAACAAAGTATTGAGCAAAGGCTGTTAATACTTATGTTTATGTGATTTCTTAGTTTTTTATTTTTAATAAATTTGCAAAAATCTCAAAACTTTTTTTACGGTATCAGTATGGGGTATTGGGCCTAATTCAGACCTGATCGTAGCTGCAAATTTGTTAGCAGATGTGCAAAACCATGTGCACTGCAGGGGGGGGGGGGGGGGGGAGATATATATATATATATATATATATATATATATAATGTGAAAAAATTGAGGCGGCACACCAAGACTTTAAACTGGAAAATGTTTTAGTGTACAAACATTAGGGCAAACGTCAACGTCAGCGTTCCGGATGATGGGGCAACACGCCTCAAAACGTTGATGTTTGCACTAATGTTTGTGCACTAAAAGTTTTTCCAGTTTAAAGTCTTGGAGTGCCGCCTTGTTTTTTTTCTTGCATATAGGGGGTTGCTACACCCCAGGAGGGCACACAAGCTAGTATTTTGTGGGGTTCAGCTGCCCTGTGGAGTGCCGGATTTGTGTATGTGTGCGTGTATATACAGTATATGTGTGTGTGTGTGTGTGTGTGTGTGTATGTGTGTATATATATATATATATATATATATATATATATATATATATATTGTAAAAGCCTAATATATATCCTATATAAAACACGCTAAAAGGTTAAAAGACTCAGTACACTATTAGAGTAAGTGGTACCGTTAGGGTACGTACTCAGCGTAGCGGACGCTTAGCCGTGGACGAGACGCACGAGCGGCACGTTCGCTCACGGCTTAATGCGTAAAGGCAAGCACGCTATAGGCTGCCGACTAACGTAATGATACGCTATCAGTGTAGCGGACGCTTGGGACCACGAGGAGATCACAAGCGGCGCTGACGCTCACAGAGTTAAAACTTTGTAACAATATCCTAAACAATGTACTTATATTGTAAACCTTTGTGCAGTGATAAGGTGTAAATGCAACACAGTGTAACCTTGTTAGTTAGAAAGCTGTATGAGCGATTCTTACGC
Source organism: Pseudophryne corroboree (assembly GCF_028390025.1). Lineage (NCBI taxonomy): Eukaryota > Metazoa > Chordata > Amphibia > Anura > Myobatrachidae > Pseudophryne > Pseudophryne corroboree. The sequence continues at coordinate 306,781,864 of NC_086449.1, read as the reverse complement.
TCTGAGAACCCTTTAGCAATATAATAAACACTCAAATACCGGTCTTAAGGGTCTAACGCCTTTTAAGGGAATGAATGAACGTTCAATCGCAAAAGAATACACAATACAAGTTATACACTACCAAACTAACATAAAATACCTAACCGAGTTACTACACGTTAAAATACAACAAAGACACAATTACATTTAAGGGGGAAGGAGAGAGAGAATGGCTTACCACAAAATAGGAGATAAATATGGTTGCAGAGAACTTACGCACAAGGGGAACAATCGCAAGCGCCTTTCTGGATATCCAGCTCCCGATTATCAGTGATGAGAACCGTTGAAAAAAGTAGAGAGCTGGCCCAGATCGGCTTGTCTTTATATACACTTACACACAGTACAGTACAATGGTCCCTACATTCTTATTGTTCATTGGACACAGGAATTCGTCTCTGCATTATAACAAAAGGTCATAGGTTGGTTCATACAGGTGGGCTGTGACTATTTCAAACTGCTCAGGTGGGAGGGAAACTGGGTTTCCCGCCGCATGGGTAATAAAGTGCAAATATAGTAAATGTCCATAAACTTCTTATGTCCATAACTATACGCACGAGCGAGTAATCCGCTTCAAACCAACACCGGAATATTGCTAATTATATTCTCTTCCGATGGATATTAAACACCACTGTGTAACCCCTGTCTGACCCTTCGTATCAAACAAAGAGGAATCTCTTTGTCCCCGAACATGCTATATTAACTAAACTTTCAGATTCTATCAAAGGGACCATAATCTACAAAATACATTATATGACTAAAATATGTTACGATTGAGTCGCCCGCTAGACGCACACAAACTCTACCGTAAATGCGCATACCGCGCGCCCGCGAGTGCACGCGACCGCGAGTATACGCACGCACGGGAGAGCTCATGCTCGTGCAACGGGCACACGCATGAGGTGCATATATGGCAATGTGCAGCGTGATATTTTTCTGACTTTGACAGTCCACCCTTTGGCAGTCACCAATAACTGCCACTTCCTAAAACAGTTCAAAAAGAGAAAAATATATGTCATGTATAATACATTTCTATGATTGGGTAGGGGAGAAGAGGAGAAGGTGGGAAAACGGTATGACCTAGTGAGATAGCAGAAGCATGTGTGTATGAATCCATGTTTGGGGGGTCATGTATCATCGTGCCGTACGTGTTTTAAATCAAGCTTCGAGGTATTGCGAAGTATACATTTGAATTCCTTCTTATCCCGTATTAAGGGTCTGTGGATGGGCTGTCAAACTTTACCGAGCTCTTTTCGGCTTTTGGTTGCAACAAAATGGGGGAGCACATTTTAGTTGATGATACATGAATGGGGGGGATATGTGAGTGCTGATATCTGTGCCTATATTCCCTATCGACTATGTGTGTTATTACCTGAAGGTTGTAGAAATGAAGATAAAGAGCAATTATGGTAAATGCAGTCGTAAACTATGTGAGTTTAATGTACATTTGCCGATTGAGGTCTTGTCTGTGTCTTGTCTTGTCTCGATGTACATGTTGACTGTAGTCTCCCGATGCTTTTGCTATAAACGGTGTGCAAAAAGCTTTTTCAATGTCCATAGACTTACAAAAAGTGTTGGGCTAGCGTAAAGTTAAAGTTACTAGGGATATGGGGGTCTATGGCATAGTCCATCAGTTGTCTGTGTAAAAGGTTGTCAAATTCTTCTTCCAAGCGGATGTCTTTGTACCTTGGAGGAAAACAAAGGAGAAACGGGTGAAAGAAACGGACCGTGGAATCACATTTTCATCACAACATTGTCTCAATGGTTGGGTCGTAAATCAAATCAGTCGTTGTTATTACAGTATCTTCACTTCTTAAACTCATCACTCGGGCGCTACGTTTACACTTTGTTAAAACCCGAACGCATCTAAAGATCAGACCGACCAATATGATGACACCCAGAATACACAAAAGAAATTTCCCTACATCCATGATAATTCCTTGGGTCCATTCTCCTAAACCAGAGAACCAATTTCGTGGGTTCAACCATGTCACCCAACCGGTCAGCTCAATACCCACAGCGGCAAGGGTGAGATTGTGTTTCCTTCGGAACTCCCATTTCTCTAACGTCCTAGTGGATGCTGGGGACTCCGTCAGGACCATGGGGATTAGCGGCTCCGCAGGAGACAGGGCACAAAAATAAAGCTTTAGGATCAGGTGGTGTGCACTGGCTCCTCCCCCTATGACCCTCCTCCAAGCCTCAGTTAGGTTTTTGTGCCCGTCCGAGCAGGTTGCAATCTAGGTGGCTCTCCTAAAGAGCTGCTTAGAAAAAGTTTTTAGGTTTTTTATTTTCAGTGAGTCCTGCTGGCAACAGGCTCACTGCATCGAGGGACTTAGGGGAGAGAAGTCAACTCACCTGCGTGCAGGATGGATTGGCTTCTTAGGCTACTGGACACCATTAGCTCCAGAGGGATCGAACACAGGCCCAGCCATGGAGTCCGGTCCCGGAGCCGCGCCGCCGACCCCCCTTGCAGATGCCGAAGATGGAAGAGGTCCAGAAGCAGGCGGCAGAAGACTTTTCAGTCTTCCTGAGGTAGCGCACAGCACTGCAGCTGTGCGCCATTGTTGTCAGCACACTTCACACAGCGGTCACGGAGGGTGCAGGGCGCTGGGGGGGCGCCCTGGGCAGCAATGTATAATACCTTTTTATGGCTAAAAATACATCACATATAGCCCTTGAGGCTATATGGATGTATTTAACCGCTGCCAGATCTCACAAACTCCGGAGAAGAGCCCGCCGAAATAGGGGGCGGGGCTTATTCTCCTCAGCACACAGCGCCATTTTCCTGCTCAGCTCCGCTGTGAGGAAGGCTCCCAGGACTCTCCCCTGCACTGCACTACAGAAACAGGGTAAAACAGAGAGGGGGGGCACTTTTTTTGGCGATATTACTATATTTAAGCTGCTATAAGGATACAACACTTATATAGGGTTGTTCCCATATATATTATAGCGCTTGGGTGTGTGCTGGCAAACTCTCCCTCTGTCTCCCCAAAGGGCTAGTGGGGTCCTGTCTTCAATAGAGCATTCCCTGTGTGTCTGCTGTGTGTCGGTACGTGTGTGTCGACATGTATGAGGACGATGTTGGTGTGGAGGCAGAGCAATTGCCGGTAATGGTGATGTCACCCCCCAGGGAGTCGACACCGGAATGGATGGCTTTGTTTATGGAATTACGTGATAATGTCAGCACATTACAAAAATCAGTTGACGACATGAGACGGCCGGGAAACCAGTTAGTACCTGCCCAGGCGTCTCAGACACCGTCAGGGGCTGTAAAACGCCCTTTACCTCAGTCGGTCGACACAGACCCAGACACGGACACTGAATCTAGTGTCGACGGTGAAGAAACAAACGTATTTTCCAGTAGGGCCACACGTTATATGATCACGGCAATGAAGGAGGCTTTGCATATCTCTGATACTACAAGTACCACAAAAAGGGGTATTATGTGGGGGGTGAAAAAACTACCTGTAGTTTTTCCTGAATCAGAGGAATTGAATGATGTATGTGATGAAGCGTGGGTTAACCCAGATAGAAAAGTGCTAATTTCAAAAAAGTTATTGGCATTATACCCTTTCCCGCCAGAGGTTAGGGCGCGCTGGGAAACACCCCATAAGGTGGATAAGGCACTCACACGCTTATCAAAACAAGTGGCGTTACCGTCTCCTAATACGGCCGCCCTCAAAGATCCAGCTGATAGGAGGCTGGAAACTACCCTAAAAAGTATATACACACATACTGGTGTTATACTGCGACCAGCCATCGCCTCAGCCTGGATGTGCAGTGCTGGGGTGGTCTGGTCGGATTCCCTGACTGAAAATATTGATACCCTGGATAGGGACAGTATTTTACAGACTTTAGAGCAATTAAAGGATGCTTTTCTTTATATGCGAGATGCTCAGAGGGATATTTGCACTCTGGCATCGAGAGTAAGTGCGATGTCCATATCTGCCAGAAGAAGTTTATGGACACGACAGTGGTCAGGTGATGCGGATTCCAAACGGCATATGGAAGTATTGCCGTATAAAGGGGAGGAATTATTTGGCGTCGGTCTATCGGATTTGGTGGCCACGGCAACTGCCGGGAAATCCACCTTTTTACCTCAGACCCCCTCCCAACAGAAAAAGACACCGTCTTTTCAGCCGCAGTCCTTTCGGTCCTATAAGAACAAGCGGGCAAAAGGACAGTCATATCTGCCCCGAGGCAGAGGAAAGGGTAAGAGAGGGCAGCAAGCAGCTCCTTCCCAGGAACAGAAGCCCTCCGCGGGTTCTGCAAAGCCCTCAGCATGACGCTGGGGCTTTACAAGCGGACTCAGGAACGGTGGGGGGTCGACTCAAGAATTTCAGCGCGCAGTGGGCTTGCTCACAGGTGGACCCCTGGATCCTGCAGGTAGTATCTCAGGGTTACAGGTTGGAATTCGAGAAGTCTCCCCCTCGCCGGTTCCTAAAGTCTGCTTTGCCAACGTCTCCCTCAGACAGGGCGACGGTATTGGAAGCCATTCACAAGCTGTTTTCTCAGCAGGTGATAGTCAAGGTACCCCTCCTACAACAGGGAAAGGGGTATTACTCCACGCTATTTGTGGTACCGAAGCCGGACGGCTCGGTAAGACCTATTCTAAATCTGAAATCTTTGAACCTGTACATACAAAAATTCAAGTTCAAGATGGAGTCACTCAGAGCAGTGATAGCGAATCTGGAAGAAGGGGACTTTATGGTGTCCCTGGACATAAAAGATGCTTACCTGCATGTCCCAATTTGCCCTTCACATCAAGGGTACCTCAGGTTCGTGGTGCAAAACTGTCATTATCAGTTTCAGACGCTGCCGTTTGGATTGTCCACGGCACCTCGGGTCTTTACCAAGGTAATGGCCGAAATGATGATTCTTCTGCGAAGAAGAGGCGTATTAATTATCCCTTACTTGGACGATCTCCTGATAAGGGCAAGGTCCAGAGAACAGCTGGAGGACGGAGTAGCACTAACCCAAGTAGTGCTGCAACAACACGGGTGGATTCTGAATTTTCCAAAATCTCAGTTGACCCCGACAACACGTCTGCTGTTCCTGGGAATGATTCTGGACACGGTTCAGAAAAAGGTGTTTCTTCCGGAGGAGAAAGCCAAAGAGTTATCCGAACTTGTCAGGAACCTCCTAAAACCAGGAAAAGTGTCTGTGCATCAATGCACAAGAGTCCTGGGAAAGATGGTGGCTTCTTACGAAGCAATCCCATTCGGCAGATTCCACGCACGAACTTTTCAGTGGGATCTGCTGGACAAATGGTCCGGATCGCATCTGCAGATGCATCAGCGGATAACCTTATCGCCACGGACAAGGGTGTCTCTTCTGTGGTGGTTGCAGAGTGCTCATCTGTTAGAAGGCCGCAGATTCGGCATACAGGACTGGGTCCTGGTGACCACGGATGCCAGTCTGAGAGGCTGGGGAGCGGTCACACAGGGAAGAAACTTCCAGGGAGTTTGGTCAAGCCTGGAGATGTCTCTTCACATAAATATACTGGAGCTAAGAGCGATTTACAATGCTCTAAGCCTGGCAAAACCCCTGCTTCAGGGTCAGCCGGTGTTGATCCAGTCGGACAACATCACGGCAGTCGCCCACGTAAACAGACAGGGCGGCACAAGAAGCAGGAGAGCAATGGCAGAAGCAGACACGATCTACACCCGGGAGAGTGGGGACTTCATCCAGAAGTCTTCCACATGATTGTGAACCGTTGGGAAAAACCAAAGGTGGATATGATGGCGTCTCGCCTCAACAAAAAACTGGACAGGTATTGCGCCAGGTCAAGAGACCCTTCAGGCAATAGCTGTGGACGCTCTGGTAACACCGTGGGTGTTCCAGTCAGTGTATGTGTTTCCTCCTCTGCCTCTCATACCCAAAGTACTGAGAATTATACGGCAAAGGGGAGTAAGAACGATACTCGTGGCTCCGGATTGGCCAAGAAGAACTTGGTACCCGGAACTTCAGGAGATGCTCACGGAAAATCCGTGGCCTCTACCTCTAAGACGGGACCTGATTCAGCAGGGACCGTGTCTATTCCAAGACTTACCGCGGCTGCGTTTGACGGCGTGGCTGTTGAACGCCGAATTCTAAGGGAAAAAGGCATTCCAGAAGAGGTCATTCCTACACTGGTTAAAGCCAGGAAGGAGGTGACTGCACAACATTATCACCGCATTTGGAGAAAATATGTTGCGTGGTGCGAGGCCAGGAAGGCCCCCACGGAGGAATTTAAATTGGGTCGATTCCTACATTTCCTGCAAACAGGATTGTCTATGGGCCTCAAGTTGGGGTCCATTAAGGTTCAAATTTCGGCCCTGTCGATTTTCTTCCAGAAAGAATTGGCTTCAGTTCCTGAAGTCCAGACTTTTGTAAAAGGAGTACTACATATACAGCCCCCGGTTGTGCCCCCAGTGGCTCCGTGGGACCTTAATGTAGTTTTGGATTTTCTCAAATCCCATTGGTTTGAGCCACTCAAATCGGCGGATTTGAAATATCTTACATGGAAAGTAACCATGCTACTGGCCCTGGCTTCAGCCAGGAGAGTGTCAGAATTGGCGGCTTTATCGTATAAAAGCCCATATCTGATTTTCCATTCGGACAGGGCAGAACTGCGGACGCGTCCTCATTTTCTGCCTAAGGTGGTGTCAGCGTTTCACCTGAACCAGCCTATTGTGGTACCTGCGGCTACTAGCGATTTGGAGGATTCCAAGTTGCTGGACGTTGTCAGGGCATTGAAAATATATATTTCAAGGACGGCTGGAGTCAGAAAATCTGACTCGCTGTTTATACTGTATGCACCCAACAAGCTGGGTGCTCCTGCTTCTAAGCAGACGATTGCTCGTTGGATTTGTAGCACAATTCAATTTGCACATTCTGTGGCAGGCCTGCCACAGCCTAAATCTGTCAAGGCCCATTCCACAAGGAAGGTGGGCTCATCCTGGGCGGCTGCCCGAGGGGTCTTGGCATTACTACTCTGCCGAGCAGCTACGTGGTCGGGGGAGAACACGTTTGTAAAATTCTACAAATTTGATACCCTGGCTAAAGAGGACCTGGAGTTCTCTCATTCGGTGCTGCAGAGTCATCCGCACTCTCCCGCCCGTTTGGGACCTTTGGTATAATCCCCATGGTCCTGACGGAGTCTCCAGCATCCACTAGGACGTTAGAGAAAAAAAGATTTTACTTACCGATAAATCTATTTCTCGTAGTCCGTAGTGGATGCTGGGCGCCCATCCCAAGTGCGGATTGTCTGCAATACTTGTACATAGTTATTGTTACAAAAAAATCGGGTTGTTCTTGTTGTGAGCCGTCTGTTCAGAGGCTCCTACGTTGTCATACTGTTAACTGGGTTCAGATCACAAGTTGTACGGTGTGATTGGTGTGGCTGGTATGAGTCTTACCCGGGATTCAAAATCCTTCCTTATTGTGTACGCTCGTCCGGGCACAGTATCCTAACTGAGGCTTGGAGGAGGGTCATAGGGGGAGGAGCCAGTGCACACCACCTGATCCTAAAGCTTTATTTTTGTGCCCTGTCTCCTGCGGAGCCGCTAATCCCCATGGTCCTGACGGAGTCCCCAGCATCCACTACGGACTACGAGAAATAGATTTATCGGTAAGTAAAATCTTATTTTTAATTGCAAAATGTCATCCATCTTTTGATCTATGACCTCGGCCGGGTCCTCTGTGCTGTTTGTAATATACGTGCAGCACTTTATTCCATACTGAGTCGCTAGGGTAACACAATACCCGCCTGTCACAGCTGTGAGATAATTGAGAATCATCCTATGCTGAACCAGTTCTGTTTTATAAGCTTGGAGCTCCCTTCCGGTATACCTGAATGTGTCATCATACATTTCAGTGATATTGTCTAATAAATTTGCAAGCGCAGATATATATTTATAATTTATCACTCCTCTGGCGGTACGAGTGATATCTAACGCGATTAGGAATTGAATCCCGGTGGATTCATGGATCAGGTCAGAGGCCGGATGCTCTGTTCTTTCTATCAGGTGCCGTTTAACGATGTGCTCGTAATGAGTGTGAGTATAAGGAGCTTGGGCACTGCGGTGAATATCCTTCATTTTAGTGTGGGATACGGTCATTACCTCAGGCAGTACTTTTCCAATATAACATAACCCTTCTGAGTTTGGGGCAAGCCACTTATACGCCTTCCTCCCGCATATGAAGTATGCATCATCAGGGAGAACATATGGGACGGAATAGGACATTACCATATTACACATTTTCCATATGAAATCTCCTAACCCTAATTCTCCCATCTGTTTAGTACACGTATCTGTTTGTACGATATGTGCACAGTATCCTGGTGATACTTCTCCAACTCTCATGATCCTACTTCCTAGGGTATACCTATATCGGAAATATTTTCCACCACCAGCTATGTGGCGTATAAGTTCTGTATCTGTAGGCATTCTATCGGCTCTGTATGAAAAGGTCATGGTTTGGTTGTTCCATGACACTTCCCAATTTCCCGGCTTTCGGGGATTGGAAATGTTAAAACATACTAGGGATCTATCCACATGATATTGGTGGAGCTTCAAACTAGGAGGACTGGAGATATTAAACCTCCTGTCCACCGGCCTCCCACCACTTAGCTCAAGTACCTCCCCTATAGTTAGAGGGAATGGTACTAACCCTGATTTGCTATGGCCTTGAGGTACTTGAGAGCATACCCAACAATCTGTCTGATTTAACACTTTACCCACTAAGGAGTGATAGTCACTCAATGGATGCCGGTCCATGTGGATATTAAAACTGGATTGGCATTTCTTGATACACCCATCCTCAACTACACTGTCACAGAGTCTACAGATACAGTTCTCTTCCGCTAACAATCCTTCACAATTCCTTCTATTGTCAATGCTACCAGATCGTTTTCTGATACTCGCCTTTACTCGGTGATTATGTTGTTCTTGGAAATCTACGCCTCCATCTCTGTCATCAGAACCCATTCCAGAACCTCTCTCGACCTCCATGGTACTCTCGCCGGAACAGACTGCTCTGGTCAACATCATGGTCAACAGGAAAATCCAGATCACAGTCTCTTGGGGCAAGTCCATCTTATAGGAGGAAATGGAGAAGAATGAGAAGGGGAAAGAAATAATTGAGGGAGATGGGATGGGAAGTGGAGAAAAACAATAAAAGGGAACAGGGAATCGACAACTGCCTCCGATCTTATTATTCTCAATGCTCAGGTGCCGTCTCAGTCCTCCTGAAACAGACACTCCAGTGATACAACTTCCTCTACCGTCTGTTCTTTATCACGGGACCTCTCTGGATCAGCAACCTTCTTACAATGGGACGAATGAACCCAAGTCTCTCTCTCGGCAACCTTCAATGCTGTCGTGCTAATCAATAAGACTTGGTATGGTCCTTCCCATCTGTCAATAAGGCAACCTGAGCGTAGAAAATTCCGTATCATTACATAACCCCCAGGTTCAATGTCATGACAATTACTATCTGGCAGATCAGGAATCACTAGCTTCAAATTATCATTCTGATTCCTTAGCTGTTTACTCATCTTAACCAAATACTTTACAGTCACTTCATTGTTACACTTCAAATCATCCTGAGGGTTAATCATAACATGCGGTTGTCGACCGAACAGAATTTCAAAAGGGGACAGATTAAGAGGGGACCTGGGAGTGGTTCTGATGCTGTATAATACAATGGGTAAAGCTTCTGGCCATGTCAATCCTGTTTCTGCCATAACTTTGCTCAATTTATTTTTAATAGTGCTGTTCACTCTTTCTACCTTCGCACTCGCCTGGGGGCAGTACGGAGTGTGCAGCTTACTATCAATTCCCATCAACTTACACATTCCTTGAAAGACATCACCTGTAAAATGGGTACCCCTATCACTTTCAATTATTCTAGGGATACCGTATCTACACACAAATTCCTGTACAATTTTCTTAGCAGTAAACATTGCGGTATTTGTGGCCGCAGGAAATGCTTCGACCCAATTTGAAAACACATCTATACAAACTAGTACATACTTCAAATTTCGACAAGGGGGTAATTGTATGAAATCAATTTGTATTACCTGAAAAGGGCCGCCTGTAGGTGGGATATGAGATGGTTCTGTTGGTATTGCCTTTCCGATATTCCTCCTCAAGCAGGTTAGGCATGTCATTGCCCTCTTTCCCGCATGGGAAGAAAATCCTGGGGCGCACCAATATGCTCTTACCAACTTGCACATCCCTTCCTTGCCCAGATGAGTCAGCCCATGTGCTGCTTCCGCTAAACTTGGAAGGTATGCTCTGGGTGCCACTGGTTTACCCTGCCCATCTGTCCAGAGTCCTGAGGACTCCTGGCCATATCCTTTTGCCCTCCAAACTGCCTTTTCCTGTGTGGAACACAAATTTTGCATTTCACACAATTTCTGTGTGTTGACGGTACTAAATACCATCAGTTGTGTGGTGTCTGTCTGTCTGGGGGTACCAGCTGCTGACTTAGCAGCTTCGTCTGCTCGGCTGTTACCAAGTGATACCGGGTCTTGGCTATATGTATGTGCTTTACACTTGATAACAGCCACTCTGTCAGGTTCCTGTATCGCTGTTAGAAGCCTTTTGATGTGAGCTGCATGCGCTACCGGTGTACCAGCTGCCGTCATGAAATTTCTGAGGCGCCATAGGGCTCCGAAATCATGGACTACCCCGAAGGCGTATCTAGAGTCGGTATAGATATTGGCTGTTTTTCCCTTAGCCAATTCACATGCTCTGGTTAGGGCAACCAGTTCAGCAACCTGGGCTGAGTGAGGTGGGCCTAGCGGTTCTGCTTCTATGGTGCCTTGGTCATCTACGACTGCATATCCAGTACACAAGTCTCCCGAGTCCGTCTGTCTGTGACAACTACCGTCAGTGTAGAAAGTAAGATCTACATCTTCCAGTGGGTTGTCACTGATGTCAGGCCTTGCCGTGAAATTTTGGGTCAAATATTCCATACAATCATGTGAGTCAGTGTCTGTACCAAATCCTTCTTCACCATCACTCTCATCCCCCACCCTTTGTGCCTGTCCAGGCACACCTGGGAGATACGTTGCTGGATTTAGTGCACTGCATCTCTTTATGGTGATGTTTACAGGGGCCATTAGTGCTAATTCCCACCTTGTAAACCGTGCGGATGAGACATGTCTGGTTTGAGCAGAATTTAGTAAGGCTGACACCGCATGAGGTGTATGGATTGTGAGGTTGTGTCCTAGCACTACATCTTCGCTTTTCGTTACTAGCAATGCTATCGCAGCGACACTTCGCAAGCATGTGGGGAGGGATCGCGCTACCGTATCTAGCTGAGCGCTGTAGTATGCTACCGGCCTGCTGGCATCACCGTGCTTTTGGGTTAGGACGCCTGCCGCGCAACCAGCACTTTCTGTTCCGTACAGCTCAAAGGGTTTCCCATAGTCTGGCATACCTAATGCTGGTGCCTGCGTTAGGCACTGTTTAAGTCTCTCAAATGCCATCTCGGATTCGTCTGTATGCGAAATCCGATCAGGTTTGTTTGATGAGACCATCTCCTGCAAAGGTAATGCTAGAATGGAAAAACCTGGGATCCAGTTACGGCAATACCCACACATTCCTAAAAATGTTCTGATCTGTTGCTGAGTTTGTGGCAGTGTCATGTCTCGAATTGCTTGAATTCTATCAGCGGTCAGGTGTCTCAGTCCTTGTGTCAGACAGTGTCCCAGATATTTTACTTTAGTCTGGCATAATTGCAACTTGTCTTTGGAAACCTTGTGTCCTGTGTCTGAAAGATGAAACAGGAGCTGTTTCGTATCTTTCAGGGACGCTTCCAGTGAATCTGAACATAGTAGTAAATCATCCACATACTGGATCAATACTGATCCACTCCCTGGTTGGAAAGACTGTAAACAATCATGCAAAGCCTGTGAAAATATACTTGGACTATCTATGAAACCTTGTGGTAATCGAGTCCATGTGTATTGGACTCCTCTGTATGTGAATGCAAACAAATATTGGCTGTCAGGGTGCAGAGGTACCGAGAAGAAGGCGGAGCAGAGGTCAATAACAGTGAAAAATTTCGCAGTGGGAGGGATTGATATGAATTTTGTATTTGTCTTGCTTTACAATCACGTGACATGTGTCCCTCTCTGTGACAACTATAACATTTTATACCTCTTGACTTACCCACAGGGGTCACAGTTCTGGGCTGAGGTGGCCGGGTAGTGAGGGCCTATATGCTTACAGCCATTAACTTATCACTCTGTGACTCCCTGTGTCTGATGATATTCCGATCATGCCCTGCAGCAGCCTCTCCCAATGCATCCACCGACATACCTCTCCAATCAGGCCTAGTGGTTTGTATTCTATTCCTTAAAACCTCCTTTAGACCGTCCATTAATACTGAAACAGCTACTTCCCTGTGGTGTACATTAGTTTTAATGTCATCTATACCAGTGTACCTAGCCATATCCTGCAGAGCCCGGTGAAAATACTCTGGTGTGGATTCACCTTCTTTTTGTTTTATTGTAAAGATTTTATTCCACTTTACTACTGCAGGAAAATATACCCCTAACTGTAAGTTGATTCTTTTTACATTATCCTGATTATACTCGTCTGTTAGTGGTACTTCCTCATCTAACTTGCAATCAGCAATAAACTTTAACGGATCAACACTGGGGGGTAAACATGCCCTCAAAACTGTCCTCCAATCTTTGTTATTTGGCTCTGCAGAATTTCCTAGCTCCCTAATATACTTTTGACATGCAACTAAGTCTTTCCTAGGATCAGGGAATTCAGACATCATTGATCTTAATTCTGCTCGGGAAAAGGGACAGTGCATGGCGATGTTTCTGACAGGAGTTGCTCCTGAAGCTTCGGTTTTCCCATTTGGCACTGCTATTACCCTAACGGGATTAAGTCCAATAACATCATTCTGAGTAGATTCTACAACATGTGGTGAAATGGTTTCAGCATAGTGTATGGTGCCGTACTTACCAGTCGATACGACCTCACCTGTCCCTCCGCTAGGGGCCTTTGATACTAATCTTACGGGTTGGGTCGTGCCCACTGCTGTTTCTGATATGGTGGCTGCTAGGGAGAGTGCTGATATTGTTGTGGGCTCATCCTCTTGGTCACAATCCTGGGGAAAGTTCAAAACAGGGTACAACTTGCACGGATTAGTGTTAGCATTAATTACTTTGGTTACATTATCCTTAACTTCTACACATTTAACATAACCCTGAGTGCCATTCTCTGCAACCAATTTCTCTCCAGGTATGTACGGTGGTGGGGGTGCAGTGGCTATCAGTTTCCTAATAGGGTTAGATCCAGTTGCTTGCGCCAACCCCCTTTGTATTTCACCTTCCTGTTGCCACAATGTTAAATAATCATAATGTTTAATACGCCTTTTTGAAGATTTAATCAGGCAAACTCTTCTCCTTAAATTCTGTAACACTTCTGGGTTAAAACTACCTACCCGGGGAAACTTTTCCCCGTCATGCACAGTCATCCTTTCCCATTCATTGCACAACATTTCTGTGTGATGACCATATTTCTCACACATGATATACCTTGCCGACCCGATTGGTCGGTTTACCAAATCAACCTGAACCTGGGTTGATCGCCCCTTACCTGAACAACTGGCCCCCATCTCTGCAAGTGCTGCTTTCACTAACTCTGACTTCAAATCAGGGTCTTTGGCAACCCTTACAAAAACCAAGATGCTCGGGGTAAAGCTGCGGTGGGGGTTTTGCAACGAGGTCCGCCCACTTAACTCCGCCCACGCTGGCCAATACGGCGACCAAAGTTCCCAGAGGTTCCGTACCCAACCTAGGGCACCTAAGTACGTCTACTTGCTCGGGCGTGTGGGAGTGTCTTACCCTCCCCAGCAAGTATCAGTCGCTGGAATGTCCCTGAGTGATCAGGCTACTTCCCTTAAAATAAAAAAAAATTACACAAATCACGTTAACAATGTGCAAGTAGCGTTCTTCTGAATTCAAGACACGCTAATGCACACAATCACATGCGGTACAATCGTATCTGCACACAAGCAACTAATCTTATGTGCGGAACGATCAGTGGAATCGAAAATTTCGGCTGCGAATTCCTTCAGCAATGAGCTTCTTTGGCCTATATGGGTCTCGCACCAACCTTCTTCGGTTGTGCTCTCTACTTTTAGTCTGCTGTACCTGAACCTCCTGGTCCTTGACCTCCTGGTCTGTTATGTACAGCAGACTCTACTGCTCATAAATATGTCGAGATTAACAAGGGACGCCTCCCAAGCCACCCCACGCTATCACTCTCGCTGGTGTACCTCTTTCTACTGGCCTATGGTTCCCACTTCCGTAATAAAAGAGAAATCTTATATATACACACACTCTTACATTCGAACACTCTTATTTCTGTACAGAATTCCTTTCATTCAGTAATAGTCTAACCCAGAAGAATTACAACAGAGAAAGTCTTTTTCTTTTAACTTTAAACTTTTGGATTTGAGATAGATTTGTGTTATTTTCGCGTTACTTCCTTATCGCCTATTAAAACGATACTATCGTGCGGTTTGTATTTTGTGGGCGTATCCGTACGCTCCGTTGCGTAATATACGCTCCGTGCGTCGACCCTTGCCTTGCGTACGCCCTGCCCTTGTAAGGACACGTGTACGCAAACCAAGTACGTCCACAGTAACACACTACACGTTTATCAATGTGAATGATCTTGAACAGTAATCCTTCACTGAACACCACTCAAATCTCCCTTGTATTCTAGGCGAGACTGTGTGCGTTCCTTTTACAATTATTCCCTTAAATATTTATCCTTTAACTATTAATAACAACAAATGTCTCAACACGTTATCACTAGTGTGTGGCAATCAGGAGAATGAGGTACGGACAAATAATCCTAAACAAGGAATACAGGTGTGTGTGCTTATGCGTACGTTCGCAAAACAGAAACTAAACAGGTTTTAAAAGACAATAACGTACTGTTCCTACCTTTTGGTTCCGGATTCCTTCAGCACTCCTTACTACGCGAAGCAGACGCTTATCTGGTCAGCACTACGAGGAATATTACCTCCCGCCTTTTGCTGACCGATAATGTCTGCTGAAATTACCTAGTGCAGATATGTGAAGAGCGGGCGAGTCCCCAATTGTAAAAGCCTAATATATATCCTATATAAAACACGCTAAAAGGTTAAAAGACTCAGTACGCTATTAGAGTAAGTGGTACCGTTAGGGTACGTACTCAGCGTAGCGGACGCTTAGCCGTGGACGAGACGCACGAGCGGCACGTTCGCTCACGGCTTAATGCGTAAAGGCAAGCACGCTATAGGCTGCCGACTAACGTAATGATACGCTATCAGTGTAGCGGACGCTCGGGACCACGAGGAGATCACGAGCGGCGCTGACGCTCACAGAGTTAAAACTTTGTAACAATATCCTAAACAATGTACTTATATTGTAAACCTTTGTGCAGTGATAAGGTGTAAATGCAATACAGTGTAACCTTGTTAGTTAGAAAGCTGTATGAGCGATTCTTACGCTCTGAGAACCCTTTAGCAATATAATAAACACTCAAATACCGGTCTTAAGGGTCTAACGCCTTTTAAGGGAATGAATGAACGTTCAATCGCAAAAGAATACACAATACAAGTTATACACTACCAAACTAACATAAAATACCTAACCGAGTTACTACACGTTAAAATACAACAAAGACACAATTACATTTAAGGGGGAAGGAGAGAGAGAATGGCTTACCACAAAATAGGAGATAAATATGGTTGCAGAGAACTTACGCACAAGGGGAACAATCGCAAGCGCCTTTCTGGATATCCAGCTCCCGATTATCAGTGATGAGAACCGTTGAAAAAAGTAGAGAGCTGGCCCAGATCGGCTTGTCTTTATATACACTTACACACAGTACAGTACAATGGTCCCTACATTCTTATTGTTCATTGGACACAGGAATTCGTCTCTGCATTATAACAAAAGGTCATAGGTTGGTTCATACAGGTGGGCTGTGACTATTTCAAACTGCTCAGGTGGGAGGGAAACTGGGTTTCCCGCCGCATGGGTAATAAAGTGCAAATATAGTAAATGTCCATAAACTTCTTATGTCCATAACTATACGCACGAGCGAGTAATCCGCTTCAAACCAACACCGGAATATTGCTAATTATATTCTCTTCCGATGGATACTAAACACCACTGTGTAACCCCTGTCTGACCCTTCGTATCAAACAAAGAGGAATCTCTTTGTCCCCGAACATGCTATATTAACTAAACTTTCAGATTCTATCAAAGGGACCATAATCTACAAAATACATTATATGACTAAAATATGTTACGATTGAGTCGCCCGCTAGACGCACACAAACTCTACCGTAAATGCGCATACCGCGCGCCCGCGAGTGCACGCGACCGCGAGTATACGCACGCACGGGAGAGCTCATGCAACGGGCACACGAATGAGGTGCATATATGGCAATGTGCAGCGTGATATTTTTCTGACTTTGACAATATATATATATATATGTTTGTGTGTGTGTGTGCAGAGAGCATTAGATTTGAGTGGGGTGTGTTCAAACTGAAATCTAAATTGCAGTGTAAAAATAAAGCAGCCAGTATTTACCCTGCACACGCAATATAACCCACCCAAATCTAACTCTCTGCACGTGTTATATCTGCTCCCCTGCAGTGCACATGGGGGGTCAGAGTTGATCGCTAGCTGAAAATGTTCGCTGCACAGCGATGAAGCAAAAAAACGGCACTTCTGCGTATGCGGCGCAATGTGCACGCGCGACGTACTTTAACAACGGCCAGTGCAGTTTCACACAAGGTCTAGCGAAGCTTTTCAGTTGCACTGCTGGCCGCAGAGTGATTGACATGAAGTGGGCGTTTCTGGGTGTCAACTGACCGTTTTCAGGGAGTGTTCGAAAAAACGCAGGCGTGGCTGGGAGACCGCTGGGCGTGTTTGTGACGTCAAATCCGGAACTGAACAGTCTGAAGTGATCGCAAGCTAGGAGTAGGTCTGGAGCTACTCTAAAACTGCACAATTTTTTTTTGTAGTCGCTCTGCAATCCTTTTAGTTTGCACTTCTGCTAAGCTACACTCCCAGAGGGCGGCGGCTTAGCGTTTGCACGGCTGCTAAAAACTGCTAGCGAGTGAACAACTCGGAATGACCACCATGGTTTTGTCCATCTGCTAACAAATTTGCTGCTACGATCAGGTCTGAATTCGGCCCACTGTGTGTAGAATTTTGAGGGAAAACATGAATTTATTACATTTTGGAATAAGGCTGTAAAATAACAAAATGTGGAAAAAGTGAAGCGCTGTGAATACTTTCCAGATGCACTGTAACCTAAAGGTCTGATCAGCCATTTAAATTACAGCATATCAATACTGTAAGCATTCATAGGAATGGGCTCTTCACAGGACTATACCTGTAATAGTGGTTTATGAGACTATCGTTATGGGTGAGATATTTACATAATCATATGACATTTTTAATTGTTTTTATATGTTATATCATATTTCTTTATATAGAACATATTTTATTATCTTCATTCCAGTAAAAATAATCTATTTTGTACTATATAATATTTCATATGTCGCTGCTTCACACTATTGTGTATTTCTTTTTCTTTGGTTATAATTAGGGGTCTGGCTAACCCACTCTAAGTAGCTGCTTAGGCTTAATACACCACATCAGCGCCTGTAGTATACCTTGATTGGTGTTCATTCTCTACTAACACAAAGTATTTGCCGGTAGGCACCAGTAGCTTATGTGGCTGGTTTACATTTAGATTTATTTGATTAGTTTGCTAAATAATCATGTACTGATAGGCATTAATAAGACTTCAGATATATCTGTAATGCATTAAATGCAGTTACTGTCTCATGTAGAAGGTAGAAAAGTGCCTCAACACATAGGTAAATGCAGGGGGGGGGGGGGTTTCTGGTTGTCTGGAAACCCCCTTCCTCTTGGCAAACTGGTCAAATTATGACAAAAGCAATGGTATATAATACGATTACTAGAGCTGCCGCCACATCATGCAGTTTAAGGAATAGAACAAAACTGCTGCATATGCCCAGTGGTAGCAGCCTCTTCTACCAAGTTTGCAATGTGTGCAGTCCTCAATCAGTGTACTGGACCAGAGAGTAGCTACCAGGAAGAAGAGACTGATGCCTTACCATGAGGTGGGAGAATGTTTGTTTAGAAGGTGCAGTACTGACTGTATTATGTTTGAGTATTTATTAATTTACTAGCTTTACTTTTCTGTGCTTCGCTACGGAATTTAAAGAATAATGGCAATCTTTGTCGGGCCGCACCTCTGGGCTTCCCCGGATTGATGCTGTCAAAATGCTGGTTCTGTGAAGAATAATCCGCCTTTTCTCTGCCCCGTCCCACCTATGATGCTGTCCTGCTCAGTGCTGTAAATGCTGGGACGACAGGCCAAGCTCTGCCCGCTGTATGTTAAATATGTCAGGTTTGTAGGCTGACTGTATTTCAAAGGGACCTAGGTCTCCTTACTTAGCGTCTCGCTCTCCTTAGGGCTCCTCCTTTTGAGGTAAAAAGGTAATGATTTTTGCACAGCACATAAGGTCACTGGGAGAGCTGTTGGTACCCTTTACACAGCAGATAAGCAGTAGCTGACTATCAAACTTTTGAGGAATAGAGCATTGTGTCCTTCCACCTCCATGACTTTGTATCGCCGGCACCATGACTCTCCTCTGTGAGGGGGGAATTTCCAATAATCATCTCACCCCTTTTATCCCCTATGTGGGCGGAATTGTGATAAATCCCTTCTTAGTGGGTGCCTGCATCCCAAAGGCAATCTACTGTCCAAATGTCCTCACCTGTGTGGAAATCAACGCAATCAGACTGTTTTCATTACGCACATCTTCAACTTTAAGTTCACTACCCTTTCTCACCCCCCATGCTGATGGGGGCAGAACTTGGACTGAAATGGCATCGGGAGTGTAACTATTCATCTCAGCGACCCCTAAAACTATGGAATTTTTACATGTCACCACTTTCTTACTCCCACCACTAGGGGTGCTAGGGGTGTCTTACCCCCACAGTATTTTTTTCCAGAGCGTTAGTCATATGTGTAGCAAGTTTGGTGTAAATTGCTCCAGGCATTCCCTATATTGCGCTACAATCTGATGAGCTACACCACTGAGAAATACCTCCCGTCGGACAAGGTATAGAATTTAGGATAGGAAAAGAAAGAAAGTTCTCATGGGAGCCAAACCACTTAGATTTTTGCAATGTACAATAAAAAAAAATATATTTTTGAAAACAATGAATTTCATAACATGGTCTAAAACACAAACATATAAAACGTCTTTTGTTCACATATATCTGAACAAAAGCATATCGTTTCACAGTATTTATGAGTTATACTTTGATGATATCCATTGAATATATCAAATCTTCAACCAGACTGTTCAGATGTGTATTCTAATCCGCAAAAACTTAAAAATCCTACGCGTTTTGTCCGTTAGGACTTCATCAGGGGTTATTATCAGATTT
Source organism: Pseudophryne corroboree (assembly GCF_028390025.1). Lineage (NCBI taxonomy): Eukaryota > Metazoa > Chordata > Amphibia > Anura > Myobatrachidae > Pseudophryne > Pseudophryne corroboree. Next base: position 306,762,311 of record NC_086449.1, on the reverse strand, counting down.
CCAAATACGGAAATGATTACCACTGGTTGTAAATTTCAATGTGTCAGAGTGTCAGATCCAGACAATGTATAGCATATAATCAATGTTCAAGCAGATAAGATATCAATTAGGCTTCACCAACATGTATCAGTATACAGAATGGGATAAGGAGCTGTGAAAGTCCTTATTCAGTGCATCAGGATTCCCCTCACAGCTATATATATATATATATATATATATATATATATATATATATATATATATATATATATACACATACACACTGCTCAAAAAAATAAAGGGAACACTAAAATAACACATCTTAGATCTGAATGAATGAAATATTCTTATGAAATACTTTGTTCTTTACATAGTTGAATGTGCTGACAACAAAATCACACAAAAATTATCAATGGAAATCAAATGTATTAACCCATGGAGGTCTGGATTTGGAGTCACACTCAAAATTAAAGTGTAAAAACACACTACAGGCTGATCCAACTTTGATGTAATTTCCTTAAAACAAGTCAAGATGAGGCTCAGTAGTGTTTGTGGCCTCCACGTACCTGTATGACCTCCCTACAACGCCTGGGCATGCTCCTGATGAGGTGGCGGATGGTCTCCTGAGGGATCTCCTGCCAGACCTGGACTAAAGCATTCCCCAACTCCTGGACAGTGTGTGGTACAACGTGGCATTGGTGGATAGAGCGAGACATGATGTCCCAGATGTGCTCAATTGGATTCAGGTCTGGGAAACGGGCGGCCCAGTCCATAGCATCAATGCCTTCGTCTTGCAGGAACTGCTGACACACTCCAGCCACATGAGGTCTAGCATTGTCTTGCATTAGGAGGAACACAGGGCCAATCGCACCAGCATATGGTCTCACAAGGGGTCTGAGGATCTCATCTCGGTACCTAATGGCAGTCAGGCTACCTCTGGCGAGCACATGGAGGGCTGTGCGGCCCCCCAAAGAAATGCCACCCCACACCATTACTGACCCACTGCCAAACCGGTCATGCTGGAGGATGTTGCAGGCAGCAGAACGTTCTCCTTGGCGTCTCCAGACTCTGTCACGTCTGTCACTTGTGCTCAGTGAGAACCTGCTTTCATCTTTGAATAGCACAGGGCACCAGTGGCGAATTTGGCAATCTTGGTGTTCTCTGGCAAATGCCAAACGTCCTGCGCGGTGTTGGGCTGTAAGGCCAACCCCCACCTGTGGATGTCGGGCCCTCATACCACCCTCATGGAGTCTGTTTCTGATCGTTTGAGTAGACACATGCACATTTGTGGCTTGCTGGAGGTCATTTTGCAGGGCTCTGGCAGTGCTCCTCCTGTTCCTCCTTGCACAAAGGCGGAGGTTGCGGTCCTGCTGCTGGGTTGTTGCCCTCCTACGGCCTCCTCCATGTCTCCTGATGTACTGGCCTGTCTCCTGGTAGCTCCTCCATGCTCTGGACACTACGCTGAAAGACACAGCAAACCTTCTTGCCACAGCTCGCATTGATGTGCCATTCTGGATGAGCTGCACTACCTGAGCCACTTGTGTGGGTTATAGACTCGGTCTCATGCTACCACTAGAGTGAAAGCACCGCCAGCTTTCAAAAGTGACCAAAACATCAGCCAGAAAGCATAGGAGCTGAGAAGTGGTCTGTGGTCACCACCTGCAGAACAACCCCTTTATTGGGGATGTCTTGCTAATTGCCTATAATTTCCACCTGTTGTCTATTCCATTTGCACAACAGCATGTGAAATTGATTGTCAATCAGTGTTGCTTCCTAAGTGGACAGTTTGATTTCACAGAAGTGTGATTGACTTGGAGTTTATTTTTTCGAGCAGTGTGTGTGTGTGTATGTATATATATATATATATATATATATATATAAAATGTTTAACCTTTTCCTGACCACTTATTTTATTTATATTATTTAAATATGTTTGCTACAGCCTAAACTACAGGACTATCTATAGTGTTAAATATTAATACTGTATTCCATATTCCGCAGAGTGGGAGATTGTGGATTGCATAAGGAATCCCCCATCTAGAAATACTGCGTTTGCCACTGCAACACAGACACAAAAGCATAATATGCCCAAACATTGAAAAAAGCACCAGGCAGCATCAGCAGTGCATTTACAAATAGCCAATCACCAGCAGTTACAAAAAGCTGGCGACCAGCATTCTCATCTGCTATTTGTACCACTTCCCCGCATTGACCACCCAGAAATAATACAGCTTGCTCAGGCATATATGAGTCTTTGTCCTGGCCTGCCTGTGTTTGCAATTGAGCCAATCGCATATTGTTCTTGGCCTATGTTGTAACAGCTTTTCCATCTCCATGTGCCAGAATCATGCAAATCTGCATTGGCGATATGAATGCATCCTCTTCTTTAGGTGAGCAAAGAGCGATTTAAATACAAGATACTGTATGCTACACACTAATTAGCATCCTTAGACATGTAGAAGGTTGTCAATGGAGCCCCTCTCAGTAGTGCTACACATAACCCTTAATGTACTGTATGTAATAGGTGTATTTTACTTTTGCTAAAATGTAATATTTTCAGAGGAGTCACAAAGGGGAGTGCATGGGGTGACTGTGTGACACCAAACTGCTGGCTCCTCCACAATGTGATATTCTCGTGCAGTCAGAGGCTCCAGGGGTAGCCCAGGATTTCCCCCTGGAATGCTGGGCTTGCCCCTGGAGTTATGTAACGGGGGCTTCACGTGAGGCCACGCTCCATCCCCTTGTGGTCATGCCTCCAGAATGTAGCAAGCATTGGCTTTCCGTAAGGCTACACCCTCTCACAGGAGGCCACACCCCTTTTCAGTCCTGGTGCCTTCTCTGAGTATTTTAACATCTATAATAGCACATCAGCAAGCGTTTTAAACAAGCGTTACAATGTATAACAGATAAACAAACCTGACAATACAGTGGGAGGGAGCTGGGGGCTACAAGGTGATGGCTTGGAGAGTTGCATGTTTCTCTTCATTGGCGTAGTACCAATTCATCATCACGCCCTGGATGTCATGTGTAGATTTCACAGTACATTTTATTCAGGTCATTAGGAGTTCCCCCACTTTCACTCGTTTGGTATTACAGTACCTCCAGGGATTTTATCTTTGATGTTCTGTGTTGGTAGAATGGGGTGTAGTATGGCTGACCGGCGGTCAGCATACTGACGCCGGGATTCCAGCAGCATACCGACACCGGGATCCCGGCGGGGAGGGGCGAGTGCAGCAAGCCCCTTGCGGGCTCGCTGCGCTCGCCACGCTCCGGGCTCAGTGGCGACTTGTGGTCGCCACGGGTTCTATTCCCACTCTATGGTTGTCGTGGACACCCACGAGTGGAAATAGTCCCTGTTGGTCGGCATGCCAACCTTCGGGATAGTGAGGGGTCGGAATGCTGGAGGAGGTCATGTGACTGTCGGTCTCCCGTCCGCCGGTCACATGAATACCACCCAGTAGAATGATAGTTATTCTTTGTGTGGTGGTACTACTACTGTACATAGACATCAAACCAACATCCATCTTCAAAGTTGAACATTACTTGGCAAGTGCCATGTTTTGTTTCTCATTCCCCTGATTAGGCTCCTTCAGTATGCCTATTCATCTAATTTAATACCTTTTGAAAAGCTTTCCGCACAAATATTATGCTAAGTTATTCACATAAACAATTCATGGAACATAACACATATTTTTGTCTATCTGTTAAAAGAAAAGTGAAATATATGAACGGGGAAATTATACTATGATTTCAATTGCTTAGATAGAGACAATACTTTTTATGTGCTATGTTGCAATAAAGGTGTGTAGAAAATAGCAGCTTCGTTGTGATCAGCGAATAATGCAGGTTTTAAATACGTGCATTTATAAGGTTTATCAGGTCAGGAAATGCTGGAATAATTGGTTGTTTTCACAGATAATATGACTGAATTGGTGTGCCGTGCCCATTGTTACATACAGTATGTTACGTGAAAATAGAAGTTTGTATCAAGATTATCATTATCCGGTGTCAACTCTATATCATTTGTTGCTCATTTTCACTAAGGTCCAGCTTTTAAATTGTCACTTACTGTATATGGTATGAATTGAGTCATGAGTTTGCACCATAAATTATCCATGACATAATAATGCATTAAATATTAAATGGTTGAGAATGTCCTGAATATTCAAATTAAAAACTTAAAACAATAGGTTTAGAAATTGCCTTTAACTGTATTCATCTGGCACAGCTTCGATAATTCCTGATTTCCTATTTCAATCAACCGAAGCCATGTCATGTTTGTACTATACAATAAAATCCAATTTGCTGCTCTGCAGCTGATCAGCCTCCTTGCCAGTGTGCAGTGAAACGCTGAGCATGCACATTAGCTCCTGAAAGCAAAGACCTCTCTCCCCCACCCATCCCTCTGCTGTTCACCTTGCATGTGCAGTTGGTTCTGCAGACCAGCTCTCTGAACAGAAACACTCCCCAGTTAGCCACACCACAGAGGAATGGGGCGTCACACTCCACAGTAATCAATGCTGCAGCAAGACCACAGCAATTAGCAGAGTGTTCTGTATCGCCTGAGCAGATGTTACTGTGCTACGTCACACACTCTCACTGATGTAGTGAATCTCTGTTTCCTTTTAGAGAGATGTGGATACTTTGTCCAGCCTCCAGCTCCTTTATCTCAGCTTTAATAACATATCAAGGTAAGAGTGTTCCTGTATACATTTCCTCAGTGTCTTATTTACTGCTGGCTTACTGTGCTTAGCCACTTTGTCAGTGCTATGTAATGTAAGAAGAAAGAAAAGATGTTCTTACCATGCTGCATAATCTGTCTACTCTGTGACTGTGCATTGGCTGCCACACCTACCTATGCTCTGCCCAACTACATTTGGTTAAATAGCTCAAAGTATATTAACTGGTGACATATATTTAGCTTTAATTTTACTTATTATAGGTGTTTCTGGTTTGTGTGGCATTCAGTCATCTGCAGAATGCTTTGTGGTTGGTATACTCTAAAAAGCTTTGTAGGCCACTGGAATTGTTAGCAGTTTAGTTGCAGTGCATCTAGGACTTGCAGGGGTGGATAAGTACCCAGGCACTAATGAACTGAGTGAGTGTAGCAGCCTGCGGACTACAGAGGGTAAGAGACATTTGAATTATACTGCCTGGGGCACTGCCGCACATTCCTACTAAACCCATTGTTGTCATTACTTCCAGTCTTTTATACCTAAACTTTTATGTTTTATAACATTTAGGGAAGTGCGACTTATCTGGATTAGTAAAAAAAATACTAATGCAGCAACAATTTCAGATTTGCTTTCACTGCAACATTTACATAACCATTTATTTAGAATGACATTAATTGGTCAGTCTTTATTTGCACATAAACAAGTCTAGAAAAATATTTTTTTTTAGTATTTGAAAATAGAAACTTAAAACTGTAAAAACTCTGTGCCCTGTCCTGATCGTGCAGTTTATGACAATGACATAACACTGCAGTATCTATTCTAACCACTTTCCCTCTGATCAGACACCTGCAGAAGTAGCAATTGTGGGCCTGGTGTGTCTGTTCTACAAGCATCAATTATCTCTGATGCATATGTTTTGCATTGTAATTGCTTTGTTAGGATACAATTTGTTGTTTATTGATCATTATACCGGATAACAGAATAACTCAGAAATGTATAATAACAATATGTTTCTTTTATGTGAATATATCACTGATGGTTTTAGTGGATATCTGTTACAAAAAGTGGGTTAGTAAATGTGCTGGTACCTTATTATGACAGTGGTTTTCAACCGCACTGGTATGCCATGAGTAGTGCACAAGTGTGCCATGCTGTAACCAGGACCGTAAAGAAGAACTGTAACTAGACATTTTGGTGCCCTGTGCCAGAAAGTGAATTGGCACATCCCCACTCCCCCTAGCCCCATATTTTTCAAATAGGGAAAGAAAGGCGCATTCAAACACCCTACTCATTGAGCCATTTGATCCTGCATAAGAACTATGAGATTTCTAATTATATGAGACTACTTGTACTTTGTAAAAAATAATCAGCATTACAATTGAGCAGATCTATGTAGTATTAAGTATTATCTATGTAGTATGTATTAAGCCTTAACAAGTGATGAAGTGAAGACGGATAAAGAATGATAAATGACCAGCCAATCAGCTTCCTAACTGCCATGTTACATGATGTGTTTGAAAAATGACAGGAGCTGGTTGGCTGGTCATTTATCACTCTTTATCCGTCTCCACTGTATCACTTTTTCATGCTTAATACAGTTGGGCCCCAATTTCTTGCAGCCACACAATAAACACAATACATAGATCTGCTTAGCTGCCATGTCCAATAGCTCATTGAATAAAGTGTCTGACTGCAATGTCACAGGTTATAGGTTCAAATCCTGGGTATATCAGCATTTTGAAATGTAATAACGGACAGTGTGATTGAATAACAAAGAGCTCTCAAGTTAAGTACATGAATGTTGTACAGGTATTAGTGATTTGAAGGGGTGGGGGAAGGAAAAAAGGGCGGTCAGGAGATGCCGGTCTTCAATGAGAATATGGGGCCGATTTATTAACATTATTTTTACTAAAATAGTGTGAAAAAGGGTGTTTCCACACCCTTTCCACATTATTTTAGTATCACCTGAATGTATTAAAGAGCTTTTGGAGCAGTTTTCGTGAAAAACTGTGCAGGGACCCGTCAGTGTGATCAGCTATGTGTGTCACTGTGTACAAAAATGAAAATAAAAAAATTAATAAAAAATATGTATATTTATTTTAAATATACTTCTCCCAGTGATCAGTGCCCCGGTGCTTTCCTCCGGCTTCTGTCTTCTGATCTCCGGCTCCTGCACTGTGTCTCGGTTATCTGCTGTAAACTGCCATTTACAGCAGTTTACAGCATCAGATGACCGAGTCACACTGCAGGAAGCCGGCGATCATATAACCGGAGCCGGAGGAGAGTACTGGGGCACAGATCACCAAGTAAGTATGCGTGGAAGGGTAGTAGTTGTGACAGGGGTGGGTGTCCAGCAACGATAACAGCGGTGTCGGCGGCGCACACACAGCCATTACTCGGGGTATCGGTGTGGTATCGTAAGAACAGAGCTTTCTCTGGAGCTCTGTCCCTGCACACGAAAATTGATACAGCCATGCGATATAATCAAATATCGCATTGCAGATTGGGGCAATTTTATCACATCTGCAGCCAGATGCGCATGGTGGTAAATCTGCCCCTATAAGTGAAAGTAATCAAAACAGATAATTACAAGTGCCGCCAACAGTGCCCCCTACCCTGCAGTGCTGTGTGCGGGGAACACTTTTCACCACCCTAGTTATCGCCCTACTGCAGGGAAACAAAGGTGCTGGGCTTTCATTTCCTGTGCCTGTGTCTGCTCCATGGATGGGCAGTCAAAATGAGTGAGTCTATCAGCTCTTGATGGACCGCGGCATGGCCGGGGATGGGGTTGGGGAGGTCCTGGGAAGTGAGATAACACAATAAATATAACTGTATCTATTGCACTATTAAAAACAATCTTAATACTTATGTTTTAATAATAAAAGCTCTGCTTAAAAATCTGATGGTGTGCCTTGGCAATTTTAGATTCATGTTCAGTGTACCATGAATGAAATAGGTAGAAGATCACTGGATTATGAAGTGCACTAACGTTACCACTAGGTCGTGCATAGTTATGTTTACATTGTGTATGACAACTTTCAATAAATTGCATTCACAGTTGATAATTTTCCCTAATTTTCAGAAGCTGTTGTAAGTTTTAGCTATGTAAATTTATATCCATGCATATATCCCTGATTTTCAGTAAAATCAACTGTATAGTGTAATTTCTAATATTTGTACTTTAGAAGTAATTCTCTCTTATTTTCTGGGTCTTACAGGATCATGAATACTAAAGTAGCACCAGTGGTATATCTTTAATGGGCGCAGGGTATGTGGTGCACTGCAGACTCTCCTGCCTGTCCTGCTGTGAATTCGGCACCATATTTCTGAAGTAATCACCAGAAATATGGAACTGGCACCATATTTCCCAAGATAATGCCACATTGTTGTGCCTACCCAGAGTATTTGTGACGTACTGCACATGTGCCAGGGCCTTACTTATTTTCTCAGTGGGGAGGGGGCCCATAGATATCTGAACACATGTCCTCTCCAATCGTAAAACACCCTTATGATGGGTATTTTATTTCTACTCCGGTACGTCTCTACGAGTGATTTTCAACCTATCTCCTATATAATTGCCCAGATCTGTGACTGTGTGGCTAACGCTGGGTGGAGTCACAATCACAGAGTTAGGCCAATAGGAGGAGGAGGACGCGCCCCTCAGTTAGTCAGAGCCGCCACTGTATGTATGGCCGCTCTGTCTCCCGTCCCTGTCTCCTCCTCTCATCCCCCGCCCTCTCTCCCCGGCTCCATCTCTCCCTCCCCGGCCGTCGGAGACTACCAGGCTGAGGCAGGGAGAGGCCGCTCAGCGCCCAGCTGCGGTCAGTCTCACTGCCGTAGCCCGCCACCCGTCACCACTGCCCTCAGCCCGTGGACAGCTGTCACTGCTGCCGCGGACCGCATGCTCCCCTAATTCGCCTGCGGGCAGCTACACTGCTGCCGCGGGCAGCCATCACCGCTCTCCACAGCGGCATAGCTAAGGGGGAGATAGCGCTTGGTAGCCGGCCACACATTGCCAGACCGCGGCTCACATACAAACGGTGGGGAAGTCATACATACACTGCACACATTACATATATACATACATACATACACTGCACACATTACATACATATATACATACATACACTGCACACATTACATATATATATATATATATATATATATATATATATGCATACACTGCACTACATACACTGCACAAATTACATACAATATATATATATATATATATATATATATACATACATATACACTGCACACATTGCATGCATACATACATACATACATACATACATACATACACACACTGCATTACTATACATACATACACTGCATTACTACACACCATACATACACTGCACACCATACCTCACCCATCTGCGGCACCCCCACACCCGCCCCTCCCTCCCACGGCACCCCACACATGCCCCTCCCCCACCCGCAGTGGCTCCGGAATCCCACCCACGGCACCCCCCACCCACAGCACACCCGCACGCGGTCCTCCCCCATCCACTGCTCCTCCGCAACCGCCCTTCCGCCACCCGCAGCACCCCCGCAACCGACCCCTCCCCCAACCATGGCACCCCCGGATCCTCTTCCCCAGCCGCCTCTCTCCCGCACTCGCCACTCCCCCAACCACAGCACCTACTGTACATCATCCCCTGCATGCGCTGTTCACGCCATCAC